>NC_142037.1:36137636-36463747 GCF_982192425.1 Myodes glareolus
ACGAAAAATTAACTGAAAGCCGAATGTGTAACGAACCTAAGGGGCTTCTGGCCGTGTTCTCCCTGCACTGCTCTGCAAGACTTCGTTGTAGCCCTGGCTCTAAACAGACACCATGCACACTGTTTGCTGTGGATAATGTCAAACCATGCAACGCCAAGGACTGCCTGGAATAGCTTAGCTCAGATCCAGGATGATTATAAGCCACAAACTGCTGTATTTTTACAGCGCACACCAAGTTTTCTGCTGCTGTAGAAACATAATGGGTTGATAATAGAAAGAAACCAATATTTTCCTACAATTATTCCTCAGTACCTATAAAATTAGTATGTCCTTGGATTGTATTGTTAGAATATTTGATTTTAAAAGCTGCTCTTCGAGCTGGGTGGAGGTGGTGCAGGTCTATAATCCCAACATTTGGAAGGCAGAAGCAAGTGGATCTCTGTAAGTTTAGAGGCCAGCCTGGTTTACAAAGTGAGTTCTAGTGAGCCACAGTAAGAGACAAATAGTAATAGACAATAAATAGAGCAATGAAAATGTGGCATTATACCTTTCTTTAAAAAAAACTGGAGTGTTTCATTTAGTGTTTTTGAATTATAGTCTATGAAACCATAGACACAGAAGGACCAGTGTACATACTTCATGGCTGCACAGAAAAACCCTGTTTAGAAAACAAACAGCAACAACAACAAAACTCAACCAAAAAAAAGTCCCCCAAACAGTGACAAAATACTGCTCTTTGAGTTGCTGACTTGTTTCACAAGAGATTATTACATATATTTTGGTTTGGGATTTGCATAGGATTTCTAGCAATTTCTGAAATGACCCTAAACATACTACTGCCATTTTATACTGTATATATATATATATGCATGCATCATGCATGTATGTGATTTTTGGGAGAGGGATCTTTTGTTTCCAAGGCTTACCTTGTGAACTAGCTGTGTAACTAGGATGACTTTGAGCCCCTGATCCTCCTGCCTCCACCTCCCAAGTGTTAGGATTACAGGTGTGTGCCACCTGTACATGCCCAGCTATGTACTATGTGAATGTAAAGTGAATTCACAGCATTGATGATTGCAAAACCAGAATATCAGGGCGCTCTGAAGAGAACTGAGGTGGTACCAGTGTTATTGGTACTGTAGTAACATCTGCGATCCCTGCAGGCAAGATGGGAGGCAGGCAGGAGAATTTCAATATGGGGTATGTGCCTCAGCTTTGCCCGAGTTGGGAGACTTAGGTTCTGGTCTGGTGGACTTGCAGGAGCCCTTCAGAGCCCTTCAGTGTCCCTCGTTTTCAATGTGTTTGTTGTGGGCCTTGATTAACGGAGTTTTATGTCCTATATTATCAAATATTCGGTAAGCATGTAGTTATTTGTGTACAAATGAGCAAACGTACTTATCTCAGTATGCACATTTGCTTGTCTTTAATAAATAGTAACACATACACCAAAGACTTCCTTTTAAAATTGTTTCTTTATGTTTGATTATCGGTAAATGCTTGAGTTGTATGCCTGGGTTCGAGTAGACGTTCTCAGGTGGAAAAGGGAAGTGAAGAGTCTGTGATGCTCTAGAGACAGAGGAGGCCATGCCCCATTTCCTACTCCTAGCCACTTCCCGAGTCAGTGTTCCCACCACGACCGTCGTGGTTCTCCTTGGTGTTTGGCCCAGGCAGCAGGGCTGAGGGTGATGAGCTGGAGCAACACACTCCCAAGCCCCAGAACTGTCCCATTTATCTCTCCGAGCTGCTTTGGTCTGCACATGGCGTCTACAGCAGACCGGACGAGCAGTGAGCAACCCAGACCCCGTGCTAGAAGAAACGGGCTGTGTTATCAAAACACCCTTCATGGGATTATTTCCAAGAGGATGGTCTAGTTCTCAGTTTACCCAGCTACTCCAGACTGTTTCTTCAAGCCATCTGGCTCTAAGGTGAATTCCTCCACGGACCCTGTCTTTTCCCAAAAGAGATTCTCTTTCTGCATCGGCATCTGCCTTCTGATTAAGGTCTGAGAGATGTTGCTTTGCAAAGGTTGCATTAGGACAGGGAAGATGAGTCAGTGGGTATACCACTTACAATGCCGGCATGTGGACCTAAGTTCAGATCTCCAGAATTTATATTAAATTAGCATCTGCAATCCCCGCAGGCAAGACGGGAGGCAGACACAGGGACCTCCAGCAGCTGTCTCTCATGGGCCAACTACTCTGGCTTATGAGGAGCAAACAGCAAGAGATCCTATCTCCAGAAGATGGGAGGTGAGAACAGATACCTGCGGTTAGTCTCTGACTTCTACAGGCTTGCTTTCACACACACACACACACACACACACACACACACACACACACACACACACACACACAATCACACACACACACACACACACACAATCACACACACACGAGATTTAAAAAAAAAAGGTTACATTAGCTACCATGATGACACATGTATTGGAGATCATCCCAGGCTACATGAGATCCTGTCTCAAAACATCAAAAACCAACCAACCAACCAACCAAACAAACAAACAGATAAATAAACAAAATTCCATTGCATCAACAATCTGCTTGCCTCCATCTCAGTTCTGCGATCTCAGGTAAGTTGCAAACAGGTGTGCTCATGCCTACCTGCCTTTGCCATGACTAGTAAAAGAGAATGGGGAATTCTGAAGCACCTGTGATTTAAGGTAGGTTCGACCTGAAACCCAAGTGTCAGGAACCCTTGTGAGGAAGAAAGCCCGCGGCTGAGATGTACTTGGGGACTAAGTCTTCTCTAGAGGGGATGTTCTTATTTCTAGACTCTTTGCAGGGCTGTCTCTTGTTGGCAGGTAGTAAATACTTTCAGGGACTGGTACATGTATGTGCATGTGTGTATATGTGTGGCTGGCTGGGGGTCCCCTATTGCCAGTCATGTGTCTGTCTCTATACATTACTGAGTCTATGGCTTATCTTTGCCTGAGTTGGGAGATGCCGGATCTGGCCTTGTAGGCCCTTCAGACTATCCCTACCTTTAGTCTTCTCTTTTCAATGAGTAGGTTGTGCGGACTGATTCCCAAGGTCTCTTTCAGCTTGATATAGTCAACATCCTGTCTGAACTACAGAGCCCTCATTACCGATTTTCTTGTACAACTTAATTTTTGGGTCTCTTTGCTCTTAAGTTTCAGTCCCTCACACCAGCTTCTGCAGAAGTGTGAAATTTTGCCCTTTTGGAAATTGTATGTTGCTCAGTGGAAATGCAGGAAGGAAGCTTCAGCATGAAGTGTACTCATAAAAAAAAAAAAAAACGCACACACAGAGCAAGAAACCACAGGGCCTATCAGCCTGTCGTCATCAAGCAGACTAGAATAGTGTAAAAGACTCTAGGCAGAGAGGAAATGAACTAGAGAGAAGGGGGAACAGGCTCAGAAGAGAGAGGAGAGAGGTCAGAGGCAATGGCAGTGCGGCGCTGAAGCGGCGATGGTCAGGATGGAGGAGGCGGTCGTGAAGCAGGGTTTCCTGCATCTTCAGCAGCACCAGACCTTCGGCAAGGTGAGAGAGCAAGGCTGGGCTGGGCAGAACAGCTGTGTGGAGGAGGGTGGTGAATTCCCGGGGCAGAGGGGCTCTTTATGTCCCTGACCCTCTTGTCACCATGTGCTCCACCGGGTTAGCCGAGAACCTGGGGACGATGCCTCCCTTTTTAGGGTGCCTTGCCTCCTAACCCAGGCCCCAAATGGCCCTCTTGGCTGAGGGCTGTTTGTCCTCATGGGTGGGGTGGAGAAGGAAGCAACTGCTGACTTCACCTCTTTTTTTGTTTTCTTGCTAATTGTTGGACTGGGGGGTAATGTGGAAGGGTGTGGAAGGGAAGAGTTAGGGGCCAGTTTGGGACCACAGTAGAAGTAAGTCCCTTTCCCCTTGCCAGCTAAGAAGCTGTGCCCCCAGGCTATTCCAACCCACTCCCCTTCCCTAGCCTCTTTGAAGATAATCCTCTGCCTCCTGCCATTTAGCCCAGCCCCCACCTCTCCCTGCCTTGGTCTCTACCTCTCTGGGTGTCTCTCCTGGTCCAACTTGTTAATTGGTGAGACAAAAAGGGAAGTTATTGGAAGTGTTGGAGTCAGAACCTTCCTAAGGAATGAGGACTTGTTCTCAGTCTAGGTTGCCCACTTCTAGTTCCAGTCTGGGTTTCTGTGACTCAGGCTTTTCTCCCCAGTACCTGACAGATGGGCCTGTTGTCTTCCTGCACCCTGCACCCATAGGCCATTGACTGTGGTCCTCGCTGCTTGCCGATCCTGGTCTCCTGGCTAACCTTCAGCTCTCTCGTTCTCTCTGTTGTCTTCACCGGCTCTCTGGTTCTTCTATGACATGCACCTCTTTCTCTCCATCCTTGTGTTGCTGCCCCAACCCCCCACTGTCTCCCACGGTGGTTCCTTTTCTCCCTTTTGATGACTGTTTCTCCATCTCTGGTGACTCCCTTTTGGCCTCTACCTGTCATGCCCGGCCTCAGAAGTGGCGCCGGTTCACAGCCGTGTTATATGGAGAGTCTGGCTGTGCCCTAGCCAGACTGGAGCTCCAGGATGGCCCAGAGAAGACGCGGCGAGGGGAGGCCACTCGGAAGGTTGTCCGCCTCAGTGACTGCTTACGGGTGGCTGAGGTAGGCAGTGAGGCCAACAGTCCCCGGGACACCAGTGCCTTCGTCCTGGAGACCAAGGAGCGGCTGTACCTGCTGGCAGCCCCCTCAGCGGAGCGCTGTGACTGGATACAGGCCATCTGCCTGTTGGCTTTCCCGGTGAGGGGTACAAAGCAGCCCATAGGCACACAGGGGAGGGCGGCGTTAGATACTTCCTGCGGGCAGGTGGTTGAAGAAACAAAGCCCTTTTTAGGAGCGTTCTTCCTGACGGGAACCAAAGTTAAAGTGCAGTCAGAGCCTGCAGGCTGGGTGTACACTGAAACTGTGGGTCAGAGGGAGGCCTTGGGGTGGGATTTGGTGGTAAGACCTGGGACCACTTCTTCAGGGGCAGAGGAAGGAGCCTCCAGGACTGGAGGAAAAGAAAGACAGGCCCTGCATGGAGGAGAATGAATTGTACAGCAGCTCTACTGCAGGTGAGGGGTAGGGCCCGAGGGGCACTCTCTCTGTGTGGGTGGGAGGTGTGGGCTGGCTACAGGGCCAAGTCTTCCTGTCCTGTGGTTACCGTGGGCCCTGCTTATCAGCATCTCTTCCTGGCGTCTTGGTGTGGCCCAAAGGTGGTTGGCGCCCAGCCTGCCCCCTGCGTCACCTTTGGCTCACCCTGTCATGCCTGATGGAGGCTGAGGGTCTTGATCTTGACTTTCTCTTTGTGGGATCTGAGTGTTTGTCTGGGGGAACGAAATGCTTTCTGTCGGGGCGCCGCTGTGCAGGTGTCCTGTGAATGGGGAACACAGTGCTGATAAGAGAGGCCCCGGTCTTGCTTTGAGGGCTGGTGATGGAGAAAGAGGAGAGAGAGACTCTTCCATTTAAGCTCCACACATAGGGAGCTTCATCCCTAGCTTTAACTGCAGGGGCTGTGGGGAGAGACAGGGCAGAAAACCAGGCTGTGGCTCTGGCAACACCGGCAGGAAGGATGTGGCCCAGAATTAGTTTGAGGTGGCCAAGGACACGAATGGCACTTTCTAGGGGAGGAGGTGGGGTCAGCAGCCCAGGCTTTAAGATCCGCGGTGTGGTCATAGGTAACACGGGGCAAGTTTTACCCTGAGAAACTCTGGCATGCTTACCTCAGATGGGTAAACACTGTTTCCTGTAGCTGCCTCTTTGTTTCTCATCTCCTCCCCAGGGGTCTCCTGTAAGGAATACGCTGTGACCATGAGACCTACAGAAGCCAGTGAGCGGTGCCGGCTCCGAGGGTCCTATACTCTCCGGACTGGGGTGAGCGCCCTGGAGCTATGGGGTGGCCCTGAGCCAGGCACACAGCTGTATGACTGGCCTTACAGGTTTCTTCGGCGCTTTGGGCGTGACAAGGTGAGTGAGGGGCTGACTGAGCAGGATGAGACCAAAGCTGAGCTATCTAAGGGGGACAGTCAGCAAGGGCCAGAGAGCCACTAAAGAAAGAGAGAATGGGAGAAGGCCAGCCAGAGAGACAGCAGAGGTGGGAGAACCAGGGAGGGGGAAGGGGTGGGTGAGGAGAGAGATGAGAGATGAACTCTGGCTGGCACTTCTTGTCAGTCAGTTCATTCGTGAGTGAAAGGGAGGGAGAGAGAGAGAGAGAGAGAGAGAGAGAGAGAGAGAGAGAGAGAGAGAGAGAGCGCATTCTTGTCAGGAAGAAACAGTTGACCATGCGTATCGCACACAACTATAATGTCAGCAGTAAGGAGGCTGAGGCAGGAGAGGGTTGGAGGCTCGGCCTGGGCTATGTAGTGAGAGCCTTTTCCCAAATAGACAGCAACCAACCCCAACAAACAGGGGCAGAGGGACAAGAGCTTTAACAAAAGTCTCTGATAGAGGGGAACTAGGGCTAAAACATCTAGGACATATTTGGGTGGGGTCCAGAAAAAAATGGTGCCAAAAATATCTCTCCTGCCCTTACCACAGGTGACATTTTCCTTTGAGGCTGGCCGACGCTGTGTCTCTGGAGAAGGCAACTTTGAGTTTGAAACAAGACAAGGCAATGAGATCTTCCAAGCCCTAGAAGAGGCCATTGCTGCCCAGAAGAATGCCGCCCCTTCTGGGCCTCCAACCCTGCCAGCCACAGGGTCCATGATTCCCGCTGTATTGCCTCGGCCTGAAAGCCCCTATTCCCGGCCCCACGATTCTCTGCCTTCTCCTTCCCCCGGCACACCGGTGCCCGGTGTAAGGCCAGGGGGCTCTGAGGGGGAATATGCTGTACCCTTTGATACAGTGGCTCTCTCCCTGGATAAGAGCTTCAGGGGCATCCTGAAAGGGCCTCAACGGCTCCTTCCTGACCCACTATATGACAGCATCCAGGAGGATCTTGCGACTCCTCCACCCGACCATATATATGATGAGCCCGAGGGCATGGCGACTCTCTCCCTATATGACAGACCGCGGGAGACCCTGGGGGAGACATGGAGGGAACAGCCTGCTGCTGACGGGGGTCCCAAACCCCTCCAGCAAGATTCCTCTGTGCATGGCTGGCCACAGGTAACAGAGTATGACAATGTCATACTTAAAAAAGTCCCAAAGTAAGGGGGTGGCCAAGAGCTGGGAGATGTGGTCCCCAGGGAGGTCTTTGGAAGCGGTGGAGGCTTCTGCTAGAGTCCTCTGGTCTTGAGGCCCAGGCTGTTTACTGTTTGAGTCACTGGTCCTAAGCAGGAAGAGGGCCCTGAAGGGACCCACCCTCCTCCTACGACTTTTCCACTTCCTCCGCCTGCCTTGGTTCTAAAGGGAACTTGGGTTATTTCTGCTAGGAGACAAAAGGATTTCCACAGATCCCCTGGTTCCTTGGTTTGTACAGGCCTCCTGGGTACAGACACTCCCGTCCTGGGACAATCCTGGCTTCCAGTTAGCAAGGAAGGTGACTGTTGTCCCTCGGTCTCCCAGAGTTTTCTAGACATTAAACTAATTTTGAACTACTCTGTTGTGGCTTGAGTGCTGTGGGGGAGGGGGGCGAGTGCTTTGGCTGACCCGCTGACCGCTTCTTCACCTAGCTGGGAGGCCTTCCCTGGACCTAGGCTGGGGGCCTCAGCATTTGTCCAGAGTCAGCGGCCCAAGAAGGTCTGGGTGCCTTGGAAAAATGTTTATTTTAATGTTGCTATAACTGGATGTCATAGGCTAGGTAGTTTAAGAAGAAGAGAGATTTTGTTTGTCTGTTTGTTTGTTTTGGTTCATGGGTCTTCAGGCTGGAGAGTCCACAAAGTGGGCATCCAGTCAGGGCTTCTTCTTCTTGCACGGTAATACCACAGAGGGCACCATGTGCCCAGAAGACGACAAGTATACTAGAGAGAGAAAACGTGCTAGCGCATGGATGGCTCAATTCATCCACGACGCCAGTGCCCACATTGCCCAGTCGTCTCCCAAAGGTCCCACCTCCAAACCCACAAGCATTTTGGAGACTTTGTTTCCAACACATGAAATGTGAGGCTCATCTAAAGCATGAAAATCTTCAAACATGTCTACTTTTCTTAAGGACAGAAAAATGACAGGGGATGTACCGAGGGTTGGTGGAAAATCTGGATCGCAGGGTACACTTGGCATTTTTTTTTTACATTTATTTACTTATTTTGTGTGTATAGGCAGGCACACGTAGAGGTCAAAGGACAACCTGCAGGACTCAGTTCTCTCCTTCCATCATGTGAGTTCCAGGCCATTGAACTCAGGCCATCCATCTTGGTGACCTTTACCGGCCTAACCGTTTCATCAGCCCCAAGACTTGGAATTCTTTATTGTGTCCTTTATGCGCTAGGAATAAGACTTATCTGTTGTGTGGCCCTGCATGGATGTGTACCACATTCATGCCTAGTGCCCACAGAGGTCAGAGGAAGGTGTTAGATTTACAGATGGTTGTGAACTGCCATGTGGGTGCTGAGAACTAAACCTGGGTCCCCTGGAAGAGCAATCAGTACTTAGCTAGCTACTGCCCTTTATAATTTGAGGATGTCTGTGACACCATGGGAGACAAGTGCCCTTCCAGCCCTGTGCTTTCCCTTAAACTCTTAGGGCCCCAGACCCTCTGGATCCAGTTTCTCCATAGATTTTGTGTCCTTATGCTTTCTCTTGTGCAAAAAACCTGAACTGGTGAAGAGGGGAATGGTCAGGTATTTCTCATCTTAGTCCAGCCAGCACATTCAATGAAACACCAAGTACGTGAAGCAGGGTGTGAGACGCTCAGAGAGACAAGGCACAGATGTCTGTCCTTGAGAAGGGGACAGAAGTGCCACACAGTGAATACGAGTTGTGTGTGAAGTCGCGTGCCTCAGAAGAGACAGACTGGGAAAGGCTTTATAGCAAAAGGTGGCATGTAAGACGGGCCTTTCTGGGTTGGAAGGAGTTTGATGATACTTGAGGGGTCTGAGGAGAGAGAGTGTCCTGAAGGGGAAGAACGATGATGCAGCTCCAGAAGGAACCAGAAAGCAGTTCGAGACTCAGTGGAGGGAAGGCATGCCACTGTCGAGTCCCCGGTTCATCACCATTTTTGACTCGATGATAGATTGAAAACCATGTGCATCCAGTAGAAACCACAATTTTGAACCTTGAATTTTGATCTCTTCCCTGCTCACCAATATGGGTAGGTTCCTTTTCCTCAGTGCTGGGCCTTGGCAATGACCTCCGATCTCTCTGTAGGCCGGGTGGGAGGCATGCAATTTTGACTTGGGATAGCTTGAACATTGTGAGGGCTTATCAACTCAAAAACCGATTAAGAATATGTTGTGGGAGACTTGTACCCAGTGAGAGAAGAAGGTGGGTGGGGTCAAGGCTTTTGGATAAGGAATCCCATGGGGACAAATCTTTAGGACGTAACTTCAGCAGCTCCGGGAAGGCGAACTTGGGGCTGAAAGGTAGAGGTTAGGTCTTCCAGCGGAAGGATTCCCTGGATCCAGAACGTGTTACAGAGTTAGCTCCGGTGAAACAAGGGTGTCTGCTGGATGTGGCCCATGAAGAAGGGAGGGGTCCAGCGACAACTTGGTTCCTCACACACTGGGATTAAGATGGCCGCAGTATGTCCAGCCAGAGCGGGGCTGGAGCTAAAGGAGGTTCTAGAAACCAGGAGAGCAATGAGCAACAGGTACACAGATCAATGCCCTCAAGACCTCACCTAAGTTTTGCTTTCCGATAGCGTTTGCCACTTAATGAAGGAGTAAGTAAACAGGAGTGGGTGTGAGAGAGGTTGCTCTGCCTCTTTTGTCTGTGCCAAGGTTGGCATCCAATCTGAGTTCCAGGATCCGTGTGAGTCCCATTCTGCAAGGGGTCCGGCTCCTCAGGTTATGGGCGACAGGACTGATGCGGGAATGGGGTAGACCTCAAAGCAAAGGAAACCACATTACTAATTTCCTCACGAGGCACTTGACGTGGTCATCCTGGGTATGGCCAGCAGAGGGCAGTGTCAGTCTGTGGAAACTGCAAGCAGGGGCTAAGCTTGCCAGGCACCGGTGGGTGTCTAGTCCTGAGGGACGAATTTCTCTGCCTGAAGCATCTGGGGGCAGTTTCAGGAGTCTGCTTTTTAGAGAGGGTCCCTTCAGACAGTCAGGATTCCACTCGGGAAGTGTGGACACGCTTCCAGGATACGGTGATTCTGAGCCGATCCCTGTCCCATTGCGCCCCTCACCTTCAAGAAACAGAACTTTCTGGTTGTGCTACTTGAGATCACGTGATCTTATAAGGGGAGGTGGTGAACCGCTTGGTTGGGGAAAACTGGGGTGAAGGTTGCTAGCTGCGGAAGTCGCGCGCGTTTAGGGAAGCTGGGAGGGGCAATGAAAGTCTTTAGAGGGCTGCTGGGGAAACGCTGACTAGGCATTCAGCGCCCTCTGAGAGGAAATGAGCCAGTGGGTGTGCCCCATTCTGCAAGGGAGCCTTGAGTGCCTCCTAGTCAGCCTTAGCTGCGTCTGGGTCGCCATGATGTGTGCATCCATTCATTCAGCAAGCACCACAAAGCATTTCCCACTGTATGTTCCCCGCACCCAGAAGTGGGGATTCTGGAAGGCTCCACAGCCCCAGACCCAACTCAAGGAGTTCACAGGGGAGAACAGCGAGCAGAGATGGCTCCTAATGGGTCAGTGAGACAAGAAGCTTGAGAGAGCTCAGACAGACACAGGGAGACAAGGCCTCCTTGAAGAACTGCTGAGCCACCTAGGCTGCTAGGGGCGAGTTCGTAGGTAAGGAAACAGGTCTACCTTTGTGGGCCAGGGCAATGGAATCGCAAAGGCCATCAGCTGGGAGAGGGTCTCTGGGCTCAAGGCAATCTGCTTGGTACCCATTGATACCACGAGAAACTTAGCTGTATCTAGGACACTTGTAGATGGCCTTAATATTTTAATTGCAATCGTAGGTTGCTTAATGAAGGGACTTGCTCTGAGAAATTTGCCACTACCCGTTGACACCACTGAATTTTATACCTAGATGACATCTAACTGCATACCTAGGGTATATGATATGTGTGTATATATGCTTATATATGTCTCTATGTTAATATAATTGTTATATAGTAGATGACATAGATACACGTATATATGCACACATTGTATACATTATATATTCTATATAATATTTTCATCATATCTAGAATGTTTATATTTTATATATATATATATATATATGTATGTATGGCATAGCTTGTTTCACCTAGGATTCAAACATGTGGAGCTTGTTTATATGTGAAATACTACATGCAATGGTAACACAGTGGTACTTGTGTATACAAACATCCAAGAATAGAAGAGGAACCACAAAAATACCAGGCAGCAGTGTGGTGGCTCATGCCATTAAGAGGCAGAAGCTGGCAGATCTCTGTGAGTTCAAGGCTAACCTGGTCTACAGAGTGAGTTCCAGGCTAGCCAGGCTGCACAGAGAAATCCTGTCTTGAAAAATCAGCCAACCAAATAAACAACAACAACAACAACAAAAACAGGCAGGAGAAATTTTTTTCATCTGCTTTAATCTTACCGGTTTTATATACAGTTTGCCGTTGACTGAGAAGTCATTGTGTGACACACAACTGTGCAGTGGCATCAGGGCAGTGAAGGACGCAGGTCCCCAGCTTAGAGGTGGGCGCTCACATTCATGACTGCTAATGTGCTGTGCCATTCTCTCATTTCTTCTCTGACTCTCTCTTTCCCTATTGTTCCTACTTTCTCCAGAGTGTACCTGCTTGTGTGTGTGATGTGGTGTGATTTGCACAAACCTGCCCCAATGCTTACAGTGGGGGTATCTCAGGAGGGTCCACTACGGACTTTCAGCATCTAGGAAGGGCCCAGATTGCTTGGGCCTCTCTGGCTCTTCAGGCTCCTCCCTAGCGACTCCACTCGAGCTGTTGGTGCCGCCGCCAGTTTTCATCGGTGATGCTAACCAGCCTCCTGTCTCTTGCCTCCTGGGTGCTGATTCGATTAGCCAAGGTGCCCACCTCCTGCAAGGGCCATTTATAAAATCAACCGGGGCAGCTGCAGACCTCAGGCAGGGTAGGGCTGGTGGGGGGTGGTGAGCTGAGAGGAGGAGGTACAGGAATGAGGGCCTGGGAGGGGTGTCTGATCCGATTAGGTGTTAGGTTGGCTTGCCCCTGGCAGGCCGCTGTTCATCACTGCTTGGCTCTGGCCCTCTAAGACCCAGCGCAGAGCTGAGTCAATCAATCTTCTAGCTGCAGCCAGGGTTAGTGAGGGAGAGGGGAGTGGTATGCAGACCGCCTGCCACACTTCCATGTTTGTAGAGAGCTTGGGACAGCTTTAGTGCTGTGCTTTGGGCACAGAGGCTGCAGTGTGACTCCCCGGGTTCAAGTTCCACTTCTGCACAGTGGCGGCTGTGTCTTTGGCACACACATCGGTTTGGCACACATGGAAAAGGAGAGGGTAATGCTACTCATTTCTGAAGCTTATGGCAATGATTCAAGGAACAGGTGAAAGCGTAGGCTCCCAAGACAGTGCCTGGTCCACATAGTGCTCTGGTGTCACCCTCTTGTAACAGGAAATAATTACACAGAAACTGTATTCATTTAAGCACTGCCTGGCCCATTATTTCTAGCCTCATATTGGCTAACTCTCATATATTAGTTTAACCCAACTCCAATAATGTGTATCGCCACTTGGCTGTGGCTTACTGGTATGAGTCTAACCAGTGTCCATCTTGGGCAGGAGAATCATGGCATCTGCCACACTTCCCTTCTTCCCAGCTTTCTGTTCTGTCTACTCCACCCAACTAAGGACTGCCCTATTAAAAGGCCAAGGAAGTTTTCTTTATTCAACCAATGAAAGCAACACATAGACAGAAGACCCTCCTACACCATTTCCCCCTTTTCTGTTTAAACAAAAAAGAAAGGCTTTCACTTTAACATGGTAAAATTACATATAACAAAACAGTTATCAAGCAAGAATTATAGTTACAATATTTAGATCTGTTTTATCTTTTATCATAATAATGAAAAACTATCTGTCTCCTTTTCGCCCTTGACAGCTCCCCAAAGCAGCAGACAAGTTATTCTCATCTTATTGAGGGTCACTAGGTCGCAGACAGACAGATTGCCTCTGGTCTCTGCAGAGTAGGCTTGGACTTTGTAGTGGTGGAAGAATTTGCTTAAGAGAGATACCTGCGGTTCTAAAGAGCGAAGAAAAGAGGAAGAAAGGTCAAGAAGAGGTCAGGAAAGCGTTGTCAGCGGCCTCTCCTTTATGCCACTAGAGTGGGGAGGGGGGTTCCTTTGGGTGAATGCGCATGGTCTGTTATAACTAAGAATGGTGGAGTGGGGCAAGCAGGCTGCTGCACAGCCCGGAAGGCCTTAGCTGGCAGCAAGGCTGGAGACCATGCAGCCAGGGGTAGCCCTCCTTCCACACTCTCAGCCTATGCTCACACCAAGCATGGGGGGAGGGAAGGGAGCTGGCCTCTGGCTGCGAAGAAGCATAAGGGGGCCCAGCTAGTGTCACTTGTTAACTGGTGTGGTCAGCGCAGATCCTGGGACCACTACCCTGTAGCCAGAAGGAGGAACAGGGAGGAATGATTGAGGAAGTTGAAGAGGAGCGGGTGTAAGCCCGGAGACTGTTGGAAGCCATGCATGGCAGGTAGGCTCACAATCCCAACACATGGGAGGCTGAGGCAGGGTGCTTAGTGTGAGGCTAGCCTGGGTCACATAGTGAGAACCTGTCTCTAAATAAATGCATGGATGAATGAATAAATTAGAATAAGTTGTCCAGAAAACACTTAACACAATATAGCTTCTCTCTTTTTCTCTTTCTCTCTCTTCCCCCCTCCATCCCTTCCAACCTCCCTCTCTCCCTTTCTCTCTCCTCTTTTCTCTTTTCTTCTCTTTCTCTCCCCACCCATTTCTTCTGATATGTTTGGAGTGTCCAACTCCTCAGTGTAAATGAGGCCCCCAGAGCTGCCAAAGGTGAGGATGGCATTTCCTGCTTCTGGAGCCAGAGTGTGACTGGTTTAAAAAAAAAAAAAGCAGCCTTAGGAGGCACACACAGATAGACCCGTGGAACCGTGGGCACTGCTGGCTGTGATCCCCCTGATGCCTTCTCTTTGCCTTATGCCTGCAGAGGCTAGAGCTCTCTGAAGGCCCCTGGGGTTGAGGAACACCTTACCCCTGGAAGTGCAAGGGACCACATGCCTGAACCTGAAGGGACCTTAGCAACCCTCTGGCCTACAGCCTCATTTCCCATCTAAGGAAACAGAAGCCATGTGGACTTTTCCATCTCTCAGCCATGTTTACATTTTATGAGAATCTGTGCTGGGTGCAGAGGACCGAGTCTTTATTGTGGTGGCTTTGGACATCCATAGGGAGCTGGTTTGTGACTTTGCACTTGGATAGGAGAGGTACCATAAGCACGGGGACTCCTGGTCCCCTATTCCATCTTCCTAGCAAGAATTTCTTCCCTCGGCAACATCCCCGCAAGTCCCTAAGCAAATGCCCGAGGGTGCGCATGAAGCTCGGGTTAACGAAGGGGAGCTGAGACCCAGACTCCTCATTTCCTGCTGGCCCCTCCCTGCTCGGCACCAAAGACAAGCTCTATGAACAGGTTTCCTCTGGTAACGACCCCACCCTTTCACCCTGTGTTCTGGTCCCTGTGCAGCTCTGCTTTGCCACAAACTTAATCACTGAGTCCGGGGGACGTGCCACCACATTGGCTTGGTGGAGAGAAGGCAGAGGGTAGAGAGGTGAGTCGGGACGAGTCCAGTTGAGAAGGACAGTGTGAGCTCATGAGGAATGGGCTTGGATCAAAGAGAGGAGGAGGGGGCTAGAGGTGCCCGGGCCTGGGGGTCATCCCAGGAAGCCAGCGAACGACCCAGAGAGTCTTTCTCTATCCTCCTCCTCTTCTGTCTCCTCTTCCTCCTCTACCTGTGTATTCTTATGTTTATTTTTATTTGTGTGTATGTGTGAGGGGGTAGGGAGGGGCGTGTGTCAGAACAGGAGTGTGGGAAATGACTTTCAGGGGTTGGTTCTGTCTCTGCTGTTGAGATAAGATCGCTCTTGTTTTTTGCTGCTAAACTCTGTGCTCTGGGCTAGCCTGCCCTTCAGCTTCCCTTTTCCCTGGCTCCCATCTCACATGGTATTAAAGATGCTTGCCACCGCATCTGGCCTAAAAAGAGTGTAGTTTCTGGAGATTAAATTGGGGCCGTTATCTCCTTGACACCCCTTCCCCCTGCCCAGTCCCTTCCTTAGAGTAATAAAACGGTTCCTGCAGCTACCAAGTGACTGGGGAGGTTGGATTGTCTGAAGCTGAGGGCTATACTTGTGAGGGAGCAAAATGGTCCTGATGTCACTGTGACCAAAATAGCCAACAGGAACAACATACAGGAGGAAGAATATACTTCAACTCAGAGTTTCAGAAGTTTCAGTCCATGGGGGTGGTGGAGTGGGTCAGAGGATAACAGCTTACATCATGGTGGGCCTGCAGCTAGAGGTAGAGGGATACTCATGGTGTTGCCCTTTTAATCTGTAGAAGCCTTGGGAGGGTGATGCCACCCACTTACAGAGGAAGGAGAAACCACTTAAAAAGGATATGAATAAATTTCTTCATGAAACCATGACCACAAACAGAGAGTTATTTCTCATGGTCAAGGGATAAAACACAAAGCCTGGGACGTCTCTTTCCAGCCCATCCCCCATCCCCTAGGGATTTTGCCTCTTGGCGTGGTCCCAGGATTTCAGAAGTGCTAGTCTATGGGGGTGGTGGAGTGGAGTCACTGTAGTTGGAGACTACTCTTTCGTTCCCAGATGCCCAGACCCAAATAATCACACAGAAACTGTATTAATTACAACACTGCTTGGCCAATAGCTTAGGCATCTTCCTGGCTAACTCTTACATCTTAAACTAACCCATTTCTATTAATCTATGTACTGCCACGAGTCTGTGGCCTATCTACCGACCACAGGTAGGTTGTTGGACGTCTTCCTCCTTCAGCAGCTACATGGTGTCCCTCTGATTCCACCTACTCTCTTCTCCCTATCTCTTCCAGCCTTGCTCTACTCTTCCCTGCCATGCAGAGGGGAATCACACTTCAGGTCACCCTCCACCTCCCCGTTTCCCTCTCAGTTCCTTCTGGAAATGTTTCCAAGGACAGACCTGTGGTGTGCCCCCATCTCTTAGGTGATACTAAATTGGGTTATTTGTTTTTAAAATCTTTTAGTTCTTGGGGGCTGGAGAGATGGCTCAGAGGTTAAGAGCATTGCCTGTTCTTCCAAAGGTCCTGAGTTCAATTCCCACCAACCACATGGTGGCTCACAACCATCTGTAATGGGGTCTGGTGCCCTCTTCTGGCCTGCAGACATACACACAGACAGAATATTGTATACATAATAAATAAATAAATATTTAAAAAAATCTTTTAGTTCTTTATATATTTTAGATGCTTTTATCAGATGTATAATTGTTAAAGATCTTTTCCCACTCTGTGAGCATCTCCTTTGTCGGAACGATGGTGCTGGCCTTTGTTGCACAGAAGCTTTTCAGCATTACAAGGTTCCATTATTAACTCTGGTTTTAGTGCCTGCAGTGTTGGCGTCCTGTTAAGAAAAGCCGTGGGGCAATTGTTTTCTCTTCCGGTCTATTTGGTGGTCCATATTTCTCTTATACCTTGATATATAGAGATAGGCATCTTTTCCTTTAAGCTGGGGAAAATTTTCTTCTATGATTTTGTTAAAATTACTTTCTGTGCTTTTGACCTGGGTTTCTTCCTCTAGAGCTATTGTTTGTAGGTTTGGATACTTTTTGCCTGGATTTTTTTTAGAGTTTTCATTTTCTTTGACTGAAAGTGTCCATTTCTTCTGTCTTGTCTTTAAGATCTGAGATTTTCTCTTCCATGTCTTTTACTCCATTGGTTAGGCTGACCTTTGAGGATTTGTTTGATATATTGAGTTTTTTCATTTCTAGTTGAGTTTAGTTTGAGTTTTCTTTAGTGATTGTATTTCTTTGTTAAATTCTATATTTATGTCTTGAATTGTTTTCATTATTTCATTTAACTCTTTGTGATTACGGTCTCATGAAGAAATTTATTCATATCCTTTTTAAGGTCCTTAACATAACCCTAATTGCTGTTTTGAAGTCTTTGTCATGTGTTTCAGCTAAATTGCTTCCCCCTCCCCCAGGACCTATCACAATAGTGTTCCTGGCTTCTGGAGGAGAGATTTTTGTCTTGGCTTTCATATTGTGTTTTTTTTTTTTTTTGTGCAGAAATCTGGGGATCTGGAGTTGGGTATTTGGAATGTTTTATTGGGTGGGTGTTCTATTCTTCGGTTGCTTGTTGCACGCTTGGATCCTGACTAAGTGTGATGGCTGTGGGGTCCTTGATAAAGAGTTTTTTTTTATGAGCCAACAGGAACCACAAAGGACTGGAGATGTGTTGGAAATAATGTCTGAAAGGGGTGGTGGAAAAGAACTTAGGGGGACTCTGAGTCCACACCAAGAGGCAATATCCCTAGGGGGTGGGGTAGGCAGGGAAGAGAGGTACCAGGCTTAGTGGTTTATCTCTCAGCTATGAGTAGTAGCCATTAATCAACCTCCACGAGGTTAAGTAAGGCGAGTGGAAATTATGTCCCTTTATTCAACAGCAAGTCGTCATTGTTTCCCAAAGCACCCCATGGCAATCAGATGCCAATGTTCTCGATCTCAGGATCATCTCCATGAGTCATCAAGTAGAACAATGGAGAGAGAACAGGAGGGACCCACAAAGGCATAAACAACTCAGGTTCACTGGTTCTCTTTTGTTTCTTCCTCCACGCTGGCCTCAAATGTGCAATCCTTCTGTCCGGGGTGATAGGCACGGACCGCCTTCCTGGATAACTCATCTGTTCTTGGCTCCACTGACTCTCTCTGGGGCTCAGCCAGAAGCTGCAGGAATAGACAAACACTGACAAAGCCTCCGGCAGCTAACAGGTGCCTGAGGGCTAGGCTCTGGCTCCTTTAAGAGCTTGCCCTTTCCTGTTGGCCCAGGCAAGGAGATGGATGATGGTCTCAGGAGAGGGATTGGAGCTGGAAGAATTGATTGGAGAACAGACCAGTTGGCAAAATCTCTGGCAGATCAATGGAAACCATCTGCACAGTGGGCTGCATTTAGGGACTAAGTGGGCAACTGGATTCTGGGCCTGGTATCTACTGCCCTACCCCCGCAGAAGGGAACAGTGCTGTCTCCAGCCCTTTCTCGGACTCTAGGAAAGCTCAGGAGCCCTTCCCATAGAGCCCGCAAGATTCCAGACCTGAGCATGTGGGTAGCTATGATCCAGTGTTCTGGTAGCCTAAGAGATAGTCTACCCATACTGGGCAGGATTATGAGGGGATCCTCATACTGTTTTGTCTAGCTAGGATTCAGTGTCTGGTAGTTAAGAGGTGTTTTGCTCTACCAGGTAGGATTTTGTGGAGGTCTTCACACCATAGTGTCTGCGAATAGACAACTTCTGAATGTCTATAGGTGTGCCATTGCCAGGATCTGTGCACACCCGTGGGTCTCTGCTAGATGTAGGGTGACATCCTGCCACCTTACCAGCTCCTCCTCTGGGAGATGTGTGTGGATCTAGGTTCTGTTTCGTTTACATTGTTTCCAAGGTGGGGTAGCATTTTGCCAATCAGGCTGGGAGTCACTAACCAAGGGGAATGTCTCATAAAGAGGGACAATCTGCAGCTCCCCTCCATTTTTTCAGAGGTGCTCCTGTCTGGATTCAGTGCTCTGCCAAGATCAGAACTGATGAGGGTAAGGGGAAGAAGGCAGTTATTACAGGGCCCTCTTCTGTGGGATAAACTCACTGGCTCCTTTTACTGGTCGGCATGCCAGATTTGTAGCTATAAATGCAGCCCAACACGCAAAGCCATAAGCTTAGCAAACCACTGGGAAATTTTTCTACCTTTTTGTTCTCATTTTTTTTTTATTGAGCTCTATACTTTTTCTCCACTCCTTTTACTTCTCCCCGTCTCCCCTTCCACCCTCCCCCTCTCCGGGCCCCCATGCTCCCAATTTACTCAAGTGATCTTTTTCCTCCTTCCAAGGCGGATCCATGTATGCCTCTCTTAGGGGTCTCTTTGTTGTCTAGGTTCTCTGGGGTTGTGGACTGTAGGCTGGTCATTCTTTGCTTTATGTTTAAAAGCCACTTATGAGTGAGTACATATTATATTTGTCTTTCTGGGTCTGTCTGGGTCTGGGTTACCTCACTGACATCTATCTTTTTTTTTCTTTTAATATAACTTGATTGGTTAGTTCTACAGCATGAACTTTGTAGGTAACCGTGGTATGCCATGGTGTTTAAGGTTGGATAGCCCTGCTAAAGTCTCTCATTTCACCTGTCAGCACTGTAGCCCTTGCTGTGCGACCTACTGATCTGGGACAGTGTGCTCATTCTTCTGTCTCTTATGAAGCCTAATGACATCCCACTGGAATACCAGGAGTTTTAGAAGCTGGGGACAAGGTTGCTCCCATTAGTGAGCCATACTTCCTGGAATGCCAACTACTATGTAGTAGTAGTTTTGAACAAAGACAAAACAAGTCTTCATATGGGGAGGGGGACAGACTGTGGAGGGGTAGCAGTCTGGGCTTAGAACTGAGATGTGTCTTTTCCAGGAGTTTGAAGGGCTAAGTGATTCCAGCATGGCAATGAGGTTGGATGCTGTGTGATGTGGGGGGCTGACTCCTCTGTGTAGATCTTTTTGAAGGCACTTTGAGGTAGGGGATGAAAGGATTAAAAAATACCCCTGGCATATAATTCATCCATGATGGCTTCCATCCATGGGCTCATAAAAGATTTTAGCATTTCTAAAAGCCTACCTTATAAAAGGCAAATGCCCCATAAAGCGGCCCTGGCTGGTGTTCATTATCAACCAACACCCCAACTGGGGTCATTTCGGTAGGAATTAGGTGGCTCCCAGAAATCTGATCCTAATAGTTTCCATGTGTGCATGTGGGCATGTGTATTTGACATGTCTTTGGGTATGTGTATGCATGTTTTTGAGTTGAGGGCAGGAGATTTTTTTTATTCATTCAACAAATATTGATCAAACACTAGTAGAATGCCAAAAGGTGGTTTTGCAGGATTGGAGAATGACCAAGTAGGGCTGCTTGTTTGTCCCGGCCGCCCAGAACCAAAATAACCACACAGAAACTGTATTAATTAAATCACTGCTTGGCCCATTAGTTCTAGCTTCGTATTGGCTAACTCTTATATTAATTTAACCCATTTCTATTAATCTGTTTATCACCATGTGGCTGTGGCTTACTGGGTAAAGTTCCCAGCATCTGTCTCTGGTGGTTCCATGACTTCTCTCTGACCCTGCCTCCTTCCCCCCCCCCCATTCCATTTAGTTTTCTCCACCTAGCTCTATTCTTCCCTGCCATAGGGTCAAAGTAGTTTTTTTATTCATTAACCAATAAAAGCAACACATAGACAGAAGGCCTTCCCACACCATTTCTCCTTTTCTGTTTAAACAAAAAGGAAGGCTTTAACTTTAACATAGTAAAATTACATGCAACAAAACAGTTATCAAGTAAGAATTATAGTTACAGTATTTATATCTACTTTCTATCTATTCTTCAACTCCATAAAAGACTCCAGAAGGATATAATATTACCTAAGTAAACAGGAAATACATTGTAAGCAACTTCCAAAACTCTAGAATTGACAGAGACATCGCGCTGCCTGGACAGTCACCCAAAGTTCTTCTGTACTGTTTGGGCATCCATCTTCAGCCTACAGGCCCATAGTATCCAGTAGACTTTTCCATGAAGCAGGAAATTTCAAAGACAATTCAATCTATATTGACAGTTTTCAGTCACTTTCTTCTGTGTCCTGCAGAATGTCTAGCAGACTCTTTCATGAAGTAGGAACCCTGAATGACCATCTCACCTTTAGGCAAGTTCAGCAGTCATTTCTCTGTGGGTCCTGCATGTCCAGTTCATGAAACAGTCCAGGCAAGAGCAGTTTCTTGCCCAGCTGGCTAACAGACTTCATAAGGAGCCTCTTCAATGCCCATCTTCCTCTTAAAGCTATTGGTGCTTCCAGGAGCAGATACGTCTCATTGTTATGAAAAGTCCTAAGTTCTTAAACATTCTGAATGTTATATTCTGTAGTCTTTGAAAGGTTTGAAAAATGCCTATCCATCTGAAATACATCTCTGTACATCTAGAAAACCTAACTAACATGACCACAAACTTAAATATTATAGATGACTATCTATTACATTACATTTTTAAATGAGCTTCACAAACACAATAGCTTAATCAAGAGCAGAAATATATATATATATATATATATATATATATATATATATATATACAGTATAACAAAATTGACCTTAAATTTGTATCAATAAACCAAGATCCATACTCATGCAAAATCTCTATAGCATATCCCTCTTTAAATGTAAACAAACATTTATAGGCAATCTTTGAGTATGTGTGCATATTTTTGAGTTGAGGGCAGGAGATTATTTTTATTCATTCAGCAAATATTGATCAAACACTAATAGAATGCCAAATGGTAGTCTTGGTTCTGCGGGATTGGAGAATGACCAAAGAAATAAAACGCCTCTGTCCCCGTGGAGCTTACTCTCTTTCACAGTAGAAGGGTAAGAAACAAAGTAGAACGAGAGCTGAAGGTGAGTCAGATTGCAGGAAGAACTATGGAGAAAAATGTGGCAGGGAGAGGAGAGGCTACGGGGAAAGAGGTGCCAGCTTCCTGGCTGCACTTGGCTCTGGGGGAAAGGACGAGCCTGTGACTATAAGTGCCAGGATGAGGAGAAGGCCTGCAGACTCCTGGGACATGGCGCTGAAGGAGACCCTTTCTCCACGTTCAAGGCGCTTGCCTACTGAAATCTGCCTCCTCCACGCATGCTCTTTCTCCACGCAGTGTTCCAAGAATCAGAGAGCTCTCAGGGCCCAGCAGAAGAGAAGCCACAGAAGTGGTGTTTCCTGACCAGACCGAGTAGCTGGGTAAGCTCCTTGTCAACCAGTTCCTGGATATATTTGTTACTTTTCTAGCTGTGACCAAAATACTAGTGAACAGAGGAAAGGTTTGCTTCAGGTCACATGTTCAGAGGGCTCAGTTCCCAGCCACTTGGTTTTTTGGCCCCATGGTGAGACAGAACAACATGGCCACAGAGGCTGTTTATTTCCCTCATGGTGGACAGGAAACAGACAGGGAGTAAAAGAAGGAGCCAGGACAAGATGTAGCCTCAAGAACACAACCCAGTGACTTAACTTACCTTCTTCAACTAGACACCATCTCCTATTTTTCACAGTTTCCAATAATGCTGCCATCTTATGAATCTGTCGAGAGACTGATGAATTCATGCATTCAACCTGATGACACGACCATGAATTCATTCAACCCTGGTGACGTGATCATCTCTGGAAACACCGTCACAGATGCCATTCAACCCTGGTGACGTGATCATCTCTGGAAACACCGTCACAGATGCCATTCAACCCTGGTGACGTGATCATCTCTGGAAACACCGTCACAGATGCCATTCAACCCTGGTGACGTGATCATCTCTGGAAACACCGTCACAGATGCCATTCATGGGTGTGTGCTCTGCCAGTGCACAGTTTTCCATCCCATCAATCGAATAATTCAAATTTGCTACCACACCAAGGAATGAGGTACCAGCTTACCTCTCATAAATTTTTTCCCTCCTGTGTGACAAAACTTCTGGAGAGGCATAACACACATGTCTACTCAACCCAAACAGGGATTCCACAACAGACCACAGTATGGATACCACTAAAGTTCAACTTCTGAACCAATGAGTTTTATTGGACTTACTTTACAGGTGTATGGTGAAGAGTTCCTCACAGGATTATAAATGACTCAAAGACAGCTGTGTCACTAAGACCCACTCCAGTGTGAATGACAACTCACAAAAACTGGGAAATCTGAGCACTCTGCACAGCTTATAGGCAGCTCAACAGGTTGGAGTGTCCTTTCCAGGTCTGAGTGGTCTCTCTTTCATTCCTACCCTAACATCCACAGCTTTTGGGGAGAATTTCCAAACTGAGATGGTGTGAGAACAGTTTGAAGACAGGCTGGGTAGGTGAGGGCTTGTTTCATACAGTGCTTGGATTCCTTCCTTACTTCATTTAGCTGTTGAGAGTCTTCTTTAGCTAGGTGAGGGGGCACAGAAGAAAACAGCACAGAACTGCCCAAAGAATCTAATGTGGGAGGTTGACAGCACCCCAGGGTGTGATGTGATGCTACTAGAGGATGATGGAGAAAATAGCTCTGGCGTACTGTGGTCCAGAGGAAGGAGGCCCAGCTACCTGAGCATCGCAGGTTTCCAGGGATGGTGACATAGAAGCATTCTGAAGATAGGGGAAGAAAATATAGCATAGGCGGAGAGGCCCATGTTTGGTCATTATAGTATGTTCTTTGTGTGTGTGGTGGGAAAAGGAAGGGCGCCAAGTCCCAGGAGAGGCCACTGTGGAGTAAAAAAGGGAAGAGGATGCTGTGGTCTGCTGTGAGAAAGGCAGAGGTGGCCTGGGGAGGACATTCTATTCAGAGTGGTGTTCAATGTGAGTAGCACCCATATGATGGAGCAAAGGACCTTGGAACTACAGAAGGAGAAGGCTGGCTCCATTTAATCCCTGTGTTTATAGACATAGAATCAGGCATAGAGGGGAGAAGATAATTGCCCAAGATCCAATGGTTACATGTGGACTGAAACCCTCACGCTTCAGGACTCTTATCTCAGTGTAGCTGTACATATTGCTGTTGTAAGAGTTCACTTGTTTGTTTCCCGGCTGCCTGGCAGCTCAGACCCGAAATAATCACACAGAAAACTGTATTATTTAAAACATTGCATGGCCAATGAGTCTAGCGTATTTCTGGCTATCTCATAACTTAAATTAACCCATCTCCACTAATCTGTGTATCGTCACGAGGCTGTGGCTTACTGGGTAAATTTCCAGTGTCCGATGGGGCTACATTGCTTCTCACTGACTCTGCTTTCTTTCTCCCAGCATTCAGTTTAGTTTTCCCTGCCTAACTAAGTTCTGCTTTGTGGGTGATGACTGCAGACTGAGCCTTTCCTCTTCCCAGAATTCTTCTAGTCTGGTTGCCTGGCTACTGGCCAATCAGCATTTTATTAAATCAATTCAAGTGACAAATCTTTACAGGGTACAAGACCATTGTCCCACACACTATCATTTGCAGCCCTTGCTCTGTGCTGTGGTGTAAATATTTCCACTGTGGCCGGATTCCCTCCATGGCCAACTTTAAGCCCTCAACTGAACATCAATCATCTCGAAACACTGCAAACTCTACAATGGACTTTAACCTATACATCTGGCTTCAGAATATCACCATAGCAGCACCCCCTTCCTCCCAAACTCTTCCTGAAGCCCCCTTTCCCAGGGACCTCCTGCCTTCCCATGTCTCATCTTTGATTAAACTAAGTTTACGTAAATGGCTATGATTTGAAAATTCTCATCTTAGGATGTTTATTTCCTCAACTCAAAAAGAAATAATAATAAAAAATTCATCGAGTTCTGCCTACTATAAACATTTCCTAGAAGGGGCTTTGGTAATTTAGTTCAAATCTTGGTTTTACAGATATGGAGAGTCTGCTTGGAGAGGCAAAAGACCCAGAGGCACACAGCCAGTAATTTACCATGTAAGAAGCCTGAGTTCTCCTGGTCCCTGACTTGCTTTTCTAACACATCTGAGCATCCTTCTGCTATGTGTGTGTGTGTGTTAATCCAAAAGCAGGTAAAAATTTGCACACCTTAATTGAGAAGTTAAGATGGAAAGGATAAAACTATTGGCATGGAGGAGGGAACCCTACAAGGTATTTTGGATCTACCTCCTCAACCTGTAACTTTGAGTCAGAATCTTAAATGCTTTGAGCGTTAGCTTTATCCCTTTAAAATGCAGATATTATGAATATTTGCCTCACGCATCTCACAGGGATATTACGAAGATCAAAGGAGATAAATGGCTAGCAAAGTGTGTCTACTGTAAGGAAACACAAATGGCTCTTAAATGCAGATGACGACTCACTACCCCATTTAGAATAAGAGAAATGTAAATTAAAATTACACCGTGGTAAACAATTTTCCCACCTATCAGATTGGCAACAGGCCAGAAAGTTGATACCACACTGTAATGGCGATGCTGCGAGGAAATAGGCACCCTCATCTTTCTCATGGGAAGAGAAATGCGTATAACCTCTACAGAGGGTAATTTGGCAATGTCTGTCAATGTTTTAAATACATAGCTCTTCTGACCTAGCAATTCCACTTTTGGGAATGTATCTTATAAATATATTTGCATAAGTGCCAAAGATCTGCTTACAGCTCTTTGTTATGGTGATGTTTGCATCACTATAACAGGCAAACATTTGAAATGTTCAGTGCTCACCGAGAGAGGTGTTTCTGGGTCGGGGGTGGGGCTCAGCTGTAGAGGAGCCTTTGACTACTATCCTGGAGACTCTGGGGTCCACTCCCAGCAGTGAATAAAAACAGATGTCTCTTTAAGATGCTCTCTCTTCCCATCCTTCCCTGATTAGGAGCCATTAAGACACCATGTGACTTGCTGCCTGGTCAGAAGTAACTGTTTCCAATCAGGAGGGACCATGTGTCTTTTGAGAGCGCTGTTTGTGTGGTTCCTCAGTCCACTGGATTTCTTGCTTTTGGGGGACCCTATTCTGACGCTTTCCTGCTCCTCTCTGAGGGGCATCAGCCTATTCCACCGACATCTTGACAGCCCAGAAACAAATCCTAGCAGACAGAGGCCTATCATCAATTAGAGATAGGCAAGGGACTTACTATCTATAGAGAGATCTGCAGGAGGCGGGCTGTTGGTACAGGGAAGCATCTTGTCTCCAATTAAAGTTCTAAGGATTCATCTTCCACTCAGCCCCCCTCAGAAATTGACATTTATTAGGTTGTCAAGTCTGATTTTCCTCCTGGCCCTTTCTCGCCCTCAATACTCTCTCTCTCTCTCTCTCTCTCTCTCTCTCTCTCTCTCTCTCTCCCTCTCTCTGTACAGACACTCAAGTGAATAAAATACCTGTTTTTCTGTTTGAAGATCAAAACTGCTGCATTCGGCCTGGCTTCTTGGTTTTTGATAGATGGGAAGGTGAAGCCTGAAGTGGGGGTACAGGCCCAACTCTGCTGAGGAGGTAGTGGTCTGAGACTCATGGTAGGCCTAGAATCTGAGGTGAAACAGGTCTCGTGTAGAGTCAGATTGCCAACTGTGTGTTGGGAGAGTCCCCCCCATCACCCTAAAAAAAAGTCCCCCATGTGCCGTTCAATCTGAGTTTCATCCCTGGATATTCTTCCCTGTGCATTTGTGGAGCTCTGTTCTAGGTCGCTCTGCCGGGAACATATTCCTCTGGGAGGGAAACTCACTAAACCACTGACATCCTAGGAACACTGAACTCTGAGCAAAGAGACTCTGAATACAGTCTGAACTCTTGCAGAAAGGAAGCCGAAGAGGAAGGGATTTGCCCAGCTTCACTCAGTGCGCTGGTGACAGCGATGTGGTTGTCACCTGGGTCCTCTAACCTGAAGATCAGTGGACTTCAGTTTATCACAGTGTTTTTCTTTGGTAACAAGAGGAAGCCTGGCTGGATGTGAGCTCAGAGCCTCCAAGTGAGAGAAGACAAACAATAGACACAAACAGACAAGGCTAGCCTAGTGTGGAGGCAATTCTTCTCCTCCTCCCCGCCCCCCGTTTTGGTTTTTCAAGACAGTTTCTCTGTGTAACATCTCTGCCTGTCCTAGAGCTTTCTTTGTAGACCAAGCTGGCCTTAAAATCACAGAGATCCACTTGCCTCTGCCTCCCGAGTGCTGGGATTAAAGGTGTGCGCCACCACCGCCCAGCTCTGAATACATTCTTTCTTGTGCTCTTATGGTCGAGACTGTCTGTCTTTCTCCTCGGTCTATACTATTCTTTTAAGCATCCTGTGCAGTGCTGACTTGGGGGTTATGAACAGTCGTAGTCTGTGCTTGTCTTGCAATGTCCTTATTTACCCATCAGTTTTCAAAAATGGCTTTGCTGGAAGAAGCAGTCTTGGTTGGAAGTCTTACTTTCAGGCCTTGTCATGTATTGTTTTATGTTCTCCTGGCTTTTACAGTTGCTGGAAAATAAAATAGAGGAAGCAGAATGTTGGAAGAGAGAGAGAGGTACAGAATTCATAAAGGAAAACTCCTTCAACCCTTCCTTGTGGGTCTTTGAAATTTATCGACCGACAGCTGCATGAACGGGGATGTAGAGGGGCGGTTGAATTTGTGGATTCTTGTCTTTTCCTGTGGTTTATGATGGTGTTGAGCTTGTATTGGACAAGTGTCTGATGCCTACCAGAATTATTTATTATCCTTACTTCTTTGCATAACAGGGGCTTCGGTTGACCACGCTCAGCTTTAGTCTGTGAATTGGGCTGGTTCTCTTATGCTCTGGAGATTCCTAAACTCATTGTCCTTGGGGGTTGACTAATATATAACAGAGGCTATTTCCCAAGTGGAAGCCACTGTAGTACTGTGATCTGTACAGGTAGAGGACATAGCTTTGTGTTTTCTTTCTTTCTTTCTTTCTTTCTTTCTTTCTTTCTTTCTTTCTTTCTTTCTTTCCTTTTCTTCCTTCCTTTCTTTCTTTTTTTGTTTTGTTTTTTTTTTTGCTTTTTGAGACAGGGTTTCTCTGTAGCTTTGGAGCCTGTCCTGGAACTAGCTCTTGTAGACCAGGCTGGCCTCGAACTCCCAGAGTTCGGCCTGCCTCTGCCTCCCAAGTGCTGGGATGAAAGCTGTGCGCCACCACCGCCCGGCTTGGCTTTGTGTTTTCAAAATGCCCTAAGTATTAATATCCTTGATGGAGAGAAGGGGTGAACTCTAGAGTTCTGAGCTCTGCATCAGTCAGTGGCAGAGGGATGACTCCAGAGATTGATTCTCTCACCAGCTTCAGGCTCAAGGCTACCACATTCTAAGGTTAGCTTCAGTTGACAAGGTCTGTTCCCAGCCACTGAGGACAGGGATGTGCACTACTCTTTGTGAGCTGAACCCCCTGCCGTCTGCCCTTTCCGGCATGTCTGTGTCTAGCCCCTCTGCTCTTCACAACTGCCTCTCAGGACTGTCTCTGTGGCAGGATGGATTTGTGCTTGTCTCTGTTCATTGGTCTCTCAAGATAGCTTAGTTTTTCAGTTTCATATATTTGGACCCCCCCCCCCCCCCCGAAGATGATGCTAGGCCACTGTTTTGCTAGTAACACGAAATGACACAGTGAGATTTCACTCCACTGGTGACCTGGATGCTAGGGGAGGCACTGTCTCACGAGAACAACTGTGTGAGGTTCGTGTGGACTTGTCATGAGGGTAGGATTGCCAGGCAGTCTCTTTCCCCCTAGGCTGCCCAGCTTACCTTCTGGATAGGTCATCTGTTTTGTATCCCCTGCCAGGAGCAATATTCAGCTTGGCTTCTTTTGGAATGTGGTCTATTCTTCTTTTGGAATGTGGTACTTTGTTCTTTTAGCTCAACTTCGTGGATCATGGAGGGTCTTCCTTTTCTTTCTTTGGAGTATTCTTTTTTTCATTCCCTTTTTTTCTTCCTTCCTTCCTTCTTTCTTTTTTTGAGACAGGGTCTGGCTGGCCTGGAACTCACAGGGATTAGCCTTCCATCACCTCCACAGTGCTGGGATTGAAGGAGTGCACTGCCACACCAGATCTAGTCTGTTGTTTCTTCTTAACGTGGAGGCTCTGGACCCGACTTAATTTTAAGCATCTCATTCTGCTGTGCTGAGGATAGATTTTGAGAGACAAGTGTTGAAGCACAGAGGGGCTTGCTTTTGCAGTGAACCAGGTAACATGACGGTGGCGAACGTCTGGGTAATAGCAGTGGAGGTGGTGGATGTTGAGAAATGACCGGGAGCTTGATGGTTGGATGCATCGCGAGAGTGGTTTCGGGCATGGGAGAACACAACAGCGCTGACTGACCTGGGGAAGACTGAGGGAGGAGTCCCCGGAAGGACGGGACTTCCAAGTATCTATGGTGGTTGAGCAGTAGCCGCAAGTGTTGAGTCGAGAACTCAGTCGAGTCTGGCTGAGATAAAGGAAGACGGGCATTTCTCAGTATTTAAAAGCCACAAGGCAGAGTGAACTTACTTAGAAAGTGAGTGTTTATAGAGAAGATAGTAAATAAAAACGTAATGTCTTGGGGGTGGGGGCAGTCTAGACAGCAGGATGTGGAGGCGGACCAATCAGCGAAGACAACAGAGGGGGCGGGGCCTGCAATAGGTGTGAAGGACAGCTTGGAGCACAATCCTTTTCATTGGTTGTTGCTGGTGAGACATTTCAACAGGAAGAGAGGCAGTTCGCAGGGCCACAGAAACTTCTCTTTTCTCAAGTAAACAAAAAATCATGGGCTGAGGGGGGAACCGAGGAAGTGCTGCAAGTTTGAAGAGAAGAGAGAAGAGAGAAGACAACAGGGCTTCCAAGAGATCGGGAATTTTGAGCACCACAAGCGACCAGGGGCAACTCCAGAATTTCCTTACATATTTTTTTTTATACATTTATAGTTTAAAAAATTTGTGTATATTAACTACTTTTTCTGTGGTTGTGACAAAATACTATTATCTCAGCAACTTAAGGAATAAGATAAATATTTTTGGCTTATGGTTGCCGAGGAAGATTCTATCGTGGTGGGAAAGGCCAGGAAGAGATGGGCAGGTATGGAAGCAGGAGCAGGGAGCCGATAGCTCACTCTCTTGATCAAAAGTAAGGAGCAGAGAGAGAAGAGGATGAGACTTTTAACTCCAAAGGCTCACCTCCACTGATGTACTTCCTAAAGCTCCCTGAACAGCACCACCCACTGGGGACCAAAGTGTGCCAGCGACTGAGCCTGTGGGGAATATTTCTCATTCAGACCACCTCAGGCTCGCATGTGTGTGGGGGAGCAGCTGGAGGGTGCCACTGCACAGAGGTCAAGAGAAAGTTTGCATAGTTAGTTCTGTCCTTCAACTATATAGGTCCCTGGGACCTAATTCAAGTCACCAGCCGTGGCCACAGGCATCTTTCCCAAGCGAGCTATGTCACTGGCTCTGCAATCCTAGAATTGCTATCTATATTGGAGGCACTGGGGTCTTGGGCCAGCTCAGAAGGGAGCTTGACAAGGAACTCTCAAAATACTTTAGGTCAAGAAAACATCAGTTGATCCTATAAAGGATAAGATAAACTGAAGCCAGGGCAGAGAGTGGGTTAAATTTGAAGTTCTCCCATGACCCACTAAGGGCAGGCCTTACATAAGCAGCTGGAGGGGAGAGAGGGGCCTTCTGGGTAAGATGAGCACTCGATCTTGGAACTAGTGCCATTGCCCCAGCTGTGTTCAGTCAGCACAAACAAGGCCAGTGTGGTGAGAAGGAAGGTGCAGAACCAGACAGGCGTTCGCAGAGATGTGGCCAGGCCTCTCACTGAACAGGAGGGAAATTTCATAACACCCTTTTCTTGCCCTATTCCCTCTCGTAGACACTTAGGCAAGTCTGAGGGTGTAGCTTGTGTCTCTGACTTACTTTGATTGACAAGACACATCCAGATATATAGACACATACATATGTACACACATCTGCACATGTGTACATATCCCTTACCCTCCAACGCACAGCATGTGAGTTTGCACATCAAGGAATCTTTTTGAAGGGGGAGGTGCAAGGCAATATGGCTTAAGGATAAAAGACACTGTTGCCAAGCCTTGAGACATGAATTTGAGCTCATCCATAAGGTGGAAGGAGAGAATTGATTCCTGCAAGTTGTCCGTTGACCTCAATATACAGGTTGTGGTATATAACCCTTAGTGCACACACATATACTTTTATTTTTAAGAAGTAAAACCAAAACCAAAACCCCCAGACATCTCGGGAGACCATGAACTTTTTGCAAAGATGTTATCATAGGATAAGGATAAAGCATTTTCAAATTCCCTTTTGGGAAATCCCTCTTCTGACTGTTCTGTCGGGCTCACTCTTTGCATTTCAAGGGTAAGTTTGATTTCTAGAAACAGCATAGAGTTATTGAAAACCACATATGATGTCTAAAATGAGAGATTAAGGTTCTTATGGCCTCTGATGAGGTTTAATATGACTGGAATAAGGTTTACTTTTTCTCTTTAAAAGGGAATATACTTCTCCCTTCAAGCATATAATAAGAAATGGTGAGTAAAGTACTTAGTGTAGTTTTTGATCTATGGTCATTTTATAATTGGTAATTATTAATATTCCTAAAACAGGGATCCTGAAATGAATGGGAACATTGATGAAAGAAATGCCATGTCCCCCAAGGTGAAGGCTTTGAAGGGACAGACTTTATCTAGAGTTAGAAATTTTGCTAAGTGTGTTAAAAAATAGCATATTCATAACCTCATAATCTTATCTCTTATTCTCCTTTATCAACTCCCTGGCAGGAGGACTAGAGGACTCTAGGTCAGAGAGGAGAATTGCTGAAGGAGGTCACCTGGGGAAGAATGAAGCCAACCCCTAAGTCACTCCTTGTCTGGATCACCCATGTCTGTCCCTGGTGACAAAGAGGCTGCGAATACTCTCCCCTCCTCTCTCCCTCCGGGCTGGGATGCTGACAACAGGGGACTGAAATGCTACTATTAGAAGTTCTTGTGTTGGACATAGACTTTTGATCCTGAAGGACAAGGGCAAATTGCTATGGAGAAGGGAGCAAAGGCGCAGCTTACAGCTTCACATGCAGAAGAGACCAGATAGTCCTTTCCTGAGGCCAGGTCTTCATAGAATAGAGTGGAGCCAGCAGGAAGTCTGTGGGTGTTTCTGTAGAAGGGATGTGGAAAGAAGCAGCTCACCCAGGAGACACTGAAATTCAATCCCCTCCTGCTCAGTCAGAGGCAGAGCTAACCCTGCTGCGTGGCTCCCTCCTCAGGGGGCACAGGATGAGCTTCCTGGCCCAAGCTGTGCAGGGTGAAGGTTCCTGGGGCCACCTTGCCTCCACAGGGACCAACAGAGAGATCTTATCCTCATCTGGACTCTGCTCCAACTCTGGTGGCTTCCTTTTCTAAGCCTCCATTTCCTATAAAAGGGACTGATGGCTTGGAACGTAAGCAGCGTTTCCCATACTTTGGGTTCTTTCACTTTAGCCTACAGATCTATACCAAGACACAGTGTGTGTTCATATTTGTACGTGTACATGTGGACAGCCATATGCTGCATGAGGATCTTTCAGACAAAGATGGATCCAACCCATGGCAGTCAACCCTGAAGATTGACTAGGGGTTAGGGTGCCATAACATCCTTGGTTTGGGTAAAAATGGTGTACAATGTTTATACAGAGATACCATTTTCTAATGATGCATTTCTCAGAACATATCTCTCTCATCAAATGATGTATGACTATATATATGATGTTTGTACATGTACGTTTGTGAATATATGTCATCTACCTATCTTAGCTATCATGTATGTATGTATGTATGTGCCTCTATCCATCCATCCATCCATCCAGCCAGCCAGCCAGCCAGCCAGGCAGATAGCCAACTAGACATTTATCGTCTTCCTATGAGCCCAAAATTGTAAGAATCAAAGTTATAAAATATGAAATTGGATGATGAGTAAAACTCTTCCCAGTTCTGGTATTTTAAGCCTATTTTTACTATTTAAACTAATTGTTTGAGAACCTCACGCTTGCATACAATGTATTCCGATTATCTCCACCCCTGCTCCACTCTTTACCGCTCCACCCTCTCTCTTAACTTCAAATCCTCTTAAAAAATACCCGACTGTTCAATTTGTGCACCCATGTACACTTGGTGTGTACACGAGCATGGCCAACCTGCCAGGGACCACACCGCAAAAGAAAATTGACTCTCTTTTCCCCAGAAGCCATTAACTTTCAGTGGCTCCTTAGCTGGGGGCAGGGACTTGTGAGCGCCTCCCCTCTCCATGCTGGCCGTGGATTGGCTTGATCTTGTTCAAACAACCACAGCTGCTGGGAACTCAGGAGCTCCTTGGTCCTGTCAGGTCAAGAAGATTCTGTTTTTTCAGGTCCTCCCAAACTTCTGACTCTTGCAGTCCTTCCATGCCCCTTCCCTGACCCTTGGGACTAACCACTGGTTTGCTGGTTTTGTGCGTAAGTCAATATTATAGGGGTATGTCCTCATAAACTCTCAAGTGCAGAGTTAGTTCAGAATCATTATTCTGTGACTGTTGCTTGTTCCTTGCTCTCACGATCTGGGATTGGCTGCAGAGGTTTACAGCCCATATCACTTTTCCTCCTTTGTTTTTTTATAGGTAACTCTAAATTAAAAAAACTCTTTATTATTATCATCTTATTTTATGCATATGGGTGTTTTGCTGCGTCTATATCTGTGCATCCTGTGAATGCAGTGCTGGAAGAAGCCAGAAGAGGGCGCTGAAGTCACCGGAACTAGAGTTACTAATGGTTGTGAGCCTCTATTTGGTTGCCGGGAATTGAACCAAGGTTCAGTTTCCAGCTAATGCCCTTAAATGGCTGGACCACCTCTCCAGGCCCCTCTCCAGATAGTCTTATTTTCTGTCATGCCTTATAGTTTTTGAGAGTATGGGATTAAAAAAAATGGTTCATCTGTCTCTCATCCTTCTCCCCATGTCTTTATTTGCTGAACTTTTACCCTTTACATCCACCCAATGAAAGTCAGGTTCCAGGTAGACAGGGGTCATGTGACTACTTCTCTCTCTTGGAAGTGGGCGTTCAGATGATTATTATTGTTTTCTTAAATCTTTGGGGATTTTTTTTTCTTCACTCGTCCAAAGCCCAGGGAAACATTTATGATGTTAATTTATTTATTTATTTTTCTCATCAGTTTTTTGTTGTTCTTTACGAGGAAGATATCCTGGACACTTCAACTGTCATGTGACCTGAGAGTGAGAGGTTCTCTTGCTTCTTCTCAATAGAGAATCCTTACATCTTAGAACATTGGTTCTCAACGTGTGGGTTGCAACTCCTTGGTGGGGGTTGAGTGGTAGGGAGGAGGGGGTGGGCTCAACTGACTCTTTCACAGGGCTTGCATATCAGATATCCTGACTATCAGATATTTACATTTTGATTCATAACAGTTATGAAGTAGCAATGAAATAATCTTATGGTTGGAGGACACAAGAATGCCAGGAACTATATTAAAGGGTTGCATGAGGACCTGAATTTGCAAAGTCCATTTTAAAGATGGCACTTCATATTAAGCCATATACTGAGCTGGGGGGTGGGCGATCTCAGTTCCAGAAATGTGCTGCCATAGCAGAAATTTGAACAGATGCCCTAAAAATGACCAATTAAGATAGGGATCCAGGTCATAAAATTTAACGGGGTCCAGATGTTCTTGGGAGGCATCCTGTCCTTGAAGACACCTTGTCAGTTATTAATGGTTCTTTTCTTAAAAAAAATATTTATTTATTTATTATGTTTACAATAGTCTGTCTGTGTGTATGCTGCAGGCCAGAAGAGGGCACCAGACCTCATTACAGATGGTTGTAAGCCACCACGTGGTTGCTGAAACTTGAACTCAGGACTTTTGGAAGAGCAGGCAATGCTCTTACCCTCTGAGCCATCTCTCCAGCCCTTAATGGTTCTTTGTTTGGTTTTCGTGCCCCAAAACTGACCAATGGGTTCAGAAAATACCTTATTCTATGCACTCCTTACACAATCCCAAGACAACAGGACCCCAACTCCCCTGATAATGGCGTTTCCCCTTTAAAAGTTCTGCCCTCCCAGGGCTCTTGCCATACTTTCTGCACCACCATGCTGGGTGCTGGAAAAGTGTTGGTCCAAACTTGAGTTTCAATATTATTAAAAACCCTCATGTAATTTGCATCAGAAATCTGGATCCTTGAAATCGTTTGGGGACCAGAAACTTGGGCATAACACTTGCAACATTAGGAAGGCTGAGAACCACTGCCCTAAAGACTACAGGAAGCTACAGGCTATAGAAGGAAGAGACATTACATAACTGGGTGGCAATACTTTTCATTTGGGTATGTGGTAGGGTGTGGGAAAATTATGTAACTTTTTAGTTTTTTTTTCTTTCAGTTTGCAATTTGACTTTTATCTTATATTTTTGTTTGTGAGCCTAGCTTTTAATGGCCGAGGCATCTCTCTAGCCCTGACTTTTACATTTATTTATTTTTTCCAACATAATATTTTTATTGATTATTTGGGAATTTCACATCATGCACCTTTATCATATTCACTTTCCAGCCCTCCCATGTCCACCCCCATCCTTGTGTTTGCCCCTCCCTCCCCAAGAAGAAGAAAGAAGAAAAGAAAAGAAAGCAAGTCTAATTTGTGCTGGAGCGCAGTCAAACTCCCAGTGGCCAACCCCTTAAAAAATTGAGTCCTTCTCCACCTGTATCCCTGCCAAAAGCCATCAATTCAGAGAGCCACACTTCAGCATTCTTAGCACAATTTTTTAAGAGTTCTCTTTGATAGCTTCCTTTTTAAACTGCTACTCTTTTGGGGGTGGCTGTTGAGTTGTGTAGGAGTTGACCCAGAAGCCTTCTATGTCCCTCCTTCTCAACTGTGTGTCTGTAGTCATCAATACCACTGCGAAAGTAGCTTCCCTGCCCTTTACAGTCAGCGAGAGCACAGAACATGGCTTCTGGTGACATCACGGAACTCGAACATCCACATAGCCTCCGGCATCAGTCCATGCGAGGGATCTCTGCTTTGTCTCCGGTGGTAGAACAGACCATGGACATCACCATGGCTCTCTGCCAAAGCATGAGCCATGGACACCATCATAGCCTTCAGTGGCAGCATAGGCAAAGGATGTCAACATGGCCTCAGGGGTAACATGGGTCACGGACACCAATATGGACCCTGGGGGTAGCACAGGCCACAGGCATCGACATGGCCTCAGGTAGTAGCACAAACCAGAGATGGACCACAGACGTCAACATGGCCCCATGTGGCAGCATGATCCACGAACATCAACATGGATCCAGTCTGTGGCACAGACCACGGACATCCCCATGGGCTTCATCCCCATGGGCTTCATTCCTATGGGCTTATGTTGTAACCTGGGCTATGGACATCAGCTCCTAGCTCTTTCAGAACCACAGACCCAAACATGGTCGTTAGCGATAGCATGGACCATGGACATCAACATGGCCTCAGGTGGCTGCACTGGGCGACTCTCGGGCAGAGTATGATTGCTGACGGCTTGATTCCTGGAGCCTCATCTGTTACTGGAGAGAACTGGTATCATCCAGCTATAATGTCTCACACCAGGCCCGGCACACACTGAACTTTAATGAATTTAATGAGTGTTGGCTGCTTCTGTTTCCTCTCTTGTTTTAAAGATTTATTCTGTATTTTATTCATGGAGCGTCTCTTGCATATGTGCGCCTGTGGATGACAGAAGAGGGCATCAGATTCCTGGAGCTGGAGTCACAGGTGGTTGTGAGTCATGTGACATGGATGCTGGGAACTGAATTCAGGTCTTCTGGAAGAACAAAACGTGCTCCGCATCACCGAGCTATTTCTCCAGCCCTCTTTGCTTTCTTAAAAAAAAAAAAAAAGATTTATTTTTTATTACTTTTATTTATGTGCATATTTGTGAACAGAGTAGGGCGGAAGAGGACATTTGGAGCCTCTGGAGGTAGCATTAATAGTAAATCTTGAGCCGCTGAATGTGGGTGCTGGGAACCAAGCTTGGGTCCCTGGAAAGAGCAGCAAACCTGTGAGCCAGCCCTTCAGCCCCTGTCTTCTCTGTGGCAGGTGTCTGGGGTTCCGGGTCACTCACAGTCTACCTGTGAGTAGGAAGCCATGTTACTTCATTTCTGTTTCTCACCTGCAAACATCCCCCACCCCGTAAGATGAAGGGGTGGACTGAGTGATTTCCAAGTAGGCTTCTCACCCACGCGGTCTGATATGCTAGCACCAGCGCGTGAAATGGCAAACCTGCCGCTCAAATAGCGTTTTCCCAGGCAGTGCTCAGTGTGGAGCTGACTGGAGCGCCCAGTCCTGATTTGCTGAAGCTGTGTCTTTGGGATTTGGCAAGTGTGTCCCCAGGAGAGTTTACTTCTAAGTGGTGGTTGGCTTTCCAGGGCCAGCTCATAAACATTGATAACCCCACAACGAAGCAGAAACCCTGTTCATTTGCATTGGAAATGGCAGGAAACAATATTGTCCCGATGCTAGTAATTAAACAAAACAGAAAAGCAATTCAATTGAATAGGCACTCATTTTTTATTTATCTGGAATCATGGTGCTTGAGGGAAGCAGGTTAATGCGGTGTGGGGGGTGCCCACGGGAATATATGTGGGGGGGAGGGGCAGCTGTGACTTTTCTTCCGAGCTCTCAGGGGGTTTACACTGAGGCCAGTGGTGTAAGTTCTTGAAACTTCTTTTTGGGTTGGAGATGGAAAGGCTTTCTCTGAATTCACTTTAACTTTTCTTTAAGACAGTGTTGGCCTAAGTCTTCCTCAAATTTGATGGCGATTGTGAGAAATTGGACCAGACATGTTTACCTTTGGGCCTCGTGTTAGGAAGATGTTGTCATCTGTATTTTCCTGAGAACACTGCAACGGAGCTCCAAAAACAAACAAACAAACAAACAAACACAAAAATCTGCCAACAAGTATCATCAGATTTTAAGTAAGTTTGTGATTTTTTTTTTTGGGTGGCATTCACAGCTATCCTTGGCCATGGGTGGGTCACAGGTCGCCTGTGCTTGCTGGACGGAAGAACAGAAAGAGGAGAGGGGAAGAGGAGCAGAGGCAAGCGGTGGATTGATCCTCGACATTATACGTGAATGGTCCTGCAAGGTTTTGCTGTGCTGTGTACATAGCGTTTTAAACATTTTAAAGTTTAACCCCTTCCCCCCAATCCCACATAAATCCAGCTAGGATTTAAACAAAACAAAACAAAACAAAACAAAACAAGACAACCTACAGTTTTGGGATGGTAAGGCTGCTGAAAAGCGGCATCAGTGGTGAGGGAGTAGGAGGTGGCCAGAATCCCTGGTAGGCAAACAGATCGAGAGAGGGGCCAGGATTCAGGAATAGAGAGGGTGAACTTTCAAGATGGCTGCCTTCTTCTCAGCCTCTGGACCTGAGACAAAAATCCTGAAGGCTTGAAACAAAGGCCTCTGGGCTTTTCCAGTAGGGTCCTTGCTGAGCTGGCCTACCCGTTCAAGGCTGGCTCAGGTCCTGTCTTACACAACAGTTGTGGGCCAATCAGCTATCCTGTCTTGCTTCAAACTGACCAACCCTAAATCAGCAGAGGAAGAGCCTTCAGAGACTTTAAAAACTCGAGCCCTAGAAAGAAACTGGGCTTTAACTACCCCTCCCCTCCGCCTGCTTGTGCCGCTGTCTGTGTGTTTCCTCACCCCTAATAAAAGCTTTTCTTCAATTGCACATCCTGTCTGCTGTGCTTGAGATTTCACCGCTGCTTCCTGTCTTTTAATTCTTTAACGGGAGCCGGAAAAGAACGAATAAGAACCCCCAGATAGTAACAGAGGGGCCCCATAGTTGCCCTTGGAGCTTCTCAGCCAACGACGGACTTTATTACACAAAACCACTTCCTGTTTGGGCGCTGTAAGCACCACAGTGTGAAAATGTTCAAGGGATGTAAAGGCATCCCTTGTTCAAGGCAAGAACCAACAGAGTATAGTGCGATAACACAAGGAACCCACTAGACAACAGAGTCAAAGAGAAAGGGAGGGAGTCACACACTGTGGCGAACTTTTGTGCTTTTGATGGGCTCATCTCGAAGGTCCCTTCCAGCTCTGCCAGCTGGAATGCCATAACTCTGCCTCTGTTTAAGGGACTCCTCAGCCGTGGGTGTTCTTTTCCACTGCTTGCAGACTGGTGGCTTTTGATACTAATTGTAAGGCAGCGGCTAGTCACTCAGGGGCACAGGGAGAATTTGTAAGACGGTAACTAGTCACCCAGGGGCACAGAGGGCTAATCCCCGAGTCTGCTAGACCATGTGTTTTTCTCTATCTTCCAATATTGGGGCAGAACCGCAAGGGAGGGCTTCTGGAAATCCAGGGTGGAACCTGAATCTTAGCCTTTCTTTCTTGAGTGTGTGATATAGGCAACAGCTTCTTAAGCCCTGGGTAACGACTCTATGTGGGATTGTGTAACGGGATGTGAGTTCGTGTTTGTGTGTCCTCAGCTCGTTGCCTGAACTGGCCGTCTCCTGTGATCAGATTGGTGACTTTTGTCATCAGAGAGCCCTCATCCAGCTGAACATTAGGCGAACATGGGGATTTCTACTGAAGAGGAAGGAGGAAGGACTGTAGGAGTCAGAGGAGTCAAGGACATCTCAAGAAAACCTACAGAAACAACAACCCGGGCTCACAGGAACTCACAGAGTCTGAGCCAACAGCCAGGGAGTCTGATTGTGACTGACCTAGGCCCTCTACATATATATGACACTTGTGTAGCTTGGTCTACTTGTGGGAGTCCTAACAAGGAGCAAGGGTTTTTCCTAACCCTTTGGCTGGCTCTTGGGAACCTGTTCCTCATATTGGATTGCTTTGTCCAGGCTTAAGGAGGTGCATAGTCTAACTTCATTTTGTTGATACCCATGGGAGGCCTGCAGAAACAGAGGAGTAGCAGATGGTGGTGGTGGTGGGGAGAGGGGACATGGGTGGGGGATAAAATGGGAGGAGAGGAGGGGAGGGAAATGGCAGTCTGGATGTAAAATAAATAAATAAATTAAAAGAAAGATCAAATGTCAAAAATCAAACGAGTGATATATCAAAGATGTTCCTGACAGCACGCGCCTGTGTTGTAGCCTGTGACTTCACTCACTGCAGCCTGGTTCTGCACACACAGTATGCACACGTTGCATGTGTAAGCCATCATGTCATACAGCACCCATGAATGCTGCCTGGAGCAGCTTGGTTTAGTTCGAGACTGCTATACGCTATGCATTTCAGTTTTTTCCATGTACGCAGTTCTGTTCTTAAAGGAACATAATGATTTGATTATGAAAATAAAGACAATTTCCCCACAGCCTTTTTTCAACATGTAAGTATCCAATCAGTATGTCTTTGGGTGGTATTGTGTTAGGAGGTTTGATTTTAAAATTTGCTATTTGAGTTGCTGATGTATTTTGTGAAAAAAATCATTCCATGAATTTGGGCTAGAATCTACAACAGTTTCTGAAATGGTCTTGTGTTAGCTGGTTTTTCCATTGCTGTGATCAAGTGTGTGATAAGGAGCCGTCTAAGGAAGGAAGGGCTTATTTTGGCTCAGCTGTAGGACTATCAGTTCATCACAGCGGGGACGGCATGGCAGCAGGCACAGGAGGTTGGTTATTGTAACGGTGACAGGTAGCGGAGCATGATTAGGAAGTGGGGCCAGGCCGTGGAGCCTCAGAGTCCACTCTCAGTGACTTACTTCCCCTAGCAAGTTTCCACCTCTTAAAGGCTCTACTCTTCTCAAACAGTATCACCGGCCAGGGATCACGTGTTCAAACATATGAGCTTATGGGGGACATTTCACAACCTGACCACAGCAGGTCCTAAACATACAAACACATATGTCTGCCATATATTTAGAAGTGTATTTAGAAGTGGTATTTTGAGTGCTGATGATCATAAAATCTAAGTATTGATCCACTCCGAACAATGTTGAAGATACTCTGCCTTCTGCCATATCAAATATTCAGTCAAGATTTAAGTCTTTATGTGAAAATAGATAAATGTGTTTATCTCATCAGTAACCAACTTTTTAAATCTATGATAGATGATTAAATTATACATCGACCAAAGCATTATTCTAAAATAAATTTAACTTTTCTTTTTTTAAACCTTTAAAAGTTTGTTTTGTTTTTCTATACATATACCTGCCTGCATGCTTGCATGTGCAGCATGGGCATGCCTGGTGCTTGTGGAGGCCAGAAGAGGGTGCTGGGTGCCCTGGAACTGGACTTACAGGTGACTGTGAGCTGCCATGTGTGTGCCGACAACTGAGCCAGGGTTCACTGTAAGCGCTGCAAGTGATTTTCATTGCTAAGCAATCTTTCCAGCCCGTAGAGTGAATTTATGTATGATTTATTACTAGTGAATGTATGGTTTGTATATCTTTTTATACGCCTATCTACCTGGGATTATGGAAAAACTTCTTGGGTAGAAAGGGACCACGAGTGGGGAGGGTGAAGAAGCCGTGCTGTGACCGCCGCATGTATGTGCACGGGCATGAGAATCCACACACTAATGAGGAACCACACCCAGGCACACCGCGCACACATACTCACATAAGACTAGTCTTGAAGTCTAGCACCCTTGGTGGAAAGCAAGCTTATTGCCTTTTGATTTTGTTGTCTTAGGCAAGACCCTCAGGTTCGTGATTGGTGAATCAGCAAGGGTAGAAATGTCCTTTAGAGGTGGGCGGAGAGGATAAGGGGACAGGTGTGCATTCCCTTGTAAATACCACAGCAGTCACAGATAGAAGGACCCCGGGGGCTCCTCTTCCTAAGGCTGTGTGGCCTAGCCCTTCCCATGGGAAGTCCCTTCTTCCTGTGGCTTGTTGATTCCGTATGCTGCTTTCCAATCACCGTGACCATGATTAATACTTGACAGAAACACCTTGAGGGAGGAAACATCTGCTTTGGTTCGTGGTTTTAGTCCATCATGGTGAGAAAGGTGGATCCGTGTCTGGGGAGCTCAGTTTGCGGGCTGAGGCTGTTCATCCACAGCACGCTAGAAGAATACAGTGTGTCAGGACCTAGAGGCTGAGTGTGACCTCCCACAGCCTTCCCCTGGGTGGCTGACCTCTGTCTTCTAGCTCCTCTAATTTGAAAGTTCCACAGCCTTCCAAACCAGCTGGCAAACAAATATTCAGAAAACATGAGCCAATAGAGTTCATGTCACATTGAAACCGCAGTGCTCTGGTAACCAGAGGATTTCTTTCTCCAGACTCGGGCTTCCAGGACTGTTGGTTTTCTCCTCTTTCCCTTTGCCTGGGTCTGATCCAGACTGGGTGTACAGTAGCTTGCTCTGAATGCATAAATGAATGAATGACCCACTGTATGAATGAGTGGCACAATGAATGAGACTCAATACCCAGTTATCACAGGAGTGAGGTATCCTGGGGAGGTGGCGCCCATTGACGCTTTTGATCTTGTACCTTTCTTAGAACTGAGATGGGAGGCTCAGGAAGAGGCTTCCTTCTGGAGTAGCTATCTGCTGAAGACAGTAATGATCTTGCTCCATTGTTTCAGGGGCAGGGGATGGGAGAAGAAGTTCTCTGAGACTGGGTGTGAGTTTCTTCATTGATGCCGTAAAACAATTCCACATCAATTCAGAAGAATGGATAATAAAAGAGTTTTTTATTTAAGGGGAAAACTTACAGATCACTGTCCTAAACAACAGTCCTCTGAGCGCAAACAGGAACGGAGTCCAGCAACCACAATGGGAGCCAGAAGCAAGAGAGCCGGCGCACGGTACCAGCTGCTTTTTATGGTATAAGAGACCACGCCCCAGTGGTCTGGTATCTTAAAGGCTATTGGCTGAAGGAGCAGAATGTGCTCCCACAGCACTTCACGTCTCCTGTACAAGCAGGCGGAAGAAGAAGGCAAGTGGAAAATGGTCATATATGGTTCTCAGTGGCTTTCTTTGTTGAACAACTATTAGGTGCTGAACACATGCTGGTTGCTGGGACTAAAATCCCAACCCAAAGATAACATTATCTCCCAAGAGAAGTTGTCTCATTTAATCTTTAAAGCAACTGTGGGAGGATCAGATGAAATACTGCCCAGGAAGAGAGTCTATAAACTATAAAGTGCTGTAAGATGTCATGAATTGTTAAGAGGGTGATTACTTTCCCTCCCCACGGTTGCAGCTCGCCCAGCACCCTCCTGGTACAGAATTGGAACTCACCTTACCTGTCTTCTTCCCAGCTAATTGGGGAGGCTCTCCAGGCCTGATTTATGCAGACACTCACACGTTCTCCCACTGAATATTATTCTAATCAGACACCTCATTACTGGAAGCCAGCCTCCTCGGGCTGCCTGGACAGGGTTATTACAGGATATTATACAGACCATTTGCATGGTCACCTTCAGGTCATTTCCATCACTTTAAGCTACTTACAGGCCCATTTTCTTCCCCATAATATTTGCCTAATTCGATTACTCTGCAGCCTCTGCTGGCTCCAAATGGAATCAGAAGTTACGACTGGGAGTAAAGTCGATTGCATCTGGACACACTCTTAGTACTTTAGACCTACCTGGTTCCTGGTGACTGTGCTGGAACTAGGTGTCCAGACCCAAGGGCACTTCAGAGCTGGGGAGGGGGCAGGATGGAAAGAGGCCAACTTGTTGGCTGTAGCAAGACTTCATAAGCTGGGCACGTGGTGCATACGTTTAATCCAGCACTCATGAGGCAGAGGCAGGCAGCTCTCTATGAGTTTGAGGCCAGCCTGGTCTACACAGTGAGTTCCAGGACAGTCAGGGCTATGTAAGGGGGAGGATCCTGCTTCAAACTCACACATGCACAAAACCTCAAGAGGATGTATTTTATAAGGAAAGATCCTGTCTCTGCCCTGGGTTTAGGTGTGTGTGTGTGTGTGTGTGTGTGTGTGTGTGTGTGTGTGTGTGTATGTGTGTGTTGATATCTTGTTTGTATAAATAAAGCTTGCTTCAAGATTGGAAGGTGAAGTTAATAACCACTAGCTAACCATAGAGTATGAGACTCAATCTCAGGGTTGTGGGTTTGAGCCCCACGTTGGGCATCAATATGTAACATGAGTTCTAATAGGTCTTAATAATAAAAGCCTGGAGTCAGATATTGAAGAAAATACTGAGAGATCAGAGAGATGAAGGAGTAAAACCACAACCACCTTAGCTGGGCGGTAGTGGCGCATGCCTTTAATCCCAGCACTCAGAAGGCAGAGGCAGGTGGATGTCTGTGAGTTCAAGGCTAGCCTAGTCTACAAGAGCTAGTCCAGGATGGGCTCCAAAGCTATAGAGAAATCCTGTCTCAAAAAAATCCATTAAAAAAAATCCACAGCCACCTTACCTACTCAGCTTCCCAGTCGAAAAGAGACGGAGTTCCTGTCTCCTCCTGACTTATCACTTCCTCTCTCCATTCAAGCATATCACTTCCTGTCTGTCTGTACAGACCTCCAGACTTCTGTGGTTAGCTAGTGGCTAGCTCCACCCTATAATGTTCAGACAAGTTTTATTTGTGCAAACAAGATATCACCACACGTGTATCCACTAATGAGTCTTGTCTGAACACATTTTTTATTCTGTTGGCATTCCCCTCTGTGGGTTCTGAAGGGTCCAGTCCAATACTTTAATTCACATCCCAATTCTGCACAGGGTGGAGAGTCTGAGCGTACAAAACTGGAACAGGAGAGAGTGAGATATGGAGATGTTCGTCAGCGGGAACTGAGTTACAGACAGGTGCAAGATGTTCTGGGTGCTATTGCACAGATGAACAATTGTAGGTAAGAGTTATTTACTAGACATTTCAGAAAGCTGGGAGGATGCTGGATACCTTCACTATCAAGAAGTGACAAATGTTTAAGAGAGTCAGACATATGTGACTTGATTTGAGTATTGCATAGTATATCTACATGCCCATTAATGGAACCTCAATTATATGAGCAATTCTCTGCATTGTTTTAATCTGCATGAGAATATTCATATGCGTAAGGATGGATCCACATGGAGATCAGAGGATAGCCATAGGTATCAGTCTTTACCTTTTACCCATTGGAGACAGGTTCACTTGTCTGCTCCTACACACACCAGGGTAGCTGGTCTGTGAGCTTATGGAAATTCCCCTGTCTCAGTATCTAACTTGCTAGGAGTGCAGGGATTACATGGATGTTACTATGCCCAGCTTTTTTTTTTATTCTATGTATCTTTTACATCACATATCTTGATCCCATTCATTTCCCCATCCCTTCACATCTGCCCTCTGCCCCTTTACCCCTGCCCTCCAAATAAAGCAAACTTTAATAGAAAAAAGGAAAAAAAAATAAAATCTTGTCATGGAAGCTACAGTGTGACACAGTGAGTGAGTCATGAAGTAACCCTTTTGTCCATATATATATATATATATATATATATATATATATATATATATATATAACTTGCCAGTGTTAATTGTAAAGTCATTGGTTTGGTTCGAGGCCTCTGGTTTCTACTACGCTATTGATGCTGAGCCCCTACTAGGGCTTTTTTTTTTTTTTTTTGGATATCCTGTTGTTGCCTTGTGTTGTGGAGATCCTGTAGCTTTGATTCTGCAGGTCAGGTCTCTTCACATGCTCCAGCAGATCATAGATGGATGGCTGTTGGGACAAGCCAAGTCATAACCCTGGTTCTGGGCCTGGGCAACTGCAGGTCATGTGCCCAGCTTTTAGCTCAGCTCTTATGCTTGGACACCTAGTGCTTTACTGATTAAACTATTTCCACAGCCCAATTTTATGTTTTTATATATCACTTAAAGGGAGAATAAAAATTACACAAATGATTCTCAACTAAGGGCTTCCAAGGAAATTATGGACAATGTCTGGAGATATTTTTGATTGTCACATGGTCAGTTTTTCACAATCATACTGGGGGTACTTGGACTTGGTCTTGGGTATCTGTGATAATTAGAATGAGATGTCCCTTATAAGTCTAGGACACAGATGCTTTCTCACCAGTTGGTGGCTGTCTGGGAAGGATTAAGAGATGACGTCTTGTTGGAGAAAGTGATCCCTGGGAACAGGGTTTGAGGTTTCAAAAGACTCATGCCATTTCCAGTGTGCTCTCTGCCTTATGTTTGTGGATTGAAATATGAGCTCTCAAATGTTGCTCCAGCTGCCTGCTGCCTGTAGTCTCTGCCCCACCATCACGGACTCTTACCCTAGAAACCATGAGTCCAGTTAAATGTTTTCTTTTATTTATTTTCTTTTTTCCCTTTCATTAAAAGTAGACTTCCCCCCACATTGCATATTCTGATTATGATCTCTCCTCCTCCTCCTCCTTCCAATTCTTCCCCTCCTTTCTTCCCTTCTGGACCCACCTCCATTCTATCTCTCGTTAGAAAACAAACAGGCTTCTAGAGAATAATAGTAACACAACATAGGATAAAGTAAAATATACTTTATAAGGGATAAAATAAAAACCAACACATTGGAATAGGACAAAACAAATAAACAGAAGGGAAAGTGCTATGGAATAATGCTTCTGTATATGTTGTTATGATTGGTTAATAAACAAGCTGACGGGCCAATAGCTGAATAGTATAAAGCTAGGTAGAAAAGAAAACTGAGAATGGTGGGATGAAGAAGGATGGAATCAGAAGAGACACCAGCCAGCTGCTAAGGAAGTGGGATATATAGAAAATGAGATGAGGTAATAAGCCATGAGTTACATGGCAAAGCACAAATAAGAAATTTTTAATTTAAATGTGAGAGTTAGGTAGTAATAAGCCTGAGCTACTGGCTGAGCATTTATAATTTATTTTAAGTCTCCAAGCCAGTTATTTGGGAAGTGGTTATTTGGGAACAGGAAAACTTCATCTACAAATGGCACTCAACATGGGGCATAGATCCACAAAAGACCTAAAAGGCTTACAAAAATGTTCTAAATACACAAAACCAGAGCCAGACACCTTTCTCGTCTCACAGTCTCATGCTAGCCACAATGCAGAGAAACATCTCCCAACAACTGCCTATAAGACGGTGCTGGCTGTTAACTGCCAAGATCTAAGCATCATGAAGTGTTCCCACAGTCTCTCTCATGGGCTACAGTATGGAGAGGCTTCTCACAGCCCACTGTCTATGGTCTTGATAGCTCTGCCAGCACACTTCATGGTGGCTTTAGGGTTTTTGCTCATGTGGACAGAAAAGGGTACAGATACATAGTAAAGACAGATGAAGATGGAAAAGCCTCTAAATGTTTTACATAATGTTTAAAAATATACATAGTCTTGAGAGAGAAAAGAAAAAGGGTAAAAAAAAGTCCTTAAAAAGGAATAGGGTAATAAAAAATTATAATAAGCCACATAAAGAGGAGAAATACACAGAGAATCTGGATCCTGTGTATTATTGTGTTATCTTTGATTTTTTTTTGGCTGCTAAGAGGCATTGGATTGTAAAAACTGCTAGATTCAACTAATCTATATATTTTAAAGATATCTTGACTTCAAAATTTAAATAAAAAATTTTCTACTTTGGGGGAGAGGTTATGCTTGTTTCCGTAGAAAATGAGAGGCTGTGAATTAATTCTGAGTTAAAAAAAATCAACTTTGATTGAATTTGAATTTGATTTGAAATTCTGACTATAGACATAAAAAAATAAACCTAGAACTACAAAACACATGATTCATATTTTACCTGCTCAACACATAACAAAATATCATCTTTGGCTGTCTTGTGTACAATGCACAGTCTATACTTCTATTAATGTATATATATATATATGTATATATATACATATATGTATATATATATGACTGGATACCAATAAAAAGTGGTCCAGATAATTCAGCATCCATAACAGTTTCAAGGCTGCTGACTGAGATGATATAACCTCATGGAATACTCTAACCAAAACTTAATAGTTATCCTAATTTTCTTAATATCTCCCCCAAAGATTACCAGTACCCCAAATCAACAGGAAGTAGTCTAGAGAACTATACCCACATTACCAAAAAATGAGTTATAAGTGTTTATTATCATTTAAGGTGGGTTAGTTACAAGCCATTATTGATCAAAGTCAAAAAAAGCTAAACAAAAAAGTTAAATTCAAAGATCTCTTTCTAAAAGAAAAAAGGGAGATATAATATAGAAATAATAGGATAAAAGGGTAGATTATTGAATCTACTTTAATCCCAAAACAACTATTGATCTTAAATATTTATATTGATATGGATTTTTGTTTATTGATACAAATTTAAAGTTATTAAATAATTAATAAAGTTATTATTATTTTGTTATACTGTATTTATATTTCTACTCATTTAAGGTATCACATGTATGCAGCTCATTTAAAATGTAATGTATAATTAAAATACAGATCAATAGTCATATATAATAGTAAAATTTATAGTTAGGTATGCTTTCAAGGTCATTCGTAGATATATTTAGATAGATAGATAATCTTCAAACACTTCAAAGACCTACAGAATGTGGCATTTGTTTAACAACCTAAGTCTTTTCTTGACAGTGAGACCCATCTGCTCCTGGCAGCATACTTCAGAGAAGATGATGGGCATGAAAGAAATGCTGTATGGAGTTTGTTTTCATTATGGCAAAAGCTAGCCAGGTGGGCAAAGAAGCTACCCTTACCTCAACTGTGTCCAAATAGGACCAGCAGGATGCAAGAAATGTGACAGACAAACTTTGCCAAGACAAGGTAGGACAGTCCTTCAAAATTCCCTGCTTCACAGGAGAGTCTGTCAGATATGCTAGGCCTATAGGTCAGAGCTGGCTGCTCCAATATTACAGGGAAACTTTGGGTAACTGTCTAGGCAGCCAGATGTCCCTGTTATTAGGTAACATTTCATCCTTCTGGGGTCTTTGATGGAGTTAAAGACTAAATAGTTAACGTTATAGCTTTCCTTATTTATGATAGAAAGCAAATTAGGTATAAAATTTTAGACTTACCAAGATAAGATAGAGAATAGAATATTTTCTCTAATTTTGTAAAATACAAATAGACTGGATTTTGTAACTGCAATTCTTACTTGATAACTCTTTTTGTTACATATACTTTTATTATGTTCAAGTTAAAACCTTTGTTTTTAATTAGGCAAAAGGGGGAAATGCTGTGGATTAACCCTTCTCTACTCTGTAGCTATGATTGGTTTAATAAGTAAGCTGACTGGCCAATAGTTGAACAGGATAAATCTAGGTGGGAAAGCCAAACAGAATGATGGATGAAGAAGGGTAGCGTCAGAGGAGACACCAGCCAGCTACTGAAGAAGTATGACACAAAGAAAAGGAGGCAATTAGCCATGAGCCACAGGGCAAAGCATAACAAAGAAGTATAGGTTAATTTAAATGTAAGAGTTAGGTAGCAACAAGCCTGAGCTATTGATTGAGAATATATAATTTATATTAAGTCTCCAAGTCACTAATTTGGGAAGTGGCATCTGGTTATTTGGGAGCAGGCAGTTGAGACAGGAAAACCCCACCTACAGAAAAGAGTTCAAGAAAAGGCACAAGAAATAGCTATAGGTGCAGAGACCAACTTGTTAGCACACTTAATTCCATACAAACTGGGTGGTGGTGGTGCACGCCTTTAATCCCAGCACTCGGAAGGCAGAGGCAGGTGCATCCCTCTGAGTTCGAGGCCAGCCTGGTCTACAGTTCCAGAACAGGTAGGGCTGTTAACACAGAGAAACCCTGTCACAAAAACAAAACAAAATCCTATACAAACACTAAACTGGAGGTTATAATATATACCTAAATGACTAGTGAAGACCCTACACATGCTTCTGCTTCTGTCTCCGTGAGTTTATATGTATATCTATCCTGTTGATTTAAAGGGCCTTGTTTCCTTGAAGTTTCCACCCTCTCTGGCTCTGATGCTCCATTGCTTCCCTTTCCACAGGGTTCTCTGAACCCCAAGGGGCAGGATTTGATGGAGACATTCCATTTAGGGCTGTGTGTTCTGAGCTCTCTCACTCTCTGCATATTGTCTGACTGTGGGTCTCTCCATTTGTTCCCATCTGCTTCAGGAGAGTGCTTCTCTGATGATGGCTAAACAAGGCACTGATCGATGAGCATAACAGCATGTCATTTCGAGTAATTATACTGCTATGTTCTTTTATTTGGTTTTACCATAAGTACCTGGGCTATCTAGTCTCAGGATATTGGTCATTCAAGCAGTGTTAGACATGGGTTCCATCTCATGAAGTAGGCTTTAAGCCAAATGAGATGTTACTTGGTTGTCTTCACAAGCTTTGTGTCACTTTTGCCCTAACATATCTTACAGGAAGGATATTATTGTAGATCAAAGGGTTTGTGGCTGGCCTGGTGTTCACTTTTCTCCTATGGTAGTATACAGAGTGTCTTCCTATACTGAAGATGGTAGCACACAGGGCTGAAGGCTCTATGTAGGCATCAACTCAATTTCTCTATGGTCAATGAATTGTGTAGGTGTTGTCTTTAGCTGTCATTTTGTGGTTAACATCCTACAGTTTTGGCAACAGTTTGGAGATTCCCATGGGGCTCTTCTCAACGGAGACAGGAAAGCCAGGAGGTCCTGGTCAAGCATTATGCAGATATTAAGAGACCACAGAAGCCAGCCCAGACTACTGTACCCAGCAAAATTTTCAATCACCATCGAAGGACAAAATAAGACATTCCATGACAAAACCAGATTTAACCAATACTTAGCCACAAACCCAGCCCTACACAAAGTACTAGAAAGAAAACTCCAACCCAAGGAAGTTTACTACATTAACAAAACACAGACAATTGATGATCTCATAGCAGCAAATCCCAAAGAAGGGGAAAATGCACAAATTAACATCACTAACAATGAAAACTAAATTAACAGGAGATATCAATCACTGGTCATTAATATCAATTAATATAAATGGACTCAACTCACCTATAAAAAGACACAGGCTAACAGATTGGATATGAAAATAGAATCCATCCTTCTGCTGCATACAACAAACATACCTCAACCTCAAAGACAGACATCGCCTCAGAGTAAAGGGTTGGGAAAAAATTTTCCAATCAAATGGACCTAAGAAATGGTGTAGCTATTCTAATATCTAACAAAATATACTTCAAACCAAAATTCAACAAAAGAGACAAAGAAGGACATTTCATATTAGTCACAGGAAAAATCCATCAAGAGGAAATCTCAATACTGAATATCTACACCCCAAATACAAGGGTACCTTCATATGTCAAAGAACACTTCTAAAGCTTAAATCATACATTAAACCCCACACACTAATAGTGGGAGACTTTAACACTCCACTCTCACCACTGGACAGATCAGTCAGACAAAAAGTTAACAGAGAAATCAGGGAACTAACAGATGTTATGACTCACATGGACTTAACAGACATTTATAGAATATTCCATTCAAACGGAAAAGAATATACCTTCTTCTCAGAACCTCATGGAACCTTCTTAAAAATTGACCACATTCTCAGTAACAAAACAAACCTTAACAGATACAAAAAAAATATGAAATAACCCCATGTATCTTATCAGATCATCATGGCTTAAAACTAGAATTCAACAGCAACACTAATTCCAGAAAGCCTGCAAACTCATGGAAATTAAACAATGTTCACCTGAATCATCAATGGGTCAAGGAAAAAAATAAAGGGAGAAATTAAAGACTTATTTTCTGAATTAATTAATTTAATCTGAAATAAATTTAATGAAAATGACCACACAACATACCCAAATTTATGGTGTTCAATGAAAGCAGTGTTAAGAGGAAAGTTCATAGCACTAAATGCCTACATAAGAAACTGGAAAAATCCCACACTAGTGAATTAACAGAACATGTGAAAACCTTAGAACAAAAAGAAGCAAACACACCCAACAGAACCAGATGGCAGGAAATAATCAAATTGAGAGCTGAAATCAACAAAATTGAAACAAAGAAAGCAATACAAAGAATCAATGAGACAAAGAGTTGGTTCTTTGAGAAAATCAACAAAATAGACAAACCTTTATCTAAACTAACCAAAAGGCAGAGAGAGAATATTCAAATCAACAAAACCAGAAATGAAAAGGGGGACATAACAACAGACATGGAGGAAATCCAGAGAATCATCAGATCATCATATTTGAAAAACTTGTACTCCACAAAATTGGAAAACTTAAAGGAAATGAACAATTTTCTGGATAAGTATCACTTACCAAAATTAAATCAAGACCAGATAAGTAAATTAAACAGACCTATAACTGCCAAAAAAATAGAAACAGTCATCTAAAGTCTCCCAACCAAAAAAAGCCCAGGACCAGATGGTTTCAGCTCAGAATTCTACAAGATTTTCAAAGAAGAACTATTACCAATATTCCTCAAATTGTTCCACACAATAGAAGCAGAAGGAACATTGCCAAACTCTTTTTATGAGGCTACAATTACCCTGATACACAAACCACATAAAGACATTACTAAGAAAGAGAATTACAGAACAATCTCACTCATGAACATTGATGCAAAAATACTAAATAAAATACTGGCAAACTGAATCCAAGAACACATCAGAACCATCATCCACCATGATCAAGTCGGCTTCATCCCACAGATGTAGGGATGGTTCAACATACAAAAATCTGTCAACATAATCCACAAATAAACAATGAAAAATAAAAACCACATGACCATCTCATTAGATGCTGAAAAAGCTTTCTACAAAATACAACATCCGTTCATGATAAAGGTCTTGGAGAGAGCAGGGATACAAGGAACATACTTAAACATAATAAAGGCAATATACAGCAAGCCAACAGCCAACATAAAACTAAATGGAAAGAAACTCACAGTGATCCCACTGAAATCAGGAACAAGACAAGATTATCTATTCTCTCCATATCTAGTCAATATAGTTCTTGAGGTCCTAGCTAGAGCAATAAGTCAACAAAAGGAGATCAAGGGGATACAAATCAGAAAAGAAGTCAAATTCTCACTATTTGCTGATGATATGATAGTTTACACAAAGCGACCCTAAAAATTCTACCAAGGAACTTCTACTATTCATAAACACTTTTAGTAATGTAGCAGGATACAAGATTAACTCCAAAAAAAAATCAGTAGCCCTCCTGTACACAGATGATAAATGGGCCAAGAAAGAAATCAGAGAAATATCACCATTCACAATAGCCACAAATAACATAAAATATCTTGGAGTAACTCTAACCAAACAAATGGAAGACTTGTATGACAAGAACTTTACATCTTTGAAGAAAGAAATTGAAGAAGACACCAGAAAGTGGAAAGATCTCCATGCTCTTCAGTAGGCAGAACTAACATAGTAAAAATGGCAATCTGGTCAAAAGCAATCTACAGATTGATGCAATGCCCAATAAAATCCCAGTAAAATTCTTCACAGACCTTGAAAGAATGGTATTCAACTTCATATGGGAAAGCAAAAACCAAACAAACAAAACAAAACAGGAAAGTCAAAACAATTCTGTACAATAAATGAACTTTTGGAAGCATCATAATACCTGACTTCAAACTCTGCTACAGAGCTACAGTACTAAAAACAGCATGGTACAAATACAAAAACAGGCAGAAAGGCCAATGAAATCGAATTGAAGACCCGGATATTAATCCATACACTTTTGAACACCTGATTTTTGACAAAGAAGCTAAAAAATATCAAATGGAAAAAAGAAAACATATTTAACATATTGTAAGGAGGCTGCTTGTTCATCCCAGTCACCAAGAACCGAAATAATCACACAGAAACTGTATTAATTAAGTCACTGCTTGGCCCATTAGCTCTAGCTTCTTATTGGCTAACTCTTACATAGTAATTTAACCCATTTCTATTAATCTGTGTATTGCCATGTGGCTGTGGCTTACCGACTAAAGTTCCAGTGTCTGTCTCTGGTGGGGCTACATGGCTTCTTTCTCACTTGCCCAGCATTCAGTTTAGTTTTCCCTGCCTAGCTCTCTTATACTTCATCAGGCCAAGCCAATTCCTTTATTAACCAATGGTATTCACTGCATACAGAGGGAAATCCCACATAATTAACAAATGGTGCTGCCATAACTGTATATCAACATGTAGAAAAATGAAATAGATCTATATCTGTCACCATGCACAAAACTCAAGACCAAATGGATCAAAGATCTCAACATAAAGCCAGCCACAGGTAACCTAATAGAAGAGAAAGTGGGAAGTACACTTGAATGCATTGGCACAGGAGACCACTTCCTAAATATAGCTCCAGTAGCATATACACCACTTTTGGGTATATATCCAAAGGATGCTTAATCGTGCCACAAGGACACATGCTCAACTATGTTCACAGCAGCATTGTTTGTCATAACCAGTACCTGAAAACAACCTACATGCCCCTTAACCGAAGAATGAATAAGGAAAATGTGGTACATTTACACAATGGAATACTACACAGAAAAAAAGAATATGGACATTTTGAAATTTGCAGACAAATGAATGGAGCTAGAAAATATTTTTGTGTAAGACAACCTACACTCAGACTGACAATTATTATATGTACTCACTCATAAGTGGTTTTTAAACATAAATCAAAGAAAACAAGCCCACAAATAACAATCCCAGAGAACCTAAACAACAATGAGGACCCTAAGAGAGACATCCAAGATCTCTCGGGTAAATTGGGAGCATGGGGACCTTGGGATAGGGTTGAAGGGGAGGGGAGAGGCAGGGAGGGGAGCAGAGAAAAATATAGAGCTCCATAAAAATCAACTTAAAAAAAACCCTGAAAACCAAAATAGAGACAATAAAGTAAACACAAACGAACGGAATTCTGGAAAAGAAAAAATGTGAGTAAATGATCAGGAACCACATATGCAAGCATAAACAGCAGAAAACAAGAGACGGAAGAGAGAATCTCCAGTGTTGAAGATACGATAAAGGAAAAAAGACTCATTGGTCAAAGAAAATATTAAACCTAGTAAAGACTTAACACAAAATATCCAGGAAATCTGGAACACCATGAAAAGACCAAACCTAAGAATAATAGGAACAGAAGAAGGAGAAGAGGTCCAACTCAAAGACACAGAAAAAGACACTTAACAAAATCATAGAAGAAAACTTTCCCAACCTAAAGAAGGACATGATTTATTTTTTAAAGTTTTTAATGGTTGAGTAATATTTCATTGTGTAAATATAGCACATTTTCTTCATCCACTCGTCTGTTGAGGGACATTAAGGTTGTTTCCAGTTTCTGGACATCATGGATAGAGCAGCAATGGACATGGTTGAACAAGTGTTTGTGATAGGTTGAAATATCCTTTGGGTATATGCCCACGAGTGGTATCACTGAATCTTGAGGTAGATCAATTCTTCTCTTTCAGAGGAGCCACCATACAGATTTCCATAGTGATTATACAAGTTTGCACTCCTACCAGCAATGGATGAGTGTTCCCTTACCACATTCTTGCCAGCATGAGCTGTCATTTTTTGATCTTAGCCTTTCTGCCATTTCAAAGTAGTTTTGATTTGAATTTTCCTAAAGGTTAAAGATGTTTAGCATTTCTTTATGTGCTTCTTAGCCATTTGAGTGTTCTCTTTTGAGAATTCTGTTTAGATCTGTACCCCACTTTTTAATTCAATTTTTTTCTTGATAAATAGTTTTTTTAGTTCTTTACATATTTTGGAAATAGTTCTCTATTGATGTGTAGTTGGTAAAAATATTTTCCCATCTGTATGCTACCATTTTGTCCAAATAATGGTGTCCTTTGTCTGGTAGAAGCTTCTCAGTTTCATGAAGTTCCATTTATTAATTCTTTTTCTTAGTATCAGTGCTGAATGGTGTGGTTTGGAGAGGCCCTCTCTAAATGTTTCAAATAAGGAGAGGAGCTAGAGCCTTCAAAACAACAATGGGTGGTTATAGAGATGGTTCAGTTGCTAAGGACCTTAGATTGATCCATGAGTACCCACATAGAAATGCGAGGTGCATGCTTAGGGACAGAGATAGCAAGATCCTTGAGACTTGCTAGACAGCCATTTTACCTGGATTGGGGGAACTCTAGGTTTGGTGATAGACTGTTCAAAAAACAAACGAGCAAAATGAAAAACAGAAAATAAAACAAACAAACAAGATGGAGAAAAGACTGGGGAAGACACTAAAAGTTGACTCCTGCTCTCTCCACACGTGTGTGCATTCATGAACACACACACAAATGCACACACCCATGCACACCAAGGACCATGGCAGCTGAAAGAGCTTCTCAGCGATGCATTTAGAGTTTATACTCTTCCCAGAGCTTTGATATGACCTTCAAATCGTGCAGGGGCCAATTCTGATGGAGGCAGTGTTTCTTTTTCTAGCAAAGGGGGCTTGTCTTAGCCAAGTTTGGTTTGCTCTTTACCAATAACAAAACCCCATTGCTTGCACCCAAATGTTTCAGGGGAAACTCATTTCTTGGGCTACACTGGGTCATAGCAAACATTTTATTTTCTGTCAAATTTTGAGGCCCAAATTTTATTCGTTCTTGAGATGATAAAGGAAGCAGACTATGTGTCTAAAAAAATAAAACGAAACAACAAAAACCCGTGAAGGCCATTGAGAAAAGGGTCAAGCCAGACTAGCCAAAGGCAGAGGATAGGGGGAGAAGTGGGAGAGACCCAAGTCCTATCTGAGGCTCATCTGTTTTCATTCAAGTCTGCACTGGGCTGGTGGGGAGAAGGTCACACATTCAGAGGTCTGGGGTGTCACTTCCAAGTTTGTCCCAGACTGTGGCTTCTTACACAGTACTTATGATACCCAGGCCTTATGCACGAACTCTCTGATTTTGTTGTAGTGAAATATTTGAGAATAAAGAAACAAAGACAGGCGAAAGTCTTTTATCAGCTACAAGGGTTTCAGGCTATTCACTTCAGAGCCCCTTTTCTTTTAAACGGAATGCTGCTCCATATTAAAGAGGAACTCTCTGGATACCAACACTACTCTTGCTACCATCTTTCCATCTGCTTCCCTTTGTGGTTATCAGTCCTTTGAATCTAGAGTTTATTATCACACTCATCATTTTTTTGAGACAGGGTTTCTCTGTGTATTCCTTACTGTCCCGCTAATCACTCTGTAGGCCTCATACTCAGAGATCCGCTTGCCTCTGCCTCTGGAGTGCTGGGATTAAAGGTGTGCGCCACCACCATCTGGCTTCATACTCATATTTTATAGTTGGCAAAATATGTCTTCCTAGTGGTTTGAGGATATAGCTCTAGGGTAGAATGTTTTCCTAGCATGCACAAGATCCCAGCGCCACCAAATAAACAAACAAACAAGTACATAAAGCCATATAAGCGTTTTGACACAGTTGCATGACATTTGCTGTGGAAAAGTTAACCAATGTCCATTTATCCCAGATAAGGCAAACAGACCATAGGAACAATTTCAGCATTTACTGGAGTTACAGGAGTGTGGGTGGGGGTTGTTAATAGAGTGGGTGAGGGGTTGCTAATAGGAGTGTGGGTGGGGTGTTGTTAATAGGAGCGTGGGTGGGGGTTGTTAATAGGAGCAGGGAAGGGTGAGGGGTTGTTAATGAGAGTGGGTGAGGGGTTGTTAATAGGAGTGGGGAGGTGAGAGGCTGTAAGTAGGAGCATGGGCAGGGGTTGTTAATAGGAGCATGGGTGGGGGTTGTTAATAGGAGCGTGGGTGGGGGTTGTTAGTGGGAGCGTGGGGGAGTTGTTAATAGGAGTGTGAGTGGGGGTTGTTTATAGGAGCGTGGGTGGGGGTTGTTAATAGGAGTGTGGGTGGGGGGTTGTTTACAGAGCTATGAGGCCTCAAAGGCAGTAGAGTCCTAGAAAGACCCACCTCAGAATTGGTAAGGACTGCATTCCTGGAGTTCCCTGACCAATTTACGGGTTGAAGGGGCCGCTTCTCCTCCAGGATTGTATTGCCTTGTAACTTAGGGGACTGGGCCTTGTGAATCTTGTGCCTTTCTGTACTTTCCACGTCTTAGAAGTTTCTTGAACTTCACGAGTGTATCAGATACTCTCTGTTGCTGTGATGAAACATCGCCATGACAATTTAGGAGTTTGTATGAACTTAAGAGGCCTAAGAGTTCATTGTGGTGGGAGACATGGCAGCAAAGGGCAGGTACCCTGGCAGGAACGAGAGAGTGGGGGTGGGAAGACGGAGATGGAGAGAGGGAGAGAGAACTGGAAATAGGGTGAGGTTATGAACTCTCAAAGTCCTTCTCCAGAGATGCACTTCCTCCAGCTAGTCCACACCTCCCCATAAATTCCCCAAAGCTCTACCATCTGGGGACCAAGTGTTTAAATGCCTGACCCTATGGGGTATGTTTCTCATTTGACCTACCATGCTGAGCCTTCTAAGTGTCCATAGGGCCGGGAGGTGTTGGCACTCGCCTTTAATCCCAGCACTTGGGAGGCAGAAGCAGGAGGATCTCAGTGAGTTCGAGGCTAACCTGGTCTACCAAGCGAGTTTCAGGACAGCCAGGACTGTTACACAGAGAAACCCTGTCTTGAAAAACCAAAAATACCCAAACACCAAACAACAACAACAAAAACCAAGTGTCCACAGCTTCCCAAGTATAATGAGCTTCCCCCCTTCTTCTAGGTGGGGATGTTACAATTTGGAGGAAATAGCTACACAGTGCTGTGTGTGTGTGTGTGTGTGTGTGTGTATTTACGTAGGAAGTTTACATAGTCTTACATATTTTAAATTGTGTATATAAAATATCACATAAATGTCTAACTTGCTTTTCTTCCTTAGATATTATTGATGATTTTTCATGTGATTCCTTTTTATTAATGTAATTCTTTTTAATTGATTCATTGGGAATTTTGCATCATGCACCTCAATCCCTCTCATTTCTCAGTCCTTCCGTGTCTGCCCTTCACCCTGTAGCCTCCTACCCACCTTCCCCTTGGGTCTACCAATAGAAAATGTATTTAAAAAAAAAAACAAAAGAAAGAAGAGAATACTTGGCTCCTCTGTCTTTCCTGTCTCTCCATCACATATTCATTTGCTGTAGTGGTTTGGGGAGCTGCCATGTGTCACACAGTAGACCCTTTTGCCCAAACAGCTTTACTTACAAATGTTCATTGCAATGAATCCTTGGTCTGGTTCCAGGTCTCTGGCTTCTGGTACACCATCAATACTGGACCCTCACCTAAACTTCTCTCAGATATCTGGCTATCGCCCTGAGTCATGGAGATCCTGTGGCTATGACTCTGCAGCACTGGCCCCTTTACACACTCCAGCAGGTCATAGATGGAGTAGATGCTGGGGTAGACCAACTCAAAGCCCTGAATGTGGGCCTGGGGGTAGCTGAGTTGGTTAGTCTGGGCCTCCACCGGGACTAGACCCCTCAGGCAAGGGTCAGGGCCAGCTCTCCCTCACCCATGCCACTGGGACCAGCTCTATCACCTACAGGGATAGCTCTCCTGTTATGACCACTGGCAAAGGGGAGGGTAGTTTTCCCAGGGCCGTTGAGGGCCTTGGAGTCAGCTCTTCCATGCCTATCACACTGGGGTCAGTTCTCCTTGGGGAGCAGGCAACTCTTCCACTGAGGGGGTCAGCGAGGGCAGGACCAGCTCTCCAGCGCCCAGGTTCTCAGTGGTAACACAGGCTATGGACATCATCATAGACTCTGGCTGTGATAGGGTCATGGACCCAGAAACTCAAGGTTAGACGTTGTCATGACTCTGGGTGGCAGCACAGGCCACTCAGATTGTTATAAACCCAGTGGTCATGTGACCCTTGTATAACAACATGACCTCAGGGGGCTGCCCAGACCCTGGGCATTCCCGCAGCTTTTGGAGGGAACACAAGCCACAGACACCAACATAGGACCCCTCCTCCCCCCACAGACCCAGGCATGGTTCTTAGCAGCGGTTCAGGCCTGGGTACCACCATGGCAGTGCAGGCCACCCACTTTAGTATGACCTTGGTGGCAGCATGAACCCTGGACGCCAACATGGTTTCAGGAGGGGTCCCAGACCACCAGCATCTATAAGGCCTTCAGTGATAACATGGACCACGGACATTCACATCTGCACAGACCCCAGCTGCGGTAGGGCCACAGGCGCAGGCCTGGATAACAGCATAGGCCACCCATATCAGCCTGTTCCTTACCACCTTCTGCTTCTCTCCACAGCACACAAACTGCTCTGCCTCTCCTGATTCCCCTTTTCTTCCCCACAGACCTGTTTATCACAGTGGTGCCCGCTGGGCCGGTGGCTGTCTTCCACCTGCCCAAGCCACTTGGCACTGGGAGGACCCGTCTCAGGTGATCCTTATAATCTTGGTTCATTCCTCTTAATGACATATAATTTTTATCGTATGCCAATTCCAAAGTTGTTTATCCATTCTCATGTTAATGATGTCTCTTTCCACCACCACCTTTGGGCACCCAAGTATTCGTTTATGCAAGGAGACATGAGTCTTCTCTTGCTCTGACTACTATACTTTTCTAGAAGACACCATAGTGTCAGTTGATCTTAGGAGACATTTTCCAAAACCCCTAGTGGTGCTTGACAACATTAACTAATAATAGAATAGAATAATTGTAACAATACACTGTAATAAAACTTATCTAAGGCATCTGAATAGCCTATTTTCAAATTTTTCCATTTTATACTTGTCCTGGTTAGGTTTCTTTATTTTTTCCTTCCTTCCTTCCTTCCTTCCTTCCTTCCTTCCTTCCTTCCTTCCTTCCTTCCTTCCTTCCTTTCTTTCTTCCTTCCTTCCTTCCTTTTATATTTTCAACGTGACATAAGTTTGAATCATCTGGGAAGAAGAAATCTTAATGAGAAAATGCCTCCATAAGACAGGCCTCCTGACAAATCTATGAAGGTGCTTTCTTGATTAATGATTGATGTGGAAGGACCTAGCCCGCTGTGGACCGTGTTATCCCTGGGCAGGATATAGAACAAAGCCTGTTGAGGGAGCCGTGGAGAGCAAGCCAGTACTCAGTGTTCCTCCACGTCCTCTGCACCACCTCCGACCTCCAGGTTCCTGCTTGAGTTCCTGCCCCGACTTCCCTCAGTGATGGACTAGAAGCTGGAAGCTCAAACAAGCCCTTTCCTCTCCCAGTTGCTTTGGGTCATGGTGTTCGTCACCGCAGTAGAAAACAAAGTAGGACAATGCTTTTGGACCATGGTTGATGACGAGTAACTAAGATGGTGGGAAGAAGAATTGTGTGTTAGAGGAGAAGTCTGCGGAGTCAGGAGTTGAGTTGGTGGATTAAATGGAAATTTTACATCAGCATTGACACTGTCAGGCCTTTTGCTTTGATCTGGTGAATATAGACAGGTATGTGGTTGTTTTAATATGTGTTTCCACAAGACTGGTGAGGCTGAGCATCTTTTCACGATTATAATGCTTTGGTTTCTTTTGTGAATTGACTTGTTAATTTTTTTTGATTATCTTATGATTGGACTGTTTGCCTTTTTCTTATTGATCTGAGGGTTTTGTGTGTGTCTTTCTCTCTCTGTATGTGTGTGTGCGTATCCCCCCCCCTCTATGCATGTGTGTGCATGTGTTTGCACATATGTGTTTTCATTATTAATTTACCTTGGGAATGCAGTTAACTTATCTCAGACTCTGAGCAAACCTTTCATTTGTCCACGGAGTCTCTTGCTCTGCATAATTCTCTTCCTGTCTCTCAAATTTAAATTAATCATCTTCCTTTTTCTGGGCAAGTTAGGACTTCTAGAAGATTCCAATAGGAGGAAAACAAGAGGATGTACTAAGGGAAGAGACTTCTGGAAGGAATGGGAATCTCAGTCGTCGAGGTGGAAAACTCCTTTGAGGAGGGGTGGGAACTGCCGGCCTCAGACTCTAGGGGTCTCTTAGAGGTTTGCGGCTATACTGGGTGGCAACTCAAAAATCCTGCTAACTCAAGTGATTACAGAGTCTTCGTTCAAATTTGCACATGTAAGAGCACAGGGAGACATTATTAGTGACTATAGTGGGATGATAGGAAGACCCAGAACTCTCAGGTCAACTAGGCCACGGGTACCCTGCTTCTGGAGTCTGTACCCCTGATCCTTGAATTCAGTATACCTTTGTTGTTTTCTTCAAATGCTCCCTCTTTTCCTATTGTCCTGAAGGATTTCGGGGTACCAGTCACTGAAGGACCTTAATGACACCTGTGCTGACTAGTTTTATGTCAACTTGACACAAACTGAAGTCATGTGACAGGAGGGAGCCTCAATAGAGAAAATGCCTTAAGATCGAGCTGTAGGCAAACCTGTAGGACATTTTCTTAAGTAGTGATTGATGGGGGAGACCCAGTGCAGTGTGGGGTGCCACCCCTGGGTTGGTGGTCTTGGGTTCTATAGGAAAGCAGGCTGAGAAAGCCATGAAGACCAAGCCAGTAAGCAGCACTCCTCCATGGCCTCTGCATCAGCTCCTGCCTCCAGGTCCCTGGCCTGTTTGAGTTCTTGTTCTGACTTCCTTTGATAATATAGAGTGTTCCTCTATACTATCCCCTCCATCAAAGTTACTTTGGTCATGGTGTTTCATTGCTGCATTAGAAACCCTAACTAAGACAACACACTGCTAAAACCTACTTATAAGGAATACCCAGCTTCCTTTGGGAAACTCCCTGTCTATATAGGTCTCCTGCTTCTCACTCAGATATTACACTTGTAACTTTTTTAAAACAATATTTATTTATGTATATAAGTGCTGTGTCTTCATGCCCACTAGAAGAAGGAATGTGATCCCCTTACAGATGTTTGTGAACCATCATATAGTTGCTGGAAATTGAACTCAGGGCCTTTGGAAGAGCAATCAAGTACCCCTAACCACTGAGCCATCTCTCCAGCCCTATGCTTAGAACTTTATGTGAGTATTAGTTAATGTTCTCATTGCTGTGCCTCACTGTTTAAGAAGGAATACCGTTCATCAGGGAAGGCTTGGTGGCAGGAAGGTGATGTGACTGGTCACATTGTGTCCACAATTGGGAAAGGAGGAGCAGACAGGAAATGCAGTTGGGGATTTTAGCTACTCACTTTCTCCAGCAGATCTCCTTTTCCTAAAAGTTTTATAACATTTCAAAGCAGTGCCACCACCTAGGGACCAAGAGTTCAAACCCATAAGCTTTCAAGGGACATTTGACGTTCACACTCCAACCGTGTGCATCACCTCCTGTAACAGATTACCAGGGTCTCGGAAACAAGGGTGTGTGTTATATTTTCCTGCCTTTGTCTTTTGAGGAGTAAAAACTGCTCTTATGCTAAATTGCCCCATTCTGGTTTGGTGCTGAGGTTGAGGGCTAGGGGTGGGGGGATCTTCTCTCTGTGAAGGGAGTGATTTTCTTTTGCATCTTCTGTACCGTGCCTGATCCATCTCTTTCTGTGCCCGCGTGTCTCGTGTCTCAAGACCGTTTGGGAGAGTGTTTTCTAGGATCTGGTAGGTGAACACATCCGCATGTCTCAGTGCATATTCCAGCTTAAAGATAAGCATCTAGTCGTAAGACCAGCAGAAGTCTCTGATTTCAGGTATGCAGACACACTGTGGCATTAAGGGAGGGTTGTCCTTGGAAAAGTGTAGAAGGAGCGGCAGGCTGCATTCCCGCCTGGCTCCCGCATGGCTAGCTTTACACCCAGAAATAACAACACACAAACTGTATTCATTTAAACACTGCCTGGCCCATTAGTTTCAGCCTCTTATTGGCTAATTCTCACATCTTGCTTTAACCCATAGTTAGTAATCTGTGTAGCACCACGAGGTGGTGGCTTACCGGGAAAGATCCTAACCTGCGTCTGTCTCAGAGAAGAGAGTCATGGTGACTGCCTCACTGCTTTCTTCCTCCCAGCATTCTGTTCTGTTTACTCCGCCTACCTAATTTTCTGTCCTATCAAAGGGCCAAGGCAGTTTCTTTATTAACCAATGAAAGTAACACATAGACAGATGGCCCTCCTCCATCAGAAAAGAGTTGCAAAACTGGTTGATAATTGCAAGGACACAGAGTTAGTCTGTAGGCATCTTGACTCATGATAATCTCTGAAGCTTCTTTATCAATTCATGGCCAGGTTAATATTACTCCCAAGTGGTAAACCATTGGCTTATCAGGGCTCTCTGGCATGTTGTGACTCCGTATAGCCTCCGTGGGGCAAAACGAAGCATCACTGGCCAGAGATGGATCATGTTTATTTCGCTGCAGTGCAGACTTACAGGTCGGTAATGGCATGACATTCTTTGAAGTGCCCTCAGGATGGTGAGCCCAAGACCATGGGAGATTTTCCTAGTAGAAGTTATATTGAATTTGTGATTGTTGCTTTTCAAAGACAGAGCACAGAGAAGAATTAGAGTGGCCTCATGGAGGCTGGAAGCTACTGCTGTGCTTTGAGAGAAGGCACATCGTGGGTCATCCAGACGCTCCTTTGTGGGAAGAGAGGAGCGGGGATTGGCTGGTTAGAGGAGTAAGGGAGGGGACAGTGAGTTCCGTGCCACATCTTTCTTCACGCAGAACACTTGAAGTGTGGAGTTGGTGTGGGATTTCTCCAAGGCCTGTTACCTACTATTGATTTTGCAATAGGGTAATTTCAAAATAGGACTCCCTGCCTGCCAGGCAAGTATGAGTCCTATATTTTACGATGCTTAAGCATAGATGTCCTTTAGTGACTGACAATTGTCTGAGGGTCCCTGGTTTGCTGCAGAAAGTGTATGTATATTTGTCATGCTAGATGAAACATTAATGCCTTCTCAAAGGAATAATTTATTTAATTTTATATGTGCATTTTTGCCTGCATGTATGTCTGTGTACCATGTGTGAGTCTTGTACCCACAGAGACAAGAAGAGTGTATCAAATCCTCCAGGACATCTGGAGTTACAGATGGTTGTGAGTGGCCATGTGGATGCTGGGAATCAAACCCAGGACCTCCGGAAGAACAGCAAGTACACTTCAATGCTGAGTTATCTATGTAGCCCCTAGATCATCTTGGCCACAGAGCGATGTGGTCATCGCAAAATCTTAGCAAACCTGCCAGCATTAGTGTCAACAGTATTCACTGGTTTACAGAATGATTTCAGATCTCCTGATTTCATAATTCCCATGCTTTGTTCTTTCAAACAAAAGTGTCAGTCTGTATTCTAGACACACACACACGCACACACACACACACACACACACACACAGAGAGAGAGAGAGAGGGGGGGGGGGTAATGCCAAGAATGCTCCAAGAATGCCCCAAAATGCCCTCTTTATTGGGTTCCAGGGCAGCTTATATAGGTTCCCCTTATATAAGCTAACTCTCAGCTGCAAGCCCACCAGAAACCACTCCCCTGCCGTCAGAAACTCCTGAGGGTCTTGTGCTCAGAGCAGCTGCAAAACAAGTTGTTTACTCAGAGCAGCTGCAAGCTTAGGAAAACAAATTGTTTACTCCGGCAGGCAGGGGGTCACGGAAAAGTCAGGGTCTGGGGGTCCACAGTCCCAAACACAGTGGGTCCTGCCCTTAGGAGCTTGCAGATGCCTGATGATAGCCACAGAAAGGAAGGTGAACTCTGGATACCTATTGGTAAGCAAGCCTTTGATCTTTCTTGCTCCCCAATGTCCACCTCTCTGAGAATGTCTCTAGGTACTGCCTCCACTTCTAAGGCAAACTGAGGCCTCTTATTCCTTCCCAAGAGGCTCTGTCCCCGTCTCTTGTTTCTGGGGTTCACTCCCACTCTGCATGTTTGAGGTCATGCCAATAACAGGAGCACTGTCTTGCTGCAGTCCTGAATGTGTGTGCTGGCCTGTGATCATCCCTTCAAAGGGTGGCAGCTAGAGCCCTGGAAGGGCAAAGTTGCTGTTTCTTCAAGCCCAGCTGAAGGCCACTTGGGAGCCAAACCCCACTTCCCTGTCCCATCTGCTGCCTTGTAGCTTCAGAACGTGAAGACAAACCTGTCATTTCCAGGAACTACAGGCTGCACCAGCCGCCCACCCCGCTTCCAGCATTGCTCTGATTCCCGAGCTGAGGTTGCTCTTGAATTTGACCTTCCTCTGCAGGAATCTGCTCTGGAGCTGTAAGAAGGGCATCAGGATGTCTGGGTCATCTTTGGGTGCAGAGACTGACACCCCCTGGAGTCAGTGTTCCCTGAGCCTGTGGCCCAGGCTAGCAGATGTCCCCTGTGCACCGTGCTGAAGAGAGAGCAGAGGCCATTTCTGGAGAGTCGGAAGAATGTCATAAGAGTAAACTACACCTGTTGAGGACTCCTTGTGCTGTGCAGTGTGCCAAAGCGATATGTATAGAATTTCGTGTCCCAGAGTGTAGGAATAAACAAACTCATATCTCTATTATGTATTCTGTATATATAATACATATACACATATATTATTATTTTTTCCTGTATGCTTACTCAACAACCCACATAGATATCTGAGAGCAAAAGCTGGGGGACACACACTTATTTCTGGGATCATATTTTTTGATATCATCTTGCTGAGAAAGTATGGTAAGCCCTGAATTAGTCAGGGTTCTCTAGTGGGACAGAGCCAACAGACCATTTAATGATATGTATAAGTATATTTCAAAATGCCAATACATTAAATAAAAAATTGTATATCATATATCAGTATATCTAAATAAATTCATAATATAGTTAATTATGTAGCAGATACCATCCAGATGTCCCAGAATTCAATCCTGTTCTGACACTCTACTGGGTGTTAGCGTCAGAGTCCCTAAGTCAAGGGCTCACTTCCTCAATGCTGTTCTCACCCTTTCCATACTTTAAATGACACTATAAACTCCAAGTCTTTTTATCCGTGTTTCTTACCAACCACCTACAAATGGGAATTTCCACAACCTCCTCTCGGGGGTGTAGTTTGTTAGAGAGGCTCAAGGACTTCAGGGAAACACCCACTGTTTATTGTAGCTGTGTTACGAGGACCGCGTGGGAGAGCCCTGTAGCCAAGGTATGTGGGAAAGGATGCATCTGTTTGTCTTTGGGTTCATGGGTTTAGCTATCTGGAAGCTGTCCTTTTGAGATTCTGAGGAGGTTTTATTGCATACACATTATTGATTAAATTAGTAGACTCTCTTCACAGCCCGGAGGTGGTCCGTGAAACAAGCCCTGCCTAGGCATTGCAGTAACCAGCCCCCTTCTTCTGCCCAGAGGCTGCCTACCTCCAGTTCTGCATTAGCTTACAGAAAGGCAGGTATCACTTTGGATATTTTAAGGACTTAGTAGTTGTGTGCCAGAAAACCAGAAGACCAAATATATATGTCACACTATCACACCATTAAATCCCCAGCTCCTTTGATGCAGGAATCTCCTATTAGCATTATTTTATAGAGGAGGACCTGGAAATGCATACAGACTAAGTTACTTGCTCGAGGCACAGTAACCCATGCCTGGTTGACCGTGACCTGGCTGTAGGCTGGTCTGCGTTCACAGCCAGGTCTTCCTGCCACTTGCCGTGTGAACTCACCCTGCAGCTTTCCTTCTCCCCAGCTCTCCTCAAGCTCCATAAATGTCAAGCCTGATTTAGTCAAAAGATGATGTGCTCATCCGTTTTCTGCCACAATAACAAATTCCTAAGACAATCAACTTAGCAGGAATAAAGGTAAATTTTGGCTCTGTGTTTCTAGAGGCTTTAGTCTAAGGTCAGATGAAGTAGTTACTTTTAGGCCTGTGGTTGGTGTGCTGGGTGGCAATGGTGAGGAGCATGGTTGAGCTAACTACCTATTTGTCACCAGCCTGGAAGCAAGACAATCAGGTCCCCCAGCCACTTTCAAGAGCATGCAAACAGTGACCCAAGATCTCTGACTATTTCCCACCTCCCAGAGTTTCTATCATTTCCTTGAAGTGTGACATTGGAGACCAAAGTTTTATTAACACATGGATCTTTTTGGGTGACTCATTCAAACTACAGTAGATGGTAATGGAAGATTTTTCGGTGTTTTCTACAGCCCATGGGGATTGGCAATGTATTGGCCAAGGAGCTGGTATAGCACCTATCGTATAGACAGATACTGGGCTTTATACCTGGGTCACCCGACCAGAGCAAGTATGGATACTAGCAACTCCTCTCCTCTGGTGAATCCCTGGTGTCCCCAAGAAACTAGAAGCTCTTCTTTCTTCAAGCCCTTCTAGGCACAATAGGTCCATCACCTGACTAGTAATGGAGTTTAGTTGTTTCAGCCCCTCAGGGGCACAAGGCTCTCTCTGTCTTAGCCTTGTTGCTTAGAGAATGATCTTCCCGGAATTTTTTTTCTTCTTTTAAAAAAGCTGTTCCATGTTTTCTTTATATTCAGAATGTTTTATTTTCTATTTGTGTGGATGTGTATCTGAGGGTGTATATATGCATGTGTGTGTCAGTGTTCATGGAGGTCAGAAGAGGGAGCTGGATCTGGGGGAGCTGGAGTTGCAGGTGGTTGTAAGTCACCCAACTTAGTTGACGGGAATTGAACCTTGGTCCTTTGGAAGATCAGCAAGCGCTCTTAACTGCTGAGCCATCTTTCCAGCCCGGTGGTGATTTTTTCACTTCTTGAGGAAGTCAGAAATGCTTTCTGTTCTTGTATCCACTAGCTAGGACTCTGCTTAAACCCTGACAGACCTCTCTGAAATCAGGGAGAACTCCTGCTGGCAGACCAGATCCCCTGGACTCACAGACATCAATAGTAGCTTGATTAGACTCAAAATTGGGCTTTGTTATCTGGGCCCAGGAGTGGGGCTCTGCTTGAGTCCCTTCCCTTGATCCTAAATTGCCTTCCTCTCCCATATGGCCCTCTAATAGCCTTCCAGCATGTCTTGCATCTGAGGCCCATAGAGTTTACCAGTTGATTCTATCACAAGGTCTAAATTTCTTTTTAGGAAGTGATGGTCCCCTGGGGAAGTGTGATTTTTAGTCATCTCTTAGCAATTCATCAGGTGTCCTGGTCTGAGATGAGTTAAGTCTGGGAGGACTGGGGGAGAGAAAGCCTGCTATAGCAAACACCTGCTCCGTCTCTTGGTCAGCCCTGCAACCCAGTTCTTTCCCTGGACTCTGTACGGCTGCAGTCTTCAAGTGAGAGAGGTTTTACCTCTCTGGCATTTAGTACTATCTTGAGACATTTTTGGTATTACAGCTAAGGGTATCTAGTATGGTACACATGGCTAAAAGCTGTGTCCTTTTTCTCTCTACAGGCTCTACTAAGGGAGATGTTAGGGGTAAGGAATTAGCAATGCTTCCTCCACCCTCACCCCCATCTAGAAGGTAGAAAAGCCAGGACCTAACTCACTCTCCTGTATAACACACAGGGCAGTCCTCACAGCAGAGTTCCCTGGTTCCAAATGTCAGGGGCACTGAGGTGGAGGGAGATTGCTCTAGGTTCAAGGTGCAGCATTTGTCCTTGAGACTGTGGCTAACAGGAACCCCGGTTTCTTGAATGTAAATTAATTTACATTCAAGGCTTGGCATAGAGGGGAGTGCTTGAGAAATAAGGAGAAGCTCAGTGGGTAAGCTCTGCGGTTGCAGTTGAGACCAGCTCCCAGTCACTGTGGGGGTGCTGCTTAGGTGTGGCTAGCTCCGTGCTCTGGGGTGTGTTGTGCTCAGCGAAGGTGCTAGTTCCTTTGGTGTCTCCTTAGAGCTTGAGGTCTGGATCACCTGACTTGGCTTTTTCTGAGTCCTGAGCTGTATTAGTTATGTTTTGGTTGCTGTGATCATCACGACCAAGAGCAATTTACAGCCGAGAGAGTGCATGTTGGCTTACAGTTCCAAAGGGACTAGAGTTCATCGTGGTGGGAAGGCATGGCAGCAAGGGGCAGGGATGGTGACAGGAACAGAAAGCTGAGAACTCTGGCTGGGAAAGTTCACATACCAACAAGCACAAATAGAACAAACAGGAAGTAGGGCTGCTTTCGAAGCCTGCTCCCAGTGATAGACTTCCTCCAACAAGGCCACACCTCTTAAAATTTCCTAAATAGTGTCACCAACTGGGGAGCAAATATTCAAATGCCTGAGTCTGAGGGGTGGTTTCCCCTTCAAACCACCATATAAACCATCAGTAGACTTCAGGGGAATGGGGCACAGAGACTCAGATGCATGTCCAAAGCCTCTTCTTGTTCTTTTCTTCATATTCCCCAGGCACTTACCCCATCTTTCTTAGGCTTACCCAAAAGTACAGTACTCATGCCCTCCAATCTTTCTCCTGTTTGAGATTTGAGAGCTGGACATTAAAGGTCTCTGACCTCACACCACTGAAAAACACCTGCAACCACCATGCTCCAGGGTGAACCTGGCCCAGGTCTTAGGAGAGAAAGGCCCATCCTCTCCTCTGCGGAGGGAAGTGAAAAATGCTTTCCTCCGCATGATAATGCAGAGGAGAATTTCTTACCAAAGCAGCAAAACCTAAACTCAGACTGAGTTCTCATGGGCCATCATCAGTGAAAAATACAGCAGGATTCATGCAAAAAACCAAGCTCCTAGCCATGACCGGGAACGACCCATATTCAAGTCCTCCGTGTGGTGGAAGTTCAAAGGTGACTTGTCTAGGGCCATGAAGGTGATGGGTGTCAGAGCCTGAAGAGAAGACAGAGCTGACTCGTAGGCCATCTGGAGTTGACCTCATCCCACATCACTGGGTCTGGGAACTGGGAGTGGGGGTGGAAAACATTAGGAATGAAGCCCAGGCCATCCCAGTCCATCTAATTGCTTTTGTGGCTAGGAAGGCTCTTACCTTCAGGCCCCGACTCTCCGCTTGATTGCCTGCTAGGAAGAAGCGTAGCACTTGATAAATCAGTTCACATCCATTATCTCACGAGACCCTTGCTTGCCCTGTGGAGAGGCGGGGCTGGGATACTTCTTCCTGGCTTTACCAATATTGAAACTAGGGATTGAGAGGTTAAGTGACTTACTCAGGGTCACATGCCTACTACCGAGAGGGCATTAGAACCCATGTCTTTCTATTCCAAATTCCTTTCTATTCCAAATAGGAGGCTGCTGAGTGGCTCTTCCTGCTCTACCTCTGTTCTGTTGCTGGAAAATTTGGGGAGACTCTGCCCTGGGCACCTTTTCCTTTCTGCTGACTTTTGTATATTCTATATCCACTCATCTACTCTCTCTGACTGCTCCCTGGTCCCTCTTTCTGGCCCTTCCATCTCTTAGGCCCCCACACTCATGCAGTCGGTTGCCAGCCAGGTTGGTTTGGCTCACCTGATCCACGCATCTGTCTCCTGGAGTTTGGGCTGTGATTTACACAGAGGCAGGGAGAGGCTCTGGCTGGGATCTGGATGCTCTCTGAGTTTGAGAATGCAGTTACTTCTTCTCTGTCGCTCATTCAGATGCACTGTGTGGCTGGGTCTCCATCTTCTTCTCTGCAGAATGGATGGTGTTGTTCTGTATTTCCTTAGCCTGTACATTCATTCTGTCAAATAAAAAAAAGGTTAAAAAAAATAAAACTGAACTTAATCTCAACAGACACTTGGTATGTTCATTTGTATATAAACCACTTTAGGGTCCCCAGCCCTGGCAATTTACGTCTCATTATCTCTCCTTTGGTGATTTCCCCTTAGACTGACCTGTCTTCTCTTTGGTCCCAAGGGCCTTTCGCCTTCCCTCCTGGCTCTAGAGATGCTCCTGGTCTGGACCTGCCTCTGTCATCACAGCTGCAGGCTTGTTTCCCCTGCAGAGCTGTCGCCAGAGTTGGGCTGGGGAGTGTGGGGGGGGTGCTGCACAAGGGACAAAGGAGTGTATGCACCTGTAACCAGTAGGGGGTATGACTACCTGCTGATGCAAAGCCAAAGCCCAAAGTGAATTTGCAGATTCATACACACTCAAATATGTATGTGTTCTGTGTATGTTCATTGACTTTGACCCTGCTCTCTCCTTGCTCTCCATGCCCAGGGCATCTTCAGGCAACTTTCTTCTTCATTTCAAGATGGTTTAATATGCACTTTATATAAAGACCTAGGCAAAAGTTGGAGAGTGAGGGGATAGGAGAGACGGACAAATTTTGTTCTTTATCCCACGTGCCATCACTGTTCTCCAAGGTCAGACCCTGGGCCTCCAATTCTCTCAACAGGGCCCTGCATTTCCTAACGTTGATGTCTCATAGAGAAGTCAACCCTGTTTGTTTCTTTTTTGTTGTTTTCTGCAGACCCAGGAAGTTAGGGTGAAAGGCTACCATCATCAGAACGATAGAAGGATCTAGAGAATGAGACAGGATATCTGCTGGGGACTGTGCCTGCTGAGCTAGGTCTCTCACCTCCTTCTGCTGCCTTTAAAAGCGAATCTGAGGCTGTGGGCTGGTGCAGCGGCTGAAGGAGAGAGAATGCCGAGGTGCTTGGGAGCTGTGTGCTGCATGCGTGCCTTAGATATAGTAGACCAAGAGCGAAGCAGTTTCTTGCGGGCCTCACGGAGCACACGACTTTGTGATGTGGTGGCTGGGATGAGTTAATGTGGAAGAGTCAGACTCCAGCCAGGAGGGCAAGAATAAAGATCTGATGAGAGCCTTGGGTCAGGGGAGTCTTGGAATATGCTGTCTGAGCTGCAGGGTGTCTGTGGTTAGAGAAGAGTCTCAAGGACATCAGAGGCAAATGTAGAGGAGCAGAGGTGTGGCACGGTTGGATAATGACAAGGGATTAGCTGTAGAAACACGCTCTGGGACTAACTAGCTTCACGGCCTGGCTGAGTGGCAGGGCTTGGCTCCCACCCTGTCTTTGAGACGTTGTAGAATCATCTTGATGATCTTCAAAGAACTTCAGGGCTGATGAATGTTACAGTGGAAGGCACCAGCCTGGTGGCAGTATTTTTTAGGGACAGCAACAGGGATAGTAACGAAAGGGGAGGGGGTCTCTTTAACTGGCTGCAGGGCCTCTCTGGAGTCAGTGTGCCCTCTTGTCAAACGAACTCCTTTAGTGTGACTGCGAAAAGTGAATGGGACAGTAGGAGCCTTAAAGATGAATGAAATGACCATGCGATGTGTGCTTTTTGTCCATCGTCAAGAGCAGGAGGTGGGGCAACAGGGCTGGGTCAGGCCTGAGGGAGGCAAATAAGGTTACAGATGTGACATTTAAGGATCTTCCATCTTCTCCTCAATTCCATTCTGGCCCCTCTTCCAGCATGGTCAGGGGAAGACCTATTAAGGGGTATCTGTCACCTTCCTCAGCAGGTCCTGAAGTAAGAGTTGGCCTTCATTCATGTCATTCATGTGGGAGAATCAAATACTCCTTTGAAAGGCCTGACTTTTTTTTTTTTTGTAGGTTCTGTCCTGTGATGGTTGGGATGTCCTGTTCTGAACACAGTAGTACTCAGACCTCCCCACTCACTGACAAGGGCAAAGGTGTCTTTGCTGACTGACTGAAATAATTCATCTACACAAGAAAATACTGTTTTTTATGTTTCTGCTTCCTCCTTTCACTTTTTTTTTTGATTCCTCCTGTCCCAAGATAGGACGTGGACTTCTAGTCATGTGATCCCCAAACTTACGTGCACCTGAAACACATTTCTAACACATCTTTAATACAGACCAATGACAGCAAGCATTTGAAAAGAGGCCCAAATGGTATGAATTAAAGAATACAGGTGCAATTGATAGAAACTGGAGGCAGAGGCAGGTGGATCTCTGTGAGTTCGAGGTCAGCCTACAAGAGCAAGCTCCAGGACAGAGAAACCCTGTCTCGAAACCCCCCCCCTGAAAAAAACCCCCAAAACCAACAATCTGGCAAATCTAGTGCTAATTATCTATTTAGCTACTTTAGTTGCACCAAATCTAATGCCCTTACAGGTGGCTCAGCGCTGTCACAAAGGAAGTGGTCAGTGATCTCCAGAATGGATGTCTGTTGAAAGGATGGAAGGATGTGTTCCTCCCTTCTCTCTTATTCTCATACTCCGTCTTCCTCTTTCTGCCATGGGATGATGCCGGGTGGAAGTCTTTTCACCTCAAATATCCCAGACTCCAGAGAAGGAAGTTTCTGTTCCTTGTAGTGGAATTCTGTTAGAACAGCACAAATAGACTAAGATGGCAGCTCAAATAATTGTGGATTTATTGAGAATGTGCCTTGTGGTCCAATCTGTACCTTCCTGGGAAGGAATCCTGCAGAGAGTCCCCCACCAAGGGTGAAGGGGGCATGTGGTGAGTGCAAGGGGCTGGGTGAGAGCTAGAAGAACAGATTGTGATGGGCGTTCACTATGGAACCCTATGCAGTGTTAGAACCAGCTAGCTAGGTATGAGAGCGCCAAGACAGTGATGGCTGCTAAAAGCAAATTATAGAGTAGTATTCACGTGACAATGTCATTTATGAACATCCATTACATTCAGAATGATGCTCCATGGTTGACAAGGGTATGTGTGCACTTAAAGAATGCCGCAGACACATCCGAACAGGTGCCTATGAACAGAAGATGGACTGACGTGGTGTTGCTATTAGTTTTAAATGCCAACTTGCTACAGCCTAGAGCCATTTGGGAAAAGAGCCTGAATGAGGAATTATCCAGATCAGTTTGACCTATTCGTAGGCTTTGGGGAGGAATGTCTTTTTTTTTTTCTTTGAATTCTTTGCTCATAAGGGGAGGAATGTCTTAACTGCTAATTAAATTGACCCAGTAAGACCCAGACCACGGTGGGTAGCACAATCCCCTAGGCAGGGGCTCCTGAAGTGTGTGAGTGAAGAGGAAGAGTGAGCTGCCTTCAGTGAGGAGGCTCCTGAAGGGATGCCCCTGCTCCAGCAGACGACCCTGCACCCAGGCATGTGCCGACAACACCGCATGGACTCTGTGGGTTAAAAAACAAAAAGAAGGAAAGAACACGTGGAATCGGGAGGGAATTCTGGTGGTGAGGATAGGGGAAGAATTGGAGGGGAGGAAGTGGAGGCAGACTTGATCAGAACACATTATAGGCATGCATGAAATCATCAATAAAAGAAAGAATTCAAGACAAAAACTAGCTTCAGTACCAAATGAGAAGGAAGCAAGCAGGCAGCCCAGTTCCGTTTGTGTTTCTTTGCTCTCGCGTGTGCTGTGATAGGCTGCTTGAGTTTCTGCCTTGGCCTCCCCTCCGCCATGGACTCCTAACCTGGAGCTGTCAACCTAATAACCCTTTTCTACCCTGTGCTGCTCTTCGTGAGGATGTTTCCTCACAGCAGCAGCCATGAAACCAGAACAGATGGAGTGGGGACGGGGCGACGGGGAAGTAACAGGACACACAGGAGTCTTCCGTAGATCAGAAGCGATCTGGCAATGTGTTGTACACAGAAAAACGCAAAGGCCTTGACTCAGTGGGGAAATGCTCAAAAGTAAGGAAGGAGAAAGGAAGCCGGCATGTCTCTGAGGATGGCTTAGAGCCAGAGGGGAGCCTAGAGCAAAGAGAGTGAGCTGAGCACCCAGAGGGGAAGAGGGTTTGCTTTGAAATGACTCTAATCGTTTGGTCTCTGGAAAATGGGAACAACACAAAGTAGCTATGACTCCTTATTATAGGGTGACCAGCCTGTTGTGGGCATTCCCAAGGATCTGTTTTTCATTTCTGTTTGGCAGCTCTCTAGAGAGTTGTTCAGAGCTCTTAAGGGGAGCTCATGCACCTTCAGCCACAGGTCAGAATCAGATTGGGCAAGGCTGGTAGGCACTCAGGTACATAGCCTGGTGTCTAGACTCACGTTGTGGAAAAAAGCAAGTTTTTTTTTTCTCATATAGCTCAAAGCAGAGAGTACAGGATCACTAATGCCACTGTGCCTCAGTCTCTTCAGCCATGGTGACAACAGTGCCATAGGCCGAGACAATAGTATGCATTTCTCATGACTCTAGAGGCTGGGAAATCCAGGCTCCAGGTGCTGGCAGACTCAGTGTCTGGTGAGATCTTGTTTCACAGATAACTATCTTCTTGCTGTGTTCCAACAAGGAGAAAGAGGCGAGCAAGCTCTCCGGAGACACTCTTGCATGAACATTAATCTCATGGTGAGGCTCCGCCCTGATGACTTTACCGCTTTCCAAAGACTCTGCCCACTGATGCCTTCCCACTGGGGCTTAGGATTTCAACTTGTAGATTTTGTAATAACATAGATATTCAGTCTAGAGCACAACCGCTCAACCTTCACGCTTATACACATTTGGGGGTATTATTGATAGGAGGGACTCGAGGATAAGAATTTCTGTAAACTAGTTCCAAAGGCTTAAGGACCACATGGTAAGGTGTGGTTACACTAATTCCCCTTTTTGAATCAGCTATTGATGGATTGACTGAATTTTGGTCTTAGTTACTGTCTTAATCGCTTTTCGGCTGCTGTGATAAAATCCTGTGACCAGAAGCAGCTCATGGAAGAGTTTATTTTGGCTGCGGTTCCAGGGCTGGGAGTCTATAATGGTAGGCGAGGCAGTGACAGTAGGCGGCTGGAGCAGGAAGCTGAGAGCTCACATTTTTAACAGCTATCACAAAGAAGAGGCAGAGGACTGAAGTGGATCAAGGCTATGGACTCTCAAAGCCTGCTTCAGTGACCTACTGATGGAGGCATCAAGGCACCCTCTCCTGAAGGTTTTACAACCTCCCCAAAACAGTGCCACCAACTGGGAACCAATTGCTCACATACATGGAGGTGGGGGAAGAACACTTTGATGTCACCATGACCAAAAAAAAAATTTAAATAAATAATAACTTAAAGAAGGAAGGATACATTTTGGCTCACGGTTTCAGACTGTTGGGTCTGTGGTTGCTTGGGCAACCACGCAATAGAAAAGAAGGTCACAGCAGCAGGAAAGCATGGTGTAGGATGTCAGAGTCCAAGACAGACAGGAGGCAGAGAGTGTCAGGAAGTGGCTAGAGATACCATACTGCTAAGAACCTACCTCCCTAAGAAGTGGCCTACTTCTTCCACCTCTCAAAGTTTTGAGAACATCCTAAAATAGAGCCACCAGCTGGGGACCAAGCATCCAAAATGTGAGTCTGCGGGGGATATTTCAGATTCAAGCCATAACAGATAACAATACTTTATATCTATATAGAAGAGTAAGCCTTATATACACATATTTTTCACATATTTCACTCAGTTCTCCCATCCACCAGAAAGGAGATATAATTATTATTACCATTTTGGTGGTAAAAAGATTGAAGTCTAGAGAGGCGAGGTGTCTGATGTCACATTGTTCTGGTTTCCCATTGTGCCCTTTCCTCTGTGTTAAGCAATGGGAGTGACAGACATCACCCTTACACCTGTCACCCAGGAAGGTGTTAGTCTACTGTTTAGCTCCCTTAGGAAGAGTACATGGGTCATACTTACCGGGATCTATCCCTAGCTGCCTCTGGGAGAGAGGGACCAAGACTATAGCCCCCATCCTGTGGGTGCCACCCTGTCCCTCTTGGAACTCAGTGTTAGTTCGCCATGGTGTGCCCTACTTATTGGGAAATGGAGCAGTTTAGAAGCAACCCAGAAAACAGAGAGCGGCCCATATAGTTTCACCATGCCCGTCTCAAGGCTCAACCCTGGCTCTCAGCCTGGTTCTAGGTGAAAGACCCATGGAGGCCATGATGGTGGAAGAGGTAGGTACAGGCATGGGGGATGGTGGTGGTGGTGGTGATGCTCAGGGTTTCTTGATTTCTGCCAGGAATTTTTTGCCTGTTAAGTTCATATAAGGAGTCCTATGGTTCCTGTCAGCTTGTGTGAGGTTTCTGGGTCTTCCCCAGGGAATATTCAGCTCCAAGGCAACCAACTCTTGGTTCCAGAAACAGAGCTTTCTTTTTTTAGCCACCCCCCTCCATAGTGACCCACTTTTGCCTCTAATACCTACAGGTACTTTGGCCATTTCCCTGAGTTGATTTTCTGAAGGACAGGCTCCATGTCCCATCTTGGTTCCTTTCACTGTGACCTGAAAGCTCCTAACAGGCACACCAAGCATCTGTGGGAATGGGAAGGTCTCTAAGGGCCCAGGGCCACTAAGTAGGTACCCCAGGAGGGTCACCATGCCTCCTCTTGGCCTGGGACCTTTGCTTGGTTGTGAGACAGGAATGAGAATTTCTGTCTCTGACTTCCGAATCCCTCAAGATGTGCGACGGCAGAGGGAGAGGTGGGAAAGAAGACCGGGGTGTTGGATGATCCAAATTAAATAAACAAGATGGAAGGATCATATCAACACACCTGTTTGATCATTGTTTGAATGGGTTGCTCTGGAGAGCTGACTTGGGAAGCTGCAGGTCTAGCTGGAGGGCCTTAAGGATGTGTGGGAGTTGGAGTCTGCAGTCGTGGGGTAGGCATAGAGAATGCCTGTTCTGTGATGATAATGAATGAAGAGCACTAGGCCCTCAGCAGGAGCACGGCACACTCCTGCTGTTCTCATCTATTTTCTGCTGCTGTAACTGAGTGTCATAGACGAGGCTTTTCTTTCTTTCTTTTTTCTTTTAGAACACAAGATTTTTCTTGTTTTAAATCTGGAAGCTGGGAAGTCCAAGAGCATGGTGCCAGTACCTGCCAAGGACCTTCTTGCAGTACTATAACATGGTGAAGGGTATCACATGGTGGCACAGGGCAAATAAACCAGCTTAGACCTTTCTCGCCTTTACATACTCTGTACACTATAATATATAAGCATGCCCGCCACTGCAATCCCATCAGGGAAACAGCGTGGAAAGGTGAGATTCACAGGAGTCTTGTTTATGATCTAAGGGGGTCCTATCTGCTCGGGTTCACACTGGGGTCCAGCAGAGCAGAATCTGGAAGGCCAAGCTAACTGCTTCTAGATCTAGGCAGCCTGGGAGACACGAGGTTGCTTGGGCTTCAGGGTATAGCACTGAATGATGCGCTCAAGGTCAGAGGTGCAGAGGGAGATCAGGGCACTGCAGGTGTCTCAAGGAACTCTGTAGCATTTGTCTTCCTTGCTGCCATGAACCCGAGATGCACTTCTCACCCTCTCTCCCTTACCATGCATGCTATCACCCTCTGAAGCTTGCCTTCACACACCATCACGACAATCATGTGGTACCTCTGTTGTCCTAGAGATGAACTGAGGGACAGCTGCCCTTGGCAGGGTGTTGGGCATTGGGAGCTCTGACTCTCAGGCTCCTTCCTTCTTCATCTAATGATTTAGCTCTCTCTTCAAGGGCAGTACTGCCACTTTGACCTCTTTGTACTTTCACCTGCCATGGTCCAACTGGGAAAGTGGCCCTTAGGACAGGGCAGCACCACAAGGCCATCACAGATATTACCCGTGGAATGTGGGGAAAAGCCTCATAGGGTCAGGGATATGGCTGGGTTAGTCTCCATCTCTCCGTGGCCTAGCACCTAGCCTATAGGAAAGGCTCCAAACGTTTCTGAAGAATGATCGAAAGCGTGTAAGCACTTTGTAAATCGCAAAGAATTTACCAAAGTTACTTAATATGCTTCTCCAGAGAGTACGCCCGGGGCAAACACTTAGTGAAGGAAATGGAGCTGGATTTCAAGGTAAAGGCCAGGCTGGAGCTGGTCCTGTGGGGATGCTTTTCAAGGGAGGAGGTGGAGGCCATACCTGCCTGCATCCTCTCCTCAGGCCCCCTCTGCTCTCAGTTCTACAGTGATGCAGCCTGTGTCAGCAATCCAGTCTTCTTCTTTTCATGGGGAATTTGCTGTCCCCTCCCCTGTAATGCTTTTCCTGATTATAAAATCAATTATTGTAAAACAAACAACAAGGAAATGTTTCATGTGGAATGTGAATGGTCTCTTCCCATCCACCCACCCATCCATCCATGCATCCATGCATGCATGCATCCATCCAGCCCATCCATATGCGAGATGAGGTAGCCACTTATAGTGTATGTCTTTACAGATATTTTCTGGATGCATGCACCAACTTATTTACTTTATTTATTTATTCGTTTTTTTCAGAAGCACAGCTCGGTAATTTTCTTATATCACCTAGCAACATATCACGGACATTGTTATTTTTTAAATCTATACCGCATTCGTTTTAATAGCCATTGATGTTCTACGCTATACACCAGGCATCGCGTATTTAACCAGTCCTCTGCTTGATGGGCTCTGGGATGGGGTGAAATGGAAATTGCATTTTGAAGGAGTGAGTGTGGTGAGGGTGATGACTGGCTACAATGAAGGCTTTCTTAATGGTAGTATTTCAGGTACGGCGTGAAGCAATATTCCTCTCCTTCCGCCTTCCATCTCTTTCTCCCTGAGCTGCTATTGTTGAGACAGTAAAAATGATCCCCTCGTTTCCTTTCCCAGAGGGAGTGAGGCGGTACCCCAGGTCTTGAAGTATCTGCACCCACCCTCCTGCCTTTTCCAGAACTGTGAGCCTGGCCCCTGGCCTAGTGGGATTTGGCCGCTTACCTACTGGGCTCAGACCTTCTATTTGCTCAGCTTGGGGTTTGGCAGAGGGTCTTGACTCATCCTGGGGGCTTAGGGGAGGACAAACAGTGGAGGTGAGGACCAGATGGAGTGAGGAAGGTAGCGGCTTGTCGGAGAGGGAGTGATTAGAGAAGAGGCCATCCCATCCCAAGAGATGGCGCCCAAGAGGACAGCACTGCTGTTTGTCCTGGCGTTTGGCATTTGGGAAATTCAATGACGCAAACAAGGCCTCCTGCTCTGGTGACTGTGAATATTCATGAGGGGTTTTCCCTTGGAGCAGCTGGGAATTCCTCCAGACTCCTTAACCAGCTCCTTTATCCACTGCAGGTCTAGGATGTGGTCCTTCGACACTCTGGCTCCCCTCCCCTGCCCCCCACCTTCCTCTGTATCCTCCAAATCTTTTGAGTATAGCAGAGGCAGAACAAAAGGGACCAATCCTGGGTTCCCTAATGAACAGGTTTGGATCTGATCCCTTCAGCCCTATTGCCCCCTTTTCTCTTTGGAAACTCATGACCAAGGTTATCATCAGGAAAGAACCTGTGGAGAAAATTACAGGGCACCAGACATAAATCTTAGACACGGTTTAGAACAAATGGGGAAACTGAGGCTAACAACATAATTGCCTAGCACAGGTCATCTGGTAAGGTACTAACAGAACTGTAGATTGAAGAACCAGACACCTGACAACTTACTGCTCCCTGCTCATAATGCCAGATCAGCTCCCTTGCTGTGCCCCCAACATGCCCAGGTCTAATGTGCATCTCACCAGCTCAAGTGGATTTGGAATCACTAGGGGACACCCCTCAGGTTATATCTATGCGGGCATTTCTGGAGAAGTTTAACTAAGGTTGGGACTTTCTGAGTGTAAGCGGCACCATCCCATAGGCTGAAATCTTACAGGAGGGGAACCCCAACTTCCACTGCTCTCTGCTTCTTGACTGGATACACATTGTGACAGGCTGCCTTGTGTGCCTGCTGCCACAGCCTTATTACCCTTATTACCTTCCCTGCCCTAATGGGCTGTTCCTTCACATTTGTTCTTTCTTGGAGCCTGGCCTCTGCACCAACAGCTGCCTCTTGTCCCTGGACCTTGAAGCTCTATTTATTCCTAGTCACTCACTGTCATACTTGGCACAGATGTCCTATGCCACCCATCTTTATAGAGGCACGAACATTCTAAGTGTTAGGTGGTGCTATCTCTTTTACATGGACCCAGAGTTGTGTGGGCCTGATGCCTGGGACTGGCTTATAGGGAACCCAGGAGAGAAGGTATAAGTGAGGACTGTTTGACTAGGGAAGACAGCCAAAGCTGTCAGTGTGGATTGAATTAGAATGAGATGCAGAGAAGAAAGGAACCCCGCAGGTCATCTCTGGGCCATTGGATTTACACTCTCTTTGAAACACAGCCACTGAAACTTTTTCTCAAGTGAAACCTTACCCAAAGCCTTTCAAATAAAACTACCATAGCGGCACTGTTGGGGTGTGGGTGAGACGAGGGGCTTGGACTCAGTTCTACAGCCACCATCCCTAAGCAGGTAAAACTATACACTCCTCAGCTGACTTACTATGCAGATGAAGGGAGGGAGCTCAGATAGGCATGGGGCTTGCCTGAAGTGATCCAGCCTAGTAGGGGCAAAAAGTAGAATTGGGGATGCTCTGGTAGGCCCCGCCCTTCTTCTGAGAACCCCTCAGTGTTCAGGATATCTTTCTCTTCCTCTTCCAGGAATTCTGGGAATTCTATCTGAAATCCAGATGAGGGGCCCCTGGGCACTCAAGGAAGGATACTGGTGAAGGGGAAGATGTGATTGGTGAAGGGGAAGATGTGATTGGTGAAGGGGAAGATGTGCAGAAGAGGCGAGCAGAATGAACCCTCTTCGGAGAGGGTTTTCATCCAGCCTGGGGTTTGTGGAGACCCAAGAGGGCAAGCAGGGGTGCCTCAGCAGGGACTGCAGGATATAGGGATTCTCGCTCAGTCTTCATTTCCCGTGCCTCTCAGGGCCTCAGTTTCCTCATCTGGAAGAAGGATCCCTGGTGTTCTCAGCTTTTGCAGCCTAGAGAAGTTGCTGGGAGGGTAACAAGTGTTTTGCAAACGGTAGAGGTCTGGACGAGACAGAGAGAGCGCATTCGTGCCTATTCCCTGCATCCCGTGGAGCAAAGGAAAGAATACAACTGTCTTGCTTGTGGGGGTTTGATCCATTTCAAGTGAGAACTGCCCCAAACTGGCAGGAGGGTGGCCTGGAGACGGGGTGTCAGATGCCTCTGAGTGTGGAGGTGGGTGAGACCATCAAAACCTTTACACGAAGACCAGGAACAAGAGCTGCTGTGGCCGTACAGAGTTTCTCACTGCTCTCTTCAAGTTGGATTAGGATCCCAGCAGGGAGCCATGAGTCCACTGAGCTTTGATGGCCAGTAGCCCTGGTCACTTAGCTCATCTTCCCTTGGTCCTGTCGTGAAAGGACCTCTATCAGAGGCTCTGAAGAGTCAGAACACGGCATTAAATGTCATCTAAGGCATTCAAGTGACTGTGCCTTTACATGAAATAGTTTTGCTTCTGGAGAATCTGAATTTCTGAAATTACTGGCCTGTAGTATATTGTATACCATTTTTATCTCAGAGTCTTAGTTTCTTTATCAGTGGAATGGGCGAGCAGGAGGGAGGAAAGAGGTTTGACGTAATTATCACTAAGGATACTGTAGTTCAACATTGATGTTTCAAGTCTAAGAATTCTTGTAGAAGTGACCCTTCTCTGGTAACAACTTCCTACTCAAGTACCTTCCTACTCTGGTAACAACTCTTTACTCAATTCCAAGGCAACCCCACCACCACCCCTTTCACATTTTGATGAGAGGTTGTTGAGAGCTGATCATATTGGTTGAAGTGGTACCCAAAACCCATCACACTTTTCTCATTTGTGAATGTCATATGTTGTGAATCCTTTCACACGTTCATCTACTGTTCATCTATACTGATACTTGTCTACTCATCATCCATCCATCCATCCATCCATCCATCCATCCATCCATCCATCCATCTGTTCATGCACAATGCATCCATTCATGTGTCTGTCCACCACTCACCTACCTATTCATTATCTACCCATTCAGTTATCCATCATCCATTCCTTCCATACTTAACTGAATGTATTCATCCACTCAATTATCCATCATCAACCTATCCTTTTATAAGTATATCCATCATCCATCCATCCATCCATCCATCCATCCACACTGCCACAACTCACCCATCTACTATCCTCCTATCCTTCCACTATCTACCCATCATTCATTCATCCATCTTATAAATGTCTACTTGGAATGCCATTACAAACTAACTACCCTGCCTAGAAACATACAGAGATAGGAAGATGTAGCTTCTTTATCAAGCAACCCACAGGTGGAGAGTAAATGGGCAACAAACAGCAACTATAATACACAGCACAACAGAGTTTCCAAGTTAGATTTGATTCCTGTTTTTACTATTCACTTCCCAGTTACCTATGTGCTTTTGTATGAGTTACTTAATCCCCTCTGAATCCATCTTTCCATTTGTGAAGCAGAGATAAGCATACAGGGCATACTGAAGGTAAAATAAATTTCAATAAGCATTATTCTTTCTCCATAAGAGAGGCACAAAATCACAGCATGGCAGCACAGGATAGAAGAGCATGCTGAGGCTTGGATGAATCAAAGACGCTTCCTAGCATGGTGGACATCTGAGAGAGATGCACTGAAGGGAGAGGAATCTGTGTGAGCCAAAACAGGACTGCTTAGGGTCTCACTACAAAGCAGAGAGCATGGCTTGATTACGGAGGTGTGAGGAGTGCCAGTTGGGGGAAAGATGCATGGGCTGGAGCTGTGTGAAGAGATTACTGGCTGCTAGGACTAGCCTTTTTGGGGGACTCACAGAGGGTATTTGAGCAGGAAGAGTGGGCTGTGACTTCTCAGTTCTTTGGGCAGAGCTGGATTTTCCTCTATGAACCACAAAGCAGGATCTGCTGCTGCCACCATCACAGTGTGAAGTCCTCTTTAACATGTGATCTCTGTTAGCGCCTGCTCATGGTTTGGTTGCAGGGCTCTTGTTTATCACAGCAGTAGAGACTAAGGTAGGACTGGGATGGAGGGAGGTTGCGACAGGTTCTCACGAATGGTGGTCTCAAACTCAACTCCCTGCGTAGCTGAGGATAATCTGGAATTTATGAGCCCCCTGCCTCCACCTCCTGAGTGCTGGGATTACAAGTATGCACTACTGCACATGAAGTATTCAGAACAGTGCCTGGCACATAGAAAGTGCAGACAGAGAGGGGACGAGGCCTTCTTAGGACAGGGCTTCAACCTGACATTCCACGGGGCTATCTTGCTGTCTGCTTGTTCCGCCAGCTGCAGATCAGACTGCCATCTGTACTAAGCCTCTTCTTATCGCTTCTCCTGCCCCCTCATCTCAGCTCATGTCTGTATCTTTGGACACTGCCAGTTTATCTCCCTGTCTATCTGCTAACTCTTGTTCTCTGCTCATCCCTTCCACTACCCACCCTCCCTTGACATCCTCCCTCCTCCCTCTGACTATTTCCTTGCTGTCTGTCCCATGGCTCTCTGCCTATGCCCATCACTATACTTCTATCTGTTACCTGCCCCCTGCCTCCCACCCCGCGACTTCCCTAGTCTCTTCCTTCTCTTCCTGTCCATATCTCTGACCCTTGTTTCTCCCTGCAGCCCTGGTAAGAGGTCTTTCCCAGCATCTCCACCCGTATCTCAGCAGGCAGCCACGGAGTGGAGCAATGCAGGCAGATGGGGGACTGAACACAGTCTCTTGAGGCGAGGGTCAGGCCTGCTAATTCGCCCGCTCTGGGTGGAGGAAGTGGAGGGCTCATTCAATTATGTCACATCCACTCAGCCGCTCCACCCAGATGATGCAGTGCAGCCCGCTCGACTTTCCCTGCCAGGACTTAATGGAGAGAGATCTCCTCCTGCCTGACTGACCACAGGGTCCTCCTGGAACAGGAATGGGTCCAGCCAGTCTGGCCTTGAGACTCGGGAGCTGCTGTGATTCCCTGCTCGCTCTAATTACACCCAACGACCAGTCTCTGGAGTTTGTTCCTTTCACCTTAATCTCCCCGGAATTGAATCTCAGTGGCCCTCATTCCATTACTGCCCCTGCCTCACTGGCTCACTGCCTGCAGGAGCCAGTTCACCCTGCCTCTCCCTTCTTGACATAAGGTCCATGGTTGTGTTGGTCAGAGAGGTGATCAGAGGAACAGGGGCTGGGACCCAGGCCAACACTGCTTTTCTGGTTTGGAGTGCGGGGCTGAGGTCACTGCAGAGGAGCTGGCACCTTGAGTCTTCCCTGAGCCTAGCTGTGCCAGTTGTCATAGAAGATTCCAGAGAAGTCCTACACTTTCCTCCTTCCTCAAGAAGCTGGTTTAGAGGGACAAGAAGCCAAGAAAACAATTACATACTGCCCTTTCCATAAGTAGATGTGGATTCAGAGATCAAACACCCAGTGAACAGCGCGTATTGGGTGCAGGATCTTTTGTGCACATTATGCCACTGGATCCTCACTATTCTCCTTCTCTATTTTCAGGTGGGGCAGCTGAGGCATGGAGACATTGAGAGGCTTGTGTAGTTGGTGTCGACTGGCGCTCAGGGCCTTGAACCAAGCCCGTTCTTCTTCCTTAGAGGCTAATATGCTGGAAAGCTTATGGAATAGAACTCTGTGGACAGAGGGTAAGAGAGAGGACCCCAGCACAGAGGGTGAGCAGAGAGGGGGACTATGAGAGGTTTTTAAGGTCTTCTGTGGGGTACAAGGGAAAGGGGACTATGTTAGAAAGGTCAGGCATTGTGTAACTCACAACAGAGTCTGATCCTCAAAATATAGCAAAGGAAAATCCCACAGAGAATTATCAATAGGGAGACCAATATAATGGGGTGAGTTGTGTCCTTCAAAATATATGTCTTCCTTGAAAGTCCAGTAGAAGGGTACATGGCTTTACTGGGAAATCAGGTCTTTGCAGATGTAATGAAGACTCTCAATATGAGATCACCTGGAATTCGCTGTGGGTACCAAGCCCAGTGACTCATGCTCTCAAAAGAAAGACTAGGAGAGACGTGACAGAGAGGAAGACTATGAAAAAGTGGGGTCATTGCTACTGTGAGCCAAAGAGTTCTGGGGGTCACCAAAAGAGGCAGAAAGCACTCTCTCTGTGAGATTTGGAAGGGACTTCAGCCTGTCTGTATCTTGATTTCTGACTTTTGGCTCCCATAACTGAGAGAATACATTCCCATTGTAAAATACTATTTTAAGATTTGTTACAATTGTTTATGCTGTGATTTATTTGTTTAATGATGCAAAAATGCACTGCATTCTTTTATGCTGCATTTGTTTAACTCTGTGAAGCAGTGTTACTTTGCCTGTCTAAAACACCTGTTTGGTCTAATGAAGAGCCGGATAGTCAATAACTAGGCAGGAGAAAGGATAGGCGGGGCTGGCAGGCAGAGAATAAATAGGAGGAGAAATATGGGAAGAAAGATCAGAGGAGCAAGAGAAGAATAAGGACATCAGGGGCTAGTCACCCAGCTACACAGCAAGCCACGGAGTAAGAAGTAAAGAAAGGAATATATAATAGAGAAAGGTAAAAACCCAGAGGCCAAAGGTAGATGGGATAATTTAAGAAAAGTTGGTTAGCAACAAGCCAAGCTAAGGCCGGGCTGTCATAAGAAAGAATAAGACTCTGTGCAAGTTTATTTGGGAGCTGGGTGGTGGGTCCCCCTAAAGAGCCAAAGAGCAAAGAGTAAAACAGCTAACCTCATATTCCAACTGCTCTGAGTCACCCAGTGTGGAGGGTTTGCCCCGGGAGAACTGCAGGCAGGAAAGCTGAGGGGCCCACGTTGTTTCAAGGGCAGACTAAGACGGACCACTTTCTGAGGACCTATGAAGCCTACTGGGGCTCCCCACACATGGCTTACACAGTAGGACTGGCTGAGAAGACAGTCTCTTGCTCTTTGCTATTGGCCAGGGAGGATCCAGGAATCCCAGAATAAGGGCCTCCAGTGCAGCTGGAACCCAGTGCAGCTGGAACCCAGTGCGGCTGGAACCCAGTGCGGCTGGAACCCAGTGCGGCTGGAACCCAGTGCGGCTGGAACCCAGTGCAGCTGGAACCCAGTGCAGCTGGAACCCAGTGCGGCTGGAACCCAGTGCGGCTGGAACCCAGTGCAGCTGGAACCCAGTGCGGCTGGAACCCAGTGCAGCTGGAACCCAGTGCAGTTTAGGTGGAACAGAAAGCAGGTCCCACTTCACTTAGGCTGTTAATCCACGGAGCAGCCCCTGAGAAGAGATTTTTCTAGAAATATGCTATGACTTGGATATTGTCTGGGGGATTCTTCAAGGCTTACACTTTGAGAGTTTGGGCTCCGTTCTGGTGATGTGGAGAGATGGGGGACTGACCAGGGGCCAGCAGGTCAGTGGGGGTGTTTTCTTGGGTGGTTGGTGGTGCTGTCACGATAGTTTCTGAAAGAGAAGTGATCAGATAGGAAGACAACTATCCTCAACGTCTGCTCTCCCAGAAATCACCCCTAAGGCCACTTCCTTGTGTGTCACTGTAGGTTAAATAAAGGAAGGGTTTTACTCAGGGTAGGCAGACTTCACCCAGGTCAGTTGTTCTGTGGAAATGAGTGGCTTTTCTAGCTTCCCTTCCTCCCTTGCTAACCTCAAATGGCAACTAGGACTCGTGCCTCTAAGTATTAAGACCCATTTCCCTGAGTGGCTCCTGGATCCATTTCCAGCTTGAACTTAAAGGGCAGAATTAAGCAAGGTAAGCCTGTGTTTTGTTTCCAGGGCTTAAGACCGCCAGAAACCTCAGTGGGCAATGCTGACAGTGGAGGGAGAGGTAATTTAGCATACGGCAGGAGCACAGAGCTCTGGGCTTGCTCCTAAGGCTCTTCCTGTCGGAGGCTGGGTGCATGAATGAGGGGCAGAGCGATGAAAGTGTACTCCATGCTGAGAAAGAAAGAGTGTGGGCCATTTATTTGACCACAGGCCTCTGTCTAGAATGTTCTTCTTCCCTGCCTGCTGATCCACAGCTCTTTGGTTTTTATTTTTTTTCCTCTGGGGATGGTGAGATGCTTTCCCACATACCCTGCTCCTGAGTCATCCTCCTTACCAGAGGCTTCCCCACCCCCACTGCCAGCCAAAGTGGGACCCAGGTAACCAGGAGGCCTCTGTCTTCTTCCCATTTGGTCTCTAAGGGAATCATATTGCTGAAGGTTGCCTCTGATGTCCTTTTGTTTTGAATTTATTCTTTGAGAACTTCATGCATATGGATAATGGACTATGATTGTATCTGCTCCCCATTTGCCTCCTCCAGGTCTTGCTCAACACCTATAACACAGCCTGTTAGTATCCAGGCATGCCCTGGCACAACAGGTCACACCCTGCACCCTGTGGTCAGGTGTGCCTGCATGGCAGACAGTACGCTGTCCCTTTAAGAGACAAGCTCCATTCACTCTCTTCCCCTTTCTTTCTACCATTCTCTCCCCCTTTCTCTCTCTCTCCCCCTTTCTCTCTCTCTTTTTCTTCCTTTCCTTCCCCATCCCCTCCTCTCCTCTCAATAAGCTCCGCACCCAAACTCTGTCTGCCTGGTGTATTCTGCTACCCATTGTGGTCATCACCCACAGTGGGACCTGCCAGGTTCCAACTCTTACCAGATCATAGCACAGCCTCCTACCAAAGTCATGTCCTTATTAATAACTCACTAAGTCCAATTAGTGCTTCCCATATGTGCACAGGTGTGGGGACATCTATGGAAGCAGAGGCAACCTACACCCCAAGGAAGAATGATTTCCCCTCCTGCAATAGCTATCAATTGCTAATAGTTTTCCAGCTAGTGATGGGGTCTTAAGGTCTCCCCATCCATGCTAGAATTTTGGCTGGCTTGATCTTGTTTGGGTCTTGTGCAGGAAACCACAGTTGCTGTAGGTACATGAAAGCTTGGGATGGGGAGGCCACTGACCCTAGAGCAGAACCTATTTTTGCTATTTTGCTACATAGTTAGGTTGTCAAATATGCCTTCTAAATATTTGTGCTTATTCCCATAGACCTGGGCTACTCTCAGTCAGCTTCTTTTTGTATTGGGCAATGGTCAATTCAATTCAGAGACTCCCAACTGGATAAAATGCCAAGAAGAAATGGCTACCTTTTTGCAGCTCTCAATGGGACATCTTTATCTGGTTCCCTATTTATTTCTTAGCTGGGCGAACACCCAGAGCTGATGCACATAAACTCCTGCAGGCGAGCTGGGCACATTGGACACACCCACTTGTCTTCAGCCCATTCGCACAGCTGCTGTCTTTCCTACTCCAAGGACCTTTACAGCAGTGACGTCACAATGATGGTTTTATGTCTCGTCAACACTTGCTATGTTCTTCCACCTTTCTCACACATCTGTTTATCTCCTCCCATACCACCCTTAGGATTAATCTACTATAGCTTCCCTTCCCCCAACCATACTTTTGCATGGGCCTGGAAGGACCTAGTTCATCCCTAGGTGAGGATGCTGAAGCTGTCCAAGGTCACACAGTCAGGGCTTGGCAGAGCCAGGGCAAGGGCAAGACCTGGAGCCAGTCTTGTTAGTCAGGCAGGATATGCATTGGTGTCCTTTTGAATTTGAATAGCCTACAATATTTTGAATAGTGCCACACACTAACTTCGCACTTTTCAAGTGAGGCTTGAGCTGGCTCCCAAGGGATGTGTTTGGGGATGTCTTTTTTCAGCAGTAGGAGTGTGTTGTGGGAAGTGACTGAAGAAGGAACACATGAGGCCTGTTGTCTTGGCTAGGGTTTCTATTGTCGCAACGAAACACCATGACCAAAAAGCAAGTAGGGGAGGAAAGGGTTTATTTGGCTTATACTTCTACAGCTTTGCTCATCATTGAAGGAAATCAGGACAGGAACTTAAACAGGGCAGGAACCAGGAGGCAGGAGCTGACGCAGAGGCCATGGAGGAGTGCGGCTTACTGACTTGCTCCTCGTGGCTTGCTCAACCTGCTTTTTTTATAGAACCCAGGGAAGGCACCACCCACCACGGGCTGGACCTTCCCCCATTGATCACTACATAAGAAAATGCCTTACAGCTGTATCTATCTCATGGAGGCATTTCCTCAACTGAAGTGCCTTCCTCTGGGATGACTCCAGCTTGTGTCAAGTTGACACTCAACACTAGCCAGTGAACCTGTGTTTGGGGGCTCCAGGTTACTTTTCTGTTGTGCTATTGTTCTGTGTGTCTTGCACATTTGTGTTCAGGGCATGTGCACAAGTGACCTGCCTCTCACACAGTCTGGTGGTACTAGAGCCCCAGACTGCTACTTCCTCTCTCTCTTCTCTGGAGCTCGTTTCCCCGGAGTTCCAGCATCTCACTGTGTTCCAGGATGCCACTGTAAGGGCTCCTCTCTCCAGATGTCACAATGACCTAGTACTCCCCACAAACCTCCTTCCTGGTCCCTGTCACCTGCCTTTCCTTCTTTTGTGGTATCTCCTTTCTCAACTCTCTGCTCTGCTCTCCTGGGTCCCTCTGATTTTTTTCTGCATCTTTCATCTCTCAGGCCCAGCATCCTTTGGCACTTCCCTTCACCCATCTGGAGCTCATGCCTCAGTCCTGCCCGATCCCCAAACGATGACAGCTATCAGCACATCTATACTCCAGTCATTATTTCTGTTCTCCTAGTTGACTCTGGCTGGCCACTTTCAGAGCCTTGCTCTACTTTACATGGAACAAGATTAACAGGGGCCACTTTTTCTCTATAGTTTGTCTTTCACCGGAGGACTTTTCCCCAGAGACTCAATTCCTTGCCTGCCTGCCCCTCCCCACCCTGGAGTTGCACAGAAAGCCCTTTCAGTGACTCCAAGAACAGAGGACATTTAGTTAGATTATTCCATTCCACAAAGTGTTTATTCTTCACAATGTCATGTTGCACACCTCAGGTAGATCCGGTTTTGGTCAATTTAAAAAAAATGATAAAAAATTAGGGGTATTTTTTTTTTTTGAGTATGAGCAAAAAATTAGGAGTACTGTAATGGTGAAAATCAGAGGTGTCCCTGCTCCTGTCTGAGCTCAGAGATAAGCGGGCAAGGAATGGCCTCAGGACACTCCAAGGTTCTAACTATCCAGGGCCAAGGTCAGGCTTTTTCTGTGAGGAGCAAGAACCGGCTTTACACAGTAAAGGAAATCTGCGGTGTAACGGTCAACTCCACCGCTACAGTACGTGAATGGAACTGTACGTTGCACTGTGTGGGAAAGCAGTTACATCCCTCCGGGTTTGTGTGTTGAAGTCTTGTTTGCGTGCTTCAGACTGTACCTATATGCAGACAAGGCCTTTAATGAGGTAATTAAGCTGAAATGAGGCTGCTACGCTGGACCCTAATCCAAGGTGACTGGCATCTTTAGGAAGGAGGAGATTACGACACAGGCGTGCACAGTAGAAGGACCACATAAGGACACACGACAAGAAGAGAGACCTTAAAATGGACAACTCCTTGGCCCTAGGCCATCAGCCTCCAAGACTGGGAGGAAACACATTCCTAGTCTTCACACATCCTCGTCTATAGCGGTTTGTTGTAGTAGCTCTGGTCTATAAATAAGCGAGTACATGAACGCTGAAATTTGACTTTTGCATTATTTTCACACTGTCACTGTTTGACCCTTAAAATGCAACTGAAACAAAAAAAATCCCCCTTCCAATCTCCCCCAAAGAGCTAGTGAACGCTAAGACAAACACTGGATTTCAGAGCAAGGCTCATTATTGCTGCACAGAGCAGGACTTAGCTTTCGTCATAGCTTCTTTTTCCCTGCTGAAGTACACACACCGTTGAGTGCAGCTGAAATTGCAGGTGTTCTCCTCTGGTATTTCTGCTTTTCTCCCTGAATCCTATCACGAGAATCTTGTCTCCGGGAATTAATCGTGACCCCTTGTTCATGAACTGTCTCCCCTGTGTTGTGATTACAGCGCAAGGTGGGACCTTTAGCCGGTTCCATGGCGGGTGAAAGATAAAGACACCATTCAGACAGCGCGTGAGTGTGGAGTTCATGGAGAGAAGAATAAAGGAGAGGGAAGCAGGGGAGAAAGACAGGAACCTGCCCCCTCAGAGAAACAGCCAATAGAGCAGGAGTGGGCGGAGCTTGTCTCTTAAAGGGACCTTTGCACCTACATAGAATTAGGGTACTGCTTGTCATATGTAGAGAGGTGACACACTGTGCCAGGTTCCCAAGGGACAGGGTCAAAGTGTATCTAGATGCTACCCCTGTGCAGTCTCTGGATACAGGACTGGAGACCTTTTCTCAAAATGCCTAGAAATTAAGCTTCCTGACATCTGCCGTTACCTCCGTGGGCTCCTCAGAATTCTAACACTGCAGACTCTCATCCCATCTGTCCCCAGATGATGCTGTTTCTGGTTCCCAAGACGTTCCTCGTGGTAGACAGAACGCAGCCTGTGCAGTTACTGCATCTCTTAGCGCCTAACCATCTGGGATTGAGGTTGTGAACCAGGGGAGGTGAGAGGAGACTGCTCTGTTTCTGGCCCTTGGGTGTCTGAGTACCATTCCTACGCTGGGCTTGGGGCCTGCATGTTGAAGTCCAGTTTGGCTTGTGTGTCTTGAGGCCTGTGAAGGAAACCAACATCCAGGACAGACCTTAGCCTCTTGAACTATTTACCTGGTCAGGCAAAACAGGTTTGTGAGAATCTGGGACCAGGTAGACCCTTTTCTGCTTCACCAAGGGAAGAAAAAGCAGCCCCGATGGTGAGATGGCTCAGTGCTTAAGAGCCCCGGCTGCTCTTCCAGAGGTCCTGAGTTCAATTCCCAGCAACCACATGGTGGCTCACAACCATCTGTAATGAGATCTGGCGCCCTCCTCTGGCGTGCGGGCATACATGGAGGCAGAATGTTGTATACATAATCAATAAATAAATCTAAAAAAAAAAAAGAAAGAAAGAAAAGACAAAGACAAAGAAAAAGCAGCCCCAAGAAGCCCATGGCTCATCGGCTGCATAGTCAGAAACTTGGTGAGATCTCTTCCAACGCACAGTTGTTTGGTTGCTGGATGCCTTGTAGCCTGAAGGGCCCTCAGGAGTGCTTGTCACAGGAGGAGAGGCAGTCAACACAGTCAGTCACAGCCTTCTGCCAGCATCAAGTGTCCGTACCGTTTCCTGACCTTCTACTTCAGGCAGGAAAGGCCTACTTCCTGTTCCTAGACCTCTACACTCACTGTTCATGTTGCCTCCCGTGTTTCTCCTCTTCTCCCTTCTGGATCATTGGCAGTTGAGGCCCAACATGAGTTCTGGTTCTTGAAGGCCTTCTTCACCATTGCGTCTCTTTTTGGGCTCAAATTGTCTGATTTCCACACTCTTGGTCAGTGCTAACTGCACAGGGTCGTACTGTATCTGAGGAAGACGTCCAGCATCGCACGGATCCCTGCGGAGGACCACAGAGCGGAAGCTGTACTGCGTGTGCTAGCATAAGTCTGTGTGGTGATACTGCAGGCTGTCAGGGCAGGGGGTCAGGAGAGAGGGAGTGAAGGGGAAGAGGAAAAAGAAAGGGAAGAGGAAGGGGAGGAGACAAGAAAAGAAGGACCAGGAAATAAGGAAGAAAGGGGAGGAGAAAGAGAAGGAAGGAAAAAGGAAAGTGGAAAGGGAGAGAAAAGGAAAAAAGGAGGAAGGAGAGGAAGGAGGGAAAGAGGAGGAGAAGAAGGAAGGAAGGCAGAAGGGAAGAGAGGAAAAGGGGCTCAATGCAAAAGAGTTTCTGTTCCTCAGAAGGGCATAAATTTAGTCTCTGGGAGAGGCAGTGAGCAGCGTGTGTGTGTGTGTGTGTGTGTGTGTGTGTGTGTGTGTGTGTATTGACAGCCTGAGGGACACTGGCTCTGGGTGGAAGGCCAGTCCATGCTGGCAGTGATGGCACCCGAGCATGTGTGATAAGTGAGGGAGGCCAGGAGAGACAGCCTGTCCCCCAGCCACACTGCTGTCCTTCTCTCATAGTCTCCTGTGTCTCTCAGCGATGTCAAGTGGAGACACTAGGGTAGAGGAGTTGGTGGCAGGGGCTGGCTGTGGATGCCTGCGGTGACAGGAGATAAATGAAGCCATTGCAAAGAGCAGCTCCCTTCCTAGAGCCGGAGCAGCTCAGCTCTTGACTTCGCTGCCTGGGGGTTTTAATTAAATGTCAAATATAATTTAGAGCGGGCGTGCTGATGGGTATGCGGATGCTGAGTCTGGTGTCTCGTCTTCATGGGGTCCCCTCCTGTACTTGAGGGACTTGGAGGGGGAGTTAGTTGGTGCCCCGTGAGGTGTTTGATGTCCCCTCTCCTTATCCCGTTTTGAAATGATTGGAAGAGTTTTATAAAAAGTTGTAATTTACATGTATGTTATATATAGAGAATGAACCAGATTGGGATCTAGGTAATTTGGGACTTACAAAAGAGTATATTTATGTGCAGCTTTGCCTCCCACATCAGACTTACGGTGGCAGGGCTATTGACCCACATGTCCTGTGGCACCTGCACACAGGGCGCAGGATCAAGCTCGCCCATTCTCTCACTTCCCACTGGGAATTTTGTGGTACTGAAGAGGAGGGTGCCAGGACAACTTTTGAGGTGATGAAGGCAACCAACAGGGTATATTATTCTCAGGGTGCATATGAGATCACCGAAGCTGGGGAGCAAAGTGACCTAGCTGAGGACAGCTGGGTTGGAGGCAGAATCAAAAATGCCCTGCCATTTTTCTGAGTGGTGGTTGACTGCAGGTCCCTTAGTTCTCCTAGGTCAGTGCAGCACCCTCACTGCTGTGTACAAGAGCTGGTAGAGACCTAGCACTCTGGCAGAGGGGCATAAGGATTCTACGGTGGGCACAGGCAGGCCCTGGAGGACCACGTGCACCTTAAGCAATTCTACGAGTTTCTTCTCCCACAGCTGTGAAAACACCCAACATCAGAAGGGATTTTTATGTGGTTAGTTTGAAAGGCAGAGCCTCGGAGTCCAGGCTGGCCTGAAACTCCCCACGTAGTTGAGACTGGCCTTGAACTCTTGATCCTCCTGTTTCTATCTCCTAAGTACTGGGTGGGGTTCTGGGGTTCTATTCTCTTTCTTTTTTTTTTTAACACTACACTGGCCAAGGAAGAAAGACTATATTTTGTCTTGTGATCCTAGAACAGTGGTTTTCAACTTTCCTAACGCTGTGACCCGTTAGTACAGTTCCTCATGCTATGGTGACCCCAATCATGGAATTATTTTTGTGGCTACTTCCTAACTGTAATTTTGATACTGTTATAAATTATAATGTGAATATTTGAAATGTAGGATATCTGATACGTGATCATTTGACCCTCAAAGGGATCATGACCCAAAGGTTGAGAACCACTGTCTAATGGCTATGGTCCATCATGGTGGTGGAACCGGCTGGTAGCTTAGCAAAAGGAGTGTGTGGCATTCAGGAAGCAACGACTGACCTTCAGGATGTAGCCCAGGTTTGACCACAAGTGCCCAGAACCTCTTTGAATCTTCCAGGGACCAAGACTCTACCTCCTCTGTGGACATGTGGAAAGCAGGGTGAATGCTTTCTTTCAAGCTCAGCTGCAGTGTTTTTGCCTTGATTGACATTTCCCTGTGTGTTGGACTCTTCCTTCTCCTGACTGGCATCCGAGACTGATTGTCTGAGGACAATCCATCAGTTTCTGTTGTTGCCCTCAGACCTTCCCCTCCCTGAAGATTTTCCTCTGGGAGCTACACCAGTCACGATTTGCATCTCTGTGTCTGAGTGAATTTTCTGGAAGTTTCCTCTGCCAGCATTAGCCGGTGATGGAAGAACTCAAGTTGTGCTAACGAGAGTGGCTTGACAAAAGGTTCAGCTCCCCAATAACTGTGGTGGAGTTCGTTTTGAGTCATGCCTTGTCCTGGTTCTTGGAGATGCTCTATGGATGCGAGAGTCCTTCAAACATCCACTGAAGTAGGTAGCTTAATAAAACACATCTCTGGGACCCTCGTCCTTGTTTCAAGTTGGTGTTCCTCATGCTTTTCATGTGACCCATGTACACTCTGGCCTTTGGCTCGGCTCTGCTTTTACTATGACCCATAGTGGGACAGGCTCTCCATCCCTTCTGTACCTACAGAGATCAGCATGGTAGTCTCTGTTAGAGCAGACCCTCAAAAGTCCTATAGAATATCCCTTTAAGTGGCTGGAACTATGAGATGTTTGCGGAGTTCAAGAGAGCTAAGAATCTAGGTGGTGTTGCAGAAGTTGCTTCCTGATGACCTGATTCCATCCTGAGTATTTTCTACTCTCCTTGTAGACAGGGTTTAGAAGAGTAAGACTGACTGGAGGCCAGGAGTAGGAATGACATATGTTACCATGGGCAGTTGCTGCAATTCTCTTCCCTGCCACAATTCATGTGACAGGATGCAAGCTGGCTAGATCTCTTGGCCCTTGCATGAAGGACAAGCACTTTTTAATGTTATCAGATCACCATGGATGTCACATGAGAGGAAAATAAATTGCATAAGATTTCGATTTCTCTGTTATCACGGGGTGATCTATTGCAGCCTGCATTATCCACTCACTAGCTCTTATTTTTTTTTCTTTTTGCTCTTGCTGTTTGGTTCTAGGTGGTAGGGAGAGAGAAGTCCCTGCCCTTATCCACTTACCATCCCTGCAGTTCTGCAGAAAAGTGGGCAGTTTCAATGGTGTGTAACCATTTTCAGTTTCTTCACCCAGGCCGTCTGTGGCAGCTCTATCTCCGATTCTCTCTTTTGGCGGATCAGTTAGGCAGACTACAGGTTCATGATGCTGTTTATGGTACAGGCCTTTGAGACCCATTGTTTTTCAACTCATAGTTATGAATATATTTTCCACTGTATTAGTATGTAACACACATATTTGAATATGGGCATGCTGCGATTAATATTTATTGCTGGCAATATATTCTGATATCTTGTACTCTGTTTTGTTAAAAAATATTCATTATGAACCATTGAATTGATTTACATGACCCTCCAGTGATGTATGCCCTCCAGTGATACACATCCTCCAGCTTGAAAAGGACCAGTGCAGACATGAAGGACTTTTAGGAGTTAGAATATGCAGGCAAACACTGTGGGTTATGGTAAGAGACTTCCAGGAGGAAAGAACGCTTGACCAGCAACCTAGAGGATGGGGAAGGACCAGACCCACAAAGAAAAGCCATTGTAGAAGAGAAGACTGTGAGCAAAGCTTTGGAGGACATTTTTCGATGTTCGAGTTTCTCTGTATAGGAACAACCGGATGAGCCATCACAGGAAATGTGGAAGCAGGCAAGGGTGATATTTGAAATAGATGACATCTAAAATAGGTGCTTGGTGAGTGTGGGCTCGGACTAATCAAAATACACAGCCATATGAGCCCCTAGAACGGTGGCACCCCTATCATCCTGACTACCACTGTGGAGAGGAGACATGGAAGGAGAGATGTTAGTGTGTGGCTAGAGGTGGGTGTCAGGAGGGGCAGAGGCAGGAATGGCAGTGTTGGGTCTGAGGTCCCTGCAAAATGGGACCTTGCATTCCTTGCTGCATGCTCCTTTAAAAAGGTAGCCGTGGGCCAGTGAGAAGGCTCAGCAGGTTACAGTGCTTGCCTCCTAGTCTGATCCTCAGAACTGCATCACGGAAGGAAATAACTGACTCCACAGTTGTCCCCTGACTTCCAGACAGGCACTGTTGCCGCATCGTTTGTTACACAGTTTGTGTCCCGGAAAACTGACTAGGAGCAGTGAAGGAATAAAGAAAGAACAGTCACAAGGACACAGAGGAGCTGGGATTGGGTGGACTGGACTCTCTGATGGAGAAGTCTCAACACCCTGGAAGCTCGATGTGTTTATTCTACACCAGCAGTTTTCACACTTCTTCATGCTATGACACTTTAATACAGTTCCTTATGTTGTGGTGACCTCCCCCAATCTTAAAATTATTTTCATTGCTACTTCATAACCATAATTCTGCTACTGTTATGAGTCATAATGTAAATATCTGATATGTAGGATGTCTGATATTTGACCTCCGTGAAAGGGTCTTTTGATCCCAAAGGGATCATGACTCCATAGGTTGAGAACCACTGTTCTATGCAGCTTAACAAGAAGGCAGGGTTATTACATACAGATAACCAAGGAGCCAGGGTTGAACAAGGAGGCAGGTTTAGCTAATATGGGTAAGGAGTCTCGGTAGGGGAACGGTCTTCAGTTTATAACTATCCCGGTGGGAGAAAACTGCAATGACATTTTCTTCACACGGTGTGAACATTCACACTCAGAAAAGCTTTGCTACTTATCTGTGCCTCACCTGAGGAAGGCTTTGCCACTCTCTTGGGTCCTTAACATGGCTGTGCCCAGGTCAAACTATACACCTTAACTCAGGGCTTCACTTGCTACCTGCACATCGCCCATGAAACATAATAAAAAGGGCAAACTTATGGTCTTCGCACGCATAGGCATGTGTGGCATGACTTTTGGCCAATAATGAGCCACATATACAGAGATGTTGTAGGGGATTATAAGACCATATATAAGATCATAGTAAGGCTGGGACATCCTTTTACCTGGTAGCATCAGCACTGCATGCTGTAGCATGATCCATTGCTTTCATGTTGTGGGTAATGTAGGCATCAACAAATACGCTGCCTCCGCCTGAGAACATCTACCTTTATGAACAACTCAGGGCCCTTGATTATGATAGCAAGTGTCTATGTTTCTGGCTTGTGCATCCACCATACTATCCTTTTTCTGTGGCTGTTGAGATTGCATTCCTTATTTAAAAAGTTTACTGTTAAAAAAATAGTGGGTGGCGTTGGGTCAGCAGTAGCTCCACACATCTTGTGCTTACTGTGTCTTGATCGCATCAAGAGGCCACGTAGAGGGATTGACCTGGGCCATGCAGGTTTGTGTGTGTATACTTGGTGATGTTCCCACAGTGATGAAATTGCTGAATGACACACTTCTCAGAAGGTATCCTTGTTGGCAAGTGACACTTCACTGTAATTTCCAACTCCTTAAGATTCTGAACATCTCAGGCTCAGGTGAGGGTCCTGTCAAGATGAGCCACAGGAGAGATGCGGTACCCAGCAGTTTTTTTTCTTTTTCTTTTTCTTTTTAAAGAAAACAAACTATCCTTTTTTCATTATATGTACCAATTCAAGTTCACACTCCCTCCCCTCCTCCCATTCCCTCCACTTTCCTCCCTACCCCACCCCCATCCATTCCTCAGAGTGGTTAAGGCACATTGTTTGGGGGAAGGTCTAAGGCCCTCCCCTCTATATCTAGGCTGAGCAAGGTATCCATCCAAAAAGAATAGGTTCCCAAAAAGCCAGTACAAGCAGTAGGAATAAATCCTGGTACCACTGCCTCTCAAGGCCTCTCAGTCTTCCCCAGCCATGCAGCTGTCAACCCCATTCAGAGGGACTAGTTTGGTCCTATGCTTGTTCCTTCCCAGTCCGACTGGTGTTGGTGAGCTCCTATTAGCTCAAATAAACTGTTTTAGTGGGTTGTACCTGTTGGGTCCCTAGAGGACAGGTCTTCGCACCCCTACTTGATCTGCTTTGCACTATTGCACTTGGTTGAAAACAGGAACAAAAACAGGAACAACCTGTTGTTTTCAGCAATGTTTCTAAGGATGTTTACCCCTAAGCCATTGAGTTACGGTGATGAGCTTCCTGCCTTTTGCTGTCTTGACCTCCCCTGCTGAGGGCAATATATACTGTGTGAGAAAGTGGAATCAAGGCTTGTCTGCAGAACCTGAAGTTGTGTTGCGTGTTAATCCCGACGTCCCTCACTCAGAAGAACGACAGTTGCCACGCTGGCGCGACAGTACCCATCATGGTCTTGACCTCTTTGCTCATAATCTCACTCCTCCCACTTTTCAATTGAATTTTGAGCTCAAATTAGTACTCTAATGTGGGTCTCTGCCTCTGTTTCCATTAGTTGCTGGATGAAGGTTCTATGGTGACATTTAAGATATTCATCAGTCTGACTACAGGGCAAGGCCAGTTCAGGCACCGTATTCCTCTATTGCTTAGGGTCTTAACTGGAGTCATCCTTGCAGATTTCTGGGAATTTCTCTAGAGCCAGATTTCTTGCTAGCCCATTAATGGCTCCTTCAATGAAGATATCACTTTCCTTGCTTTTATCTCTGTCCTTCCATCTCCAGTTCCCTCAAGTTCTCCTCCCTCTCCTGGTGTGGGAGAATTGTCTATATTCTGTCAATTATGTTTTAAATAAACGCTGATTGGCCAGTAGCAAGGCAGGAAGTATAGGCAGGACAACCAGACAGGAAGTAGAGGTGGGGCAATGAGAACAGAAGTATTCTGGGAAGAAGGAAGCTCTTTCCTTAGTCCTGTCCAGACACCGAAGAAACAGGATGTGACCTGCCCCACTGAAAAAGGTACGAAGCCATGTGGCTAACATAGAAAAGAATAATGGGTTAATATAAGTTATAAAAGTTAATATGAAGCCTGAGCTAATGGGCCAATCAATTTTATCATTAATATAGACTTCTCTGTATTTTCTTTGGGGTTTACGAACTGTGGGAACTGGGCAGGACAGAAACCCCAACAAGCAGGCCCTCATGTTACACCCTCCTCTTCTCCCCTCCTCTTTCCTTCCTTCTCTCCTCCACCCCCTTTGTTTCCGGTTTTGTCAGGTGATCTTGTCTATTTCAACTTTCCAGGTGGATCTATATATGTTTTTCTTAGGGTTCACCTTGTTATTTAGCATCTCTCAGATCATGAACTATAGGCTCAATATCCTTTGTTTATAGCTACTATCCACTTATGAGTGAGTACATTCCATGTTCATCCTTCTGGATCTGGATAACCTCACTCAGGATTTTTTTTTCCTAGTTCTATCCATTTGCTTGCAAATTTCAAGATGTCATTGTTTTTAACCACTGAGTAGTACTCCAATATGTAAATATACCACATTTTCTTTATCCATTCTTCTGTTGAGAAGCATCTAAGTTGTTTGCAGGTTCTGGTTATTACAAATAATGCTGTTACAAACGTAGTTGAGCAAATGTTCTTGTAGTAGTGAGCATCTTTTGGGTATATGCCCAAGAGTGGTGTTGATGGGTCCTGAGATAGGTTGATTCCCATTTTTCTGAGAAACTGCCATACTGATTTGCTGAGTGGTTGTATAAGTTTGCATTCCCACCAGCAGTGCAGGAGTATTATCCTTTCTTCACATCCTCTCCAGCATATGCTGTCATGGGTATTTTTGATCTTAGCCATTCTTGTGTAAGCTGATATCTCAGAGTCATTTTGATTTGCATTTCCCTGATAGCTAAGGATGTTGAGCATTTCCTTAAGTGTCTTTCAGTCATTTGAGATTCTTCTGCTGAAAATTCTCTGTTTAATTCTGTACCCCATTTTTATTTTTTTATCATGGGAAAGAATGTTTATTTTAAAATTGTTTTAGTTTAGAAATACAAAACCTCTTGGGGAGGGGAAAAGGAAAGAAAAACACAAAGTATGCAGGCAACTTTTTACTTCATAAGCTTCTCATACCCTCATTTGCTCCTAGTTCCCGCGAAGAGAAATCACTCAGCCACTCACAATAATGTTATTAATAGGGATATGGATCAGTTTCACAAAGAAGCCAATGAATCCCATGATAGCAAATCCTATGGCTGTGGCCATGGCAATCTTCTGGAATTCTTTTCTGTCGGGCTTGGTGCATCTTTTAACCAGCCGAATTGAGTCCTTTACGAACTGCCGACTTGGCTCAACAAATTGCATTACCTGATCCATGGCTGATTGCAGGATGGCGGTTTGAGGAGGCAAAGACACGTAGCTTAGGAGAGGACTCTGTACCCCATTTTTAATTGGATCATTTGGAATTTTGAAATCTAATTTCTTGAGTTCTTTAAGTATTTTGGAGATCTGTCCTCTATCAGATGTGGGGTTGGTGAATATCTTTTCCCATTCAGTAGGCTGCCTTTTTGTCTTATTGACTGTGTCCTTTGCTTTACAAAAGCTTCTCAGTTTTAGAAGGTTCCATTTATTTATTGTTGCTCTCAGTGTCTGTGCTACTGGTGTTGCATTTAGGAAGAGGTCTCCTGTGCCCATGTATTGAAGGCTACTTCCCATTTTCTCTTCTATCAGGTTCATTGTGGTCAGATTTATCTTAAGGTCTTTAATCCACTTGGACTTGAGTTTTGTGCATGGGAATAGATATGGATCTCTTTTCATTCTTCTATTTGTTGATATCCAGTTATGCCAGCACCATTTGTTGAAGATGATTTCTTTTTTCCATCGTGTAATTTTAGCTTCTTTGTTAAAAATCAGGTGTTCATAGGTGTATGGATTAATATCCCAGTCTTTAATTTGATTCTGTTGATCAATCTCTCTGTTTTTCTGCCAATACCAAGCTGTTTTCATTACTGTAACTCTGTAATAGAGCTTGATGTCAGGGATGGTGATGCCTCTGGAAGTTCCTTTATTGTACAGGATTGTTTTGGCTGGGTTTTTTATTTTTCCATATGAAGTTGATTATTGTTTTTTCAAGGTCTGTGAAGAATTGTTTTGGGATTTTGATGGGGATTGCATTGAATATATAGATTGCTTTTGGTAGGATTGCCATTTTTATTATGTTGATCCTACCCATCCAAGAACATGGGAGATCTTTCCATTTTCTGGTATCTTCTTCAATTTCTTTCTTCAAAGACTGAAAGTTTTTGTCAAATAGGTTTTTGGGGGATGTCGCACGTTCATTCCTGGACACCCAGACCTGAAATAATCACACAGAAACTATATTATTTAAATCACTGCTTGACCAATCACTTAAACATACTGTTAGCTAGCTCTTATATCTTTGGTTAACCCATTTCTATTAATCTGTATCACCATGTGGCTGTGGCTTACTGGATAAAATTCCATCCGGAATCTATCTCTGGCAGGGCTACATGGCTTCTCTTGTGGCTCTGCCTTTTTTCTTCCAGCATTCAGTTTAGTTTCCCCCCGCCTAACTCAACTCTGCCCTATCACAGACCAACACAGCTTCTTTATTCATTAACCAATAAAAGCAACACATATTACAGAAAGACTTCCCACACCAATAGGTCTTTCACTTCTTTGGTTAGTGTTACCCCAAGATATTTTATGGTATTTGTGGCTATTGTGAAAGGTGATATTTCTTTGATTTCTTTCTCAGCTTCTTTATCATTTGTATATAGGAGGGCTACTGATTTTTTTGAGTTGCTCTTGTATCCTGCCACATTACTGAAGGTATTTATCAGCTGTAGGAGTTCCCTGGTAGAGTTTTGGAGTTATGATACTATCATATCATCTGCAAATAATGAAAGTTTGACTTCTTCCTTTGCAATTTGAATTCCCTTGATCTTCTTTTGTTATTGCTAGAGCAAGAACTTCAAGAACTATGTTGAATAGATACAGAGAGAGTAGACAGCCTTGTCTTATTCCTGGTTTTAGTGGAATAGCTATGAGTTTGTCTCTATTTAATTTGATGTTGACTGTCGACTTGTTATATATTGCTTTTATTATGTTTAGATATGTTCTTTGTATCCCTGCTCTCTCCAAGACATTTATCATGAAGAGGTGTTGAATTTTGTCGAATGCTTTTTCAGCATTTATTGAGATGATCATGTTTTTCTTCTTTCAGTTTATTTATATGATGGATTATATTGGTAGATTTTCATATGTTGAACCATCCCTGCATCTCTGGGATGAAGCCGACTTGATCATGGTGGATGATTTTTTTTTATGTGTTCTTGGATTCTGTTTGCCAGCGTTTTATTGAGTATTTTTGCATCAGTGTTCATGAGTGAGACTGGTCTGTAATTCTCTTTCTTGTTTGAGTCTTTGTGTGGTTTCAATATCAGGGTAACTGTAGCCTCATAAAAAGAGTTTGGAAATGTTCCTTCTGTTTCTATTATGTGAAACACTTTGAAGCATATAGGTATTAGCTCTGCTTGGAAGATTTGGTAAAATTCTACACTAAAACCATCTGGCCCTAGGCTTTATTGGTTGAGAGGCCTTTGATGACAGCTTCTATTTCCTTGCAGTTTATAGGTCTATTTAAATTATTCACCTGCTCTTGATTTAATTTTAGTATCTGGTATCTATTGAGAAAACTGTTCATTTCTTTTATGTTTTCCAATTCTATAAAGTACAGTTTTTTTTTGTAGTATGACCTAATGATTCTCTTGACTTCCTCGGTGTCTGTTGTTACGTCCCCCTTTTCAATTCTGATTTTGTTAATTTGGATGTTCTCTCTGCCTTTTGATTAGTTTTGATATAGGTTTGTCTATCTTGTTGATTTCCTCAAAGAACCAGATATTTGTCTCATTGATTCTTTGTATTGTTTTCTTTGTTTCTATTTTATTGTTTTCAGTCCTCAATTTGATTATTTCCTGTCTTCTACTCCTCTTGGGTGACTCTGCTTCTTTTTTGTTCTAGAGCTTTCAGGTGTGCTGTTAAGTCTCGAATGTGAACTTTCTCCATTTTCTTTATGTGGCCACTTAGTGCTATGAACTTGCCTTTTAGCACTGCTTTCATAGTGTTCCATAGGTTTGGGTATGTTGTGCCTTCATTTCCATTGAATTCTAGGAAGTCTTTAATTTCTTTCTGGTGGTTCAATAGTTCACTGTTCAGTTTCCATGAGTTTGTAGACTTTCTGAGAGTAGTGTTGTTGTTAAATTCTCACTTTAAATCTTGGTGATTTGATAAGATACAGGGTGTTACTCCAATTTTTTTTGTATCTGTGGAGGTTTGTTTTGTTACCAAGTATGTGGTTGATTTTAGAGAAGGTTCCATGAGGTGCTGAGAAAAAGGTATATTCTTTTGTGTTTGGGTGGAATGTTCTATAGATGTCTGTCAAGTCCACTTGAGTTATATCTGTTAGTTCTCTTATTTCTCTGTTAAGGTTGTCTGGTTGACCTGTCCATTGGCTAGAGTGGAGTGTTGAAGTCTCCTACTATTAGTGCGTGGGGTTTGATGTGTGATTTAAGCTTTAGTAACAATTCTTTTGCATATGTGGATGCTCTTCTATTAGGGGTACAGATGTTCAGGATTGAGACTTCATCTTGATGGATTTTTCCTGTGATGCATATAAAGTGTCCTTCTCTATCTCTTCTGATTGATTTTAGTTTGAAATCTATTTTGTTAGATATTAGGATAGCTACACTCGCTTGTTTCTTAGGTCCATTTGATTGGGAAACCTTTTCCCAACCCTTTACTCTGAGATAAGAATGTCTATCTTTGAGGTTGAGATGGGTTTCTTGTATACAGCAGAAGGCTGGATCCTGTTTTCATATCCATTCTCTAGCCTGTGTCTTCTTATAGGTAAATTGACTCCATTGATGTTAAGAAATATTAATGACCAGTGGTTGTTAATTTCTGTATTTTTTTTTTTTGGTGGTAGTGGTTGTGTGTTTCCCTTCTTTGGATTTTGCTGGTAGGAGGTTATCTGTTGCCTGTGGGTTTTTTTTTTTTTTTTTGGGTGCAGTTAGCTTCCTTGACTTGGGATTTTCCTTCTAGTACTTCTTAAAGGGCTGGGTTTGTGGATATATATTGTTTAAATCTGGTTTTGTCAAGGAATATCTTGTTTTCTCCATTGATGATGATTGGAAGCTTTGCTGGGTATAGTATTCTGGGCTTGCATGTTTGGCCTTTTAGTGTCTGCAGCACATCTGGCTTTCATGGTTTTCATTGAGAAGTCGGGAGTAATTCTGATAGGTCTACCTTTATATGTTACTTGACCTTTATCCTTTGAAACTCTTAAAATTATTTTTTTATTCTCTATTTTGTGTTTTTATTATATGGAAAGGGGACTTTTTAAAAATATAGTCTATTTGGTGTTCTGTAATCTTCTTGTACATTCATCATTCATAGGGATATCCTTCTTTAGGTTGGGAGTGTTTTCTTCTGGTGTAGGAGGTTCTTCTGTTTGTGTGTTTCCTTCATTGATTGAATAAAGTGATCGCCTTGGCCTTTTTGGTAGAGCAGCCCTTAAGTGGGCAATGTAGACAGAACAGAATGCTGGGAAGAAGGGAATTGTGGCAGATGCCATGAATCTCCGGCCTGAGGTGGACGTAGGTTAGAATCTTGCCAGTAAGCCACAGTTACGTGGTGATACACAGATTTAATAGAAATGGGTTAATCAAGATGTGAGAGTTATCCAATAAGAGGATAGAGATAATGGACCAGGCAGTGTTTTAATCAGTACAATTTCCATGTGTTTATTTTGGGGCTAAGCCATCCAGACGGGATGGAACAAAGGGGCCCCGCGCTCCTTCCACAACATTCTGCTATGATTTTGTTGAATATATTTCCTGAGCCTTTGATCTGGAGTTCTTCTCCTTCTATCCCTATTAGTCTTAGGTTTGGTCTTTTTATGGTGTCCCAGATTTCCTGGACGTTTTGTGTTAAGAATTTGTTGGATTTAATGTTTTCTTTGACCAATGAATTGATTTTCTCTGTAGTATTTTTAATGCCTGAAATTCTCTCTTCCATCTCTTGCATTCTCTTGGTTATACTTACCTCTATAGTTCCTGTTCATTTACCTAGATTTTCCATATCCCGAATTTCCTTTTTTAATTTTCTTTATTGCCTGCATTTCAGTCTTCAAGTCTTGAACTGTTTTCTTCACCTGCTTGATTGTTTTTCTTGGGTTTCTTTGAGGAATTTATTAATTTCTTCCAGTTTTTGCTTGTCTTTTCCTCCATTTCTTTCAGGGAGTTTTTTATTTCCTCTTTATAGGTTTCCATCATCTTCATAAAGTTACATTTAAAATCATTTTCTTCTACTACTTCTGGGTTCGTATGATCAAATTTTCCTATTGTGTGACCACTGGGTTCTGGTGTGACCACGTTGCTTTTTAGGATGCTGGATGAATTCTTGCATTGGCTCCTACCCATCTCTTCCTTCAGTTGATGCCAGCAGTGTCTTTGTGTCTTGGTTCAGTCCTTTCAGTGACTGTCTTTGGGAACTGTTCTTGGTCTGCTCTGTACTGTCAATGCCTGTGTCTTAACCTCTGAGGTCTCTCTAACCTACTCTCTTGGTCTTCTCTCCTGGTTTGCTCTCTTGATCCACTCTGTGCAGTCACAGCGTGTGCTTTAGACTTCCTTTCTTGGTCTTTTCTGTAGGAAACTCTCCTGCTGGCTGGCTAGATAAGCAGAGGCAGGTAGGGGAGAGGCCCAGGGTTCTGCCCAACTAAGGAGGACCTAGAGAGTGGGGTGTCCTGCCTGGTGACTGGTCACTCCCTTCTTGGTCCTCTCTTTATTGTGACAGGCTGTGTTTCAGCATTCCACTGAGGTTGCAGGAGGATAGGCGAGTTTGGGGGTGAGGTAGGACTTGTAGCTTGTGGGGGTCCATGGATGGGGGAGTTACTGGGGCAGCCTACTCTGCAGTAAACTCACTTGTTGGCTGACTAGAGAAGCCGAGTGGTACCCAGCAATTTTAAGTGATGGGTGAAAAAGAGGACCCACTGTGTGTTCCAGGAAGCACACAAGCAGATAGCCTGTTTAATAGTCTATGCTCACTCAGTCTTGTTGGAGCAAGGGCTTTGAGGACAAGCAGAGCCCAGGTCTTTGCATAGTTCCACAGACTTCTTTTACTTTGTGTTTTAAAACCTAATGTAGTACTGTGCTAGATAAGATTGCTCAGTTGACAAAGTGCCAAGCTTGAGGACCTGAGTTTGATCCCCAGAACAATATAAAAAAACAGGTGTGGTGGTGTGCACTGGCGATTCCAGTGGTGGGAAGATGGTGCTGACTGGTCAACCTGCCTAGCTTACTTGGTGAGTTCCAGGCTAGTGAGAGATGAAGATGGGTGACTCTTGAGGAATGACGGCAAAGCTTGTCTTCCAGCCTCTAAATGCATGTGCATACATGTGGACAAACAGAATCTGATGAAAGAGCTATAATGACGTCCTCTTCCGTCCAAACTGAACCATATTGCGAGCACATACTGTGGATGCAGGGATGTCCCAGCTACGTTTCCATTGTTCTGATAAACACCATGATTAAAATAACCTCAGGGAGGAAACTGTTTACTTGGCTTCCAGGTCATAGATCAGCATCAGGGTAAGCCAGGGCCGGAACCCAAGGCTGGAACATGGAGTCAGGGACTGAAGCAGAAGCCACAGAAGAACACTGCTTGCTCTCCATGCCTGGCTCCACTTGAATTTTTACACAACCCAGGACCACCTTTCAGGGCTGGCAGCACCCACAGAGGGTTGGGTCCCTCCTAAATCACTCATCCACCAAGAAAATGCCCCACACAGACCAATCTTACGGAAGCATTTTCTCAACTGAAGTTCCCTCTTTCCAAGGAACCTGGTTTGTGTCAAGTTGACAAAAACACAAAGCAGCAGATAGGAAGAGCCACATCCGGCCTAGGAACTTGTGCATGGGTGTAAATTTGTGCACGGGGTGTGTTAGGGAATGTGTTTCTCTTGCCTTTCCGAAGAAGGTGCATTTTTATTTAAATACCAGCAATATAACAGAACTGCTTAAAGGACATGATGTCAGCGACGAAGTCTGTGGAATCTAACTCGTAGCCCTCACAGTTTTCCAATAGTGTAAAAATAAAAATTTTCATTAAGTCGAAATAAAAACAATAATACAGTTGTGACATTTGCTGTGGGCTGATTGCCTGCCAGAAACTCTGGGAGCTACTTCACATCTCATTGAATCCTCACGAGCATCTTGTGTGGCACATCCAATTACCATCCTCATTTTGCCAAGAAAAGCAATGAGAGAGTGGGCAGAACTCAACTTATGATGGCACCGCAATTGGTCCACCACACAGAAAGAGCAACTGCTACGGCGGCCCCCCTCCTCCCTGGAAACATGGTAGTGTCATGCCCAGGTCCAGAATGGCAAGGCATGATGGGAGTGGACAATCCTGCTACCCTTGTGTGGGTCGGCTTTCCATTACTGCAGCGAAATACTCAGGGCAAGATGCTCACGAAGCAAAGAGGCCTACCTAGCTTTATTTCAGAGGTTTCAAATTCCAAGTCTGGAACACACACATACACAAAAGCAAAAGCAAATCATTCATCTACTCATGATGACTCTGCCCTGTGACCCAAACGCTGCCCCGAAGGTCCAACTTTCTAACACTACAGAGCCAATAAGTTTCAGCATCAGTTTGGAGCAGACGATAAATTTCAAGCTATAGCGCTCTCTCTCAAGTTTGATCAGTCTCCTCTTTGGTCCAGAACAGTAACGGAAGATGGGGGAAGGAGGTAGGCAAACATTAGGAGGCTAGAGTGGGCATCTGAGCTCCTTGGTTCTACCATACAGAGCTACCAGTACTCAAGGGCAGCTGTGATTTGAATGAGAAATGTCCCCAATAGTCCCAGGCATTTGAACTTTTAGTCCCCAGTTGTTGGTGGTATTGAGGAAGTTCAGGAGGTGCAGCCTGGCTGGCGACGGGCTTCCAGAGTGTCCAAGTTTGCTCTTTAGTGCTGTGATAAAGATCGCGACTGGAAGCATCTTGGGGAGGAATCAGGTTATCATGAACGTTAAGTAAGGGAAAGAACTGCAGCAGAGGCCGCGGAAGACAATTGCTCAGTTTGCTTTCTTTTACGGTTCAGAGCCACCTGCCCATGGGTGGGACTGCTCACAGTGGGCTGGGTCCTCCCACATTAATTATTACTTCAGAAAATGCCAATATGATGGAATCATTGATAAGTTTTAAATCCCCGGTTATTGGATATTTGCCACCGCTCATGTAATAAGCCAACCAAACCGAATTAATAAATGAAGATTTAATCTGAGCAAAGCACTCCCTGGTGGCCCAGGAAAGAGGAGAAAACCACTAGGGGAAACCACGAGGAGGGGGCTTTTAAATGCCCACCTGGGGTAGAGCTACCAATGGCAGGCTGGAATGAGGCAACTCCAGGGGAGGGGCCACGGCTTGGCACCCTGAGGGCGGGGTTTGGAAGGGCCCCTGAGCTGGAGATTCCAGTCACGTTCTCTATTGAAATTCCCTCTTCCCAGATGACTCTGGCTTGTGTCAAGTTGACAAAACAAACAGGAAACAACCAATCAACCAACCAAATAAACAAACAAATCAACCAGCACGGAGCCTATACAGTCTTACCTATTTCCAATTTGCTTCTGCTTGTGGGTGACATGTGACCTCACAGTTTTCTTCTCTGGCCACGGTGTCTACCTGCTGCCATGCTTTCCCGTTGCTATGCCCGGTCTGTGGGGACCCCAAAAGACCACCAGGGAGACCAACTCACCGAAATGCAAAAGCAAGATTTATTGTGAGCACAATACAAGCCGGCAGGGACCTCATCAAGACAGCTGGCGCAACAGCTGCAAGAGGAGGTACCTCACCCTCCTAGAGGACATTATTTAAGGGGAAAAAACCCAAAAACCAAAAGTTACATTAACAGGGTGTGTGCGGGCAGGTGATCCTATCTACAACCGTTGCAATGTTAGGAATTTCCTTTGGGTGGTCTGTTTCTGGGTGGTACCTGGGTAGTCTCAGTTTGTGGTCTTTATCAAAACCAGGTATTGCCTCAGGGTAAACTACTGAGACTCAGGCCTCTATTGAGCTTGTCCTGGTTGGGTCTTACACCTATCACAGTAGGTCTTTATCTCCCTGGAACCGTAAGTTTTTGATTCGATGCTTTATCGCAGCAGCAGAATAGGGACTGCTACAGAAGCTTATGTATCTTACTGCCTTCACCCTGAGATTCTATCAAACACAAGGTCCTCCATGCTTGCAACAGCCTTTCCAAGCCTCCCCTGAAAGCCAAGCCCACTAGGGACTAAGCAGTTGAACGTGTGAGCCTATGGGGGCCATTCTCATTCAAACTACCACAGCTATCAGATTTGTATCTGCTTGGCCTTGGCAGATGCTGATGAAAAAGAAGAATGGTCCACCCCTCACCAATAGGCATGGCCTCACCTGGGAAACACACTAGAGCTGACCCTGTAATCAGGGATGCAGTTGAGCTGACCCTGAGGGCATGAGAACAAGAGAGCTGACCCTTTTAAATGCCCACCTGGGGTAGAGCTACCAATGGCAATGTCTGCCATGTGGAGGCACGGGTGAGGGAAAGATGCTCTCCCCTCCTCACCCATTACTACCTGTAGCAGGAAAGAGAGCAGGCCCTGGGGTGACAAGAGTTGGAGAGCTAGCCCTGACCCTCACCAGCGGCAGCACACGAGAAAGCAGACTTTCCTTCCCGTCTGAGCAGAGCTGACCCTGTTGTGTGTATGGGGTACAGGTTAACCAGCCCTGAGGGCCAACCCAGCAAGGTGAGTGAGGACATTGGATCTGAGGACCCGAGAGCAGGAGAACTGGCCCAGCTCCTTGCTGTAGGTTGTGTTGGGTGAGCTAGCTGAGGAGGTGCTGGAGAGCTCACCCAGGCAGTAATGGGGAGGGAAAGCTAGCAAGCTGACCAACCCAGCTACCACCTCAACATCCACTGAATTTATGAACTGTTAGAGCATGTGAAGGGGCTGAACCTGCAGATCCAAAACAGCAGGATCACTACAACACAGGACGACAACAGGATATTCAAGAGGAGCCCCAGGGAGAGCTCATTATCAGGTAGTGTATTAAGAAACCAGAAGCCTCAGCCAGGTCAATGACTCCAGGCAATAAACACTTGCAAGTAAAGATGAATGAACCAAAGGGCAGACTGTGGGACTCAATGGGCCACACTATAGCTTCCAGGATAAGAGTCTTCTTCTTTTTAATTTTTAATTTGTTTTTTTTTCTTTTAAATTTGGTTTTGATTGTGGGGGCAGAGAGAGGTTGCAAGGGGATGGGGAAATACGTGGGCTCAGGACGCATAATATGAAGTCCACAAAGAATCAATAAAAGAAAAACAGAAAGAAAGAAAGAAAGAAAGGAGGAAGGAAAGAAGGAAGGAAGGAAGGAAGGAAGGAAAGGAAGAAGAATGAGATGGGTTTTCTTCTCTCATTATCAGTTCTTATCCATGTGACCTGGGCCCCTGGAGCATGTCAATCCACTGTCTCAATCCAACCTGCAGATAAATGACGACTCACAAGATTGCTATGAAAATTAGACGTAGTTTTCGTAAAATGGTTAGCTTGGCACCCGGCTTCAGTGAATGATCTTGATGCAGTGGAATAAACCTGTTGCCAGGAGAAGTGAGTTTCTACCCTGGCTCGGGACTTTTTGGATGAAAGGAAGGTTCAGTTTCACACTGTCTGGAGTCTCAGTTTCCTCGTCCTTGCCCGTGGAATTAGCAGCTAGGTCTGGATGGAATTTGAGTTTCTTCCAACCTCAAGGCTGCGCTTGTCCCCATAACTTTGGATAGAACACTTCCTTTTGCTCTCTCCTAGACTCAGCTTGAAACGCTAAGAACTAGGTTTCACTGGTGCTCCGAGAAGAGTGACCAGAGGGAAAGAGGGATGCACCTGACAAGCAGGACAGAGTGTCCTTGAAGTTGGACCTTCCCAGCTATCAATCCAGAAATGATGGGTAATGCAGGAGGCCCTGTTGTTCTGTTCTTCTCAACTCTAATTACTATAATTCTGAGAAGGTTCAAGGTTAAGTCTTCAGAACGAGGGGCCATGTCTTCATTACATACACCTGAAGGACCCCAACTCGTTTTAACCACAGTTATACCGTTTTGCAAAGGTTCACAGATAACAAGCTCAGCTCAGGACCTCCGGAATGCTGAGCAGATAACAAGCTCAGTTCAGGACCTCCGGAATGCTGAGCAGATAACAAGCTTAATTCAGGGCCTCCGGAATGCTGAGCAAAGATACCTGAGGTTAGAGCAAGGACAGCCTTATCTGGCTGCAAGACAGGGGATTTATGGACTGGCCATAGAAACAAAGAAAGAGAGGATTGTGAGGCCTGAGTCACGTATAAAGCGGGGCTCATCACGAGTCAGGGGCTGTGCAATCAGACATCTGGTTGCCAGCCAGGAAAGGGGGGCAGGATAGGAGGAACAGTAAACCGCTGAGTAGTCCCCTCATTGTTATTTAGGTTAAGAATTTACCACCCTGCATCTTGCTTCTGTAAACCTCGCTTTTTGCTCTCCTATAAGAACCCCTCACCCCCAACCTGCGGGGCGCAAGTCCTCCGAGAGACTTTGTCGCCCCAGGTACCTGCGTATCCAATAAACCTCTTGCTGTTTGCATCCGGCTGCGTGTTTTTGACTGATCTTTGGGCACGGGGTCTCTCCCGAAGGAAGACGCCCACGGGAGTCTTTCACACCAACAAGGATGCTAGGAAACCAGCCATCAAAATTCCGATCACCACGCAGGGAGGACCATGCTGACAGATGGAGGTGTGTTCATTACATAGCTCAGAGCCTACCTGAGCATCCTCCTTGGTGCTAGGCTCCTCTTTGCTGTCGATCGCATGGCTACTTAGCCACAGTTGCAGTTATATAGCTATGAAGATGCCTTTTACTCCTAGAGAGAGAGTGGGGTTAGGGGTGGGGACTTGGGGGTGAGGTGGAGAGGGAGAAAGCTGATAGATTGATTTTGAAAGAGGCACAACGAAGGCAGATTGGAATATACTGGAGATATTGGTTTTCAGTATCTCTGTATCTTGGGGTCTTGGGGGACTAATGACCCTTTCACAGGGGTTACCTACAGCCATAAACACAAATATTTACATTACAGTTTTCTTAACAGTAGCAAAATTACAGTTATGAAGTAGCAATGAAAACAGTTTTATGATTTGGGGTCACTACAACATGAGAAGTATATTAAAGCGTCGCAGTATTAGGAGGGTTGAGAGCCGCTGCTCTCAGGGGAGTACCGTGTGTGAGACAGAGAAGGTATGACTGTGAGTGAGAGGGGTGGGCCACGCTGGTAGGATCCACAGAAGCCTGGTGTGCTGGCTCATTTTGGTTGTCAACTTGGCACATCTTGGAAGAGGGAGCCCCAGCTGAAGATTCGCCTCCATCAGGTTGGCGTGACGGCCTGCCTGTTGGGCGTTCTTGACTGCTGATTGGTGGCACTCTGGGTAGTGGTATCCTAGGCAGGTGGACCTGGGTTAACTAAAAAAGGCATCTGAATGTGAGCCTGGGATAAGTCAGACAGCAGCATTGAGTCCTCTGCTTCAGTCCCTGCCTCCAGGTTCCCACTTGAGCTCGTTCCCTGGCTTCCGTGGATGATGGACTGTTACCCATAAGTTGAAACAAACCCTTCTTCTCCCAGTTGTTTTGGTCAGTGCTTCATCACAACCACGGAAAGCAAACTAGGGCACCTGGTTGTCACTTAATAAGACCCTCACCTACCCACTGAGCCCAGATAGCCAGCGACCTCTTGGACTCTGTAAGTGATTATGCGGTAATTTCAATGTGGATTCTTGGCGAAATTCCAAAACAGGACTGAACCGAGTGATTTGTGAGTTCTTGGAAAAGAAAGATGATGGCGAGAAGCCAGCATGAGTTGCGTAGAACAAAGCGGATCAACCCAGTGCCTTTTCTTGCTTCTGATGGCTGTTTGATTAGTCAATCAGCGAAACAGGAACTTGTGCCCCGCAGAGGCAGCTGGGGTGGTAGCCAAAGACTTAGCCCTCTCTGGCTGCTATCAATGTACTTTCAGGATCACAGGTGGCCTTTGTTATGCCCGGATCATGGAGTCCCCCCAAAACCAACTTAGAGACCGAGTCCTGTATATAAAAGCAAAGAGCCTTTATTCTTACAGAAGTTTGCAAACATGGACTCTCCATGTGTCTAACATATTGGTGTGATTGGGGAGTCCCGAGCTCAGCTGGGGTGGAGTTTTTATAATAGCAGAGGTTGGGGTGAGGGATTTCTAAGGTTCAGAACTCCTGACTGATTGACATTTATCTAGGGGTGTCCTGGTGAAAAACGATGGGTGTGTGCTGGCAGGTGATCCTATCTTTAGATGGTCTGTTCCTGGGTGGTGCCTGGGTAGTCTCAGTTTGTGGTCTTTCTTGGAATCAGGCATTGCCTTAGGGTAAACTACTGAACCTTGGGCTTCTATTGAGCTTGTCGTGGCTGGGTCCTATAGTCTTGTGGGCCATCCCTCCTGTATTTTGCTATTTTTATTCTCAACTTAGTTCAGCAAAGGGGTCTCTGAGAAGCTAGCCAGTGGGCTCTATCCTTACACTGGCATACTGGATTAGTCGTTGTGACTGAGGTCGATAGCAGGAAAGCGCTGTGTCTTCCCTATGATGTGGCTGGCTTGTAGTGGGAGGAGGGGAGTTGGTTCTAGCACCAGGCAGAGAAAAATGTCAGCCAGGGTTCATGTGGAACTCCTCATGGGCCTACGGGGGGAAAGCTACACACATCTGATTAAAGGTGCATACGATACTTGAGCCCTGTGCAAACTTCCCCACCTTAGGAGCCATCCTGGTCCCAAGTTGAACAGAAATCCACACCAAAGTCAATCATCGAAGCCAGCCTCTGAATGTTTGCTTTCTCTGTGGCTAGGAGCCAGGTGGCCTTGAGGAACTGTGTATAACTCCAAGGAGTCCTGAGAACATCTGTGAATCAGGTTCTTAGTGACCTACGGGGACCCAAAGTCACAGTGACAGGGATCGTAGAGGACATGACACCTCCTTTTCTACTCCTAGACTTGAAAAATCTATCTGGGGTCATCTGTCGGTTCAGGAGCAACAGTGTAAAATCAGTCCTGGCAGCCTTGTGAATAAGGGAAAATACAAAGTGTAGCTGGCAGAGTGCTCGGGTGGATGAAGAGCTTCAGAGTAATTCTCCCTAAACGTTGCACCTCAAACCTCAATCTCCTTCACCGAGAGGGGCCTCTCGCCTCGTACCTCTCTGTCCTGACCCTGTTCAATTTCTTGATTTCATCTATGACGTGGGACGAAGGCACAGAGAGCAGGATTATTAAATTTTTAGATGCCAGTTAGAAGGGATAATTGAAGTCCAGAGAGATAGCTGAGCGTTTGGAAACATCCTGACAAGCTGAATTGAAGCCCGAAACAAACAAGATGAAATTTAACAGGGACCAATATTAAGCCCTATATTTAGGTAATAAAAATGAATTATGTAGGTACTCTATCGGGGAAAGTATGACTTGGGAGAATTTCAAATTAAAGTCCTGCGGCTGGGCTTTTGTAGTGTTGATTGCCTGATGGGGGCAGCAGAGAGAGAGAGAGAGAGAGAGAGAGAGAGAGAGAGAGAGAGAGAGAGAGAGAGAGAGAGAACTGATTTTGGTAGTGCAGGAGGGCTGGCAGAGAAGGGACAGACAGTACAGAACAACAAGGGACAAAGGACCTGAATGGGACCCGGTAATCCGGCAGACCAGCAGACGGGAGGTGGGCAGGTGAGGACTGCCTCGTGGCAGTTAGGTTCTGAGTACGGGTGACTGTGTCCAAGTGAGGCCAGGATCTCTACACTGAAGGTCACTCTGTCCCAGGCAGCCTGCGTTGACCTGTCTGTTATCTTCTCGGCTGCACCCACCCAGGCTGTGAGGTGACTTTCAATGGCCACAGGCTCCATGGGAGCAGAGACTGTATATAACTCAGTGACAGAAACAGAGACAGGAAACAGACTGGGAAGGGTGGAAGGGAGGATGTGGAGGATCTTTTGAGAGTTCTGGATTTGATACCTGAATGTACCAGTGAGGTCCCCCCCCCCCCCCCCCCCCCCCCGCCACGACCCACGCATTGCTGATTCCTGGTTCTGATAGTTACTATTCCGGGAACTTGATCAAAGCGTCCGGGAGACCGCTCTGTACTGTTTTTACAACTTCTTGTGAATCTGTATAGTTTTTAATGTCTAATTTAAAAAACCAAGCCCTCCTCTACAACGAGTGTGGGGTGGGAGAGAGACCTCCATTCTCTTTTGGAGAAAATGAGTGGTCAGGGCAGTCTGGAATCTGGGGGGAGGTTTGTATCCAGGAGTCCGCACCCCCATCCTAGGTGTCTGAAGAATTGTGAGAAGGGAGCTTGGGCCTTGACATTCACTAAGAGGGCTGGGTATGGTAGCCCCTGTCTTTACTTAGAATTCTGGACGCTAAGGCAGGAGGCTCTCAGGTTTGATGTCAGAGAGTGCGTTCCAGATGAGTCTAGACTACATGGTGACATCTGCCATAGACAAACACCTCTCTTCAAGCCCCCACCCCATCCCAAACCCAAAACAAAAACAATAAACAAAAAACGAAGTCTGGAGACAAGGGCTGTTTTCCAAACAGACCTGAAGGTCCCGGGTGGCGGGAGGACACAGGATACAGGGCACTTTCTTGGCTGCTGGTGATTGTTGAGAGTGATTTCTGGGAGGGGTTGATTCATTCTGAGCAAACTTTCCTAGAATTCTCCAAGAACTGTTAAGACAAAGCTCAGGTTTAAGGCTCGGGAACCCGGGAACCCGGGAGAGTTCAGTGTTTAGGCAAGCAGCTCCTTTTAAGTCTCAATCTCACCCTGCTGTGTGGGCTGAGCTAAACCAGCAAGGAGGTCCCCCAGCAGGGAGGAGGTCCCCCAGCAGGGAGGCCGGGTCTTAACTTTCGTTTCCTGTTTCTGACCCCAGCCGGAAGTGGCTCAGTGCCTTCACGGAGTTGCTTTCCCTTTTCTCCTGAGGCCCGGAAGGAGGATCTGTAGGCCTGTTTGGCAAACCAGTTCAATTAGAGAAGCGAAGTGCAAAGTTCTCTAGCAGGTGACGGAGAGGCAGTCCACTCCTAGCGTCCTGGCAGCGAGCCAGGCTGCTTTCCGGTTCTTCTTCCCTCAGGGTTCTTTGGCTCGGGGACTGGAGAGGAGGCTTCTCCTGGCCAGTTTAGGGGCCTTGAATCTTACTTACGCCTCACCATATCCCTGGAGCCTTCACTCTTGTCTATTTTTTATCCCGTGTATGTGTGTGTGTGGACACTCGTGTGTGCATATGCCCGCGCACCCGTGTGTATACGAATGTGGAGGTCCCAGGCTAACTCTGGAATTCTTCCTCCCTGAATCTCTCTCCACTTTGTTCATTGAGGCAAAATCTCTCAGTTGACCCAGAGATTTGAATACGCCTCGGTGCAGCCAGGCAGCTTACTGAAGGGGTCACTTCTTTCTGCTTCCGGAACACTGAGAGTATACATGAACCACGACTCCCACCTGGCATTTTCTTGGGTTCTGGAGATCCGGATTCCAATCCTCATGCTTGTGTGGCAAGCACTTTAACTCTCCCTGTCCATCCCCACCATTGTCTTTTGCCACCGAGTCTCTGAGGATTTCTGTTCTACAGCTGACATCCCAGTTACCATGCCACTGGTGCATGGTGCGTCCACGATCCACTCTTGTAACTGCATTCCCCTGGGCTTCCACTGCTGCTTCCCTCGGTCGTGCTGGGACTGGGTCTCTGCACGACAGCTCCTCTGGCACTTCCGTTTCTCTTAGCACCAGCTGAGACCTGCTGGGTCCTATTGTCCCAAGGCCCAGTTGTTTTGAATGCTCAGAACGCCAAGGAGCAGGTACCAAGTGGTGGTATATTTTGATCTCTCCTGGCAGTGAACGTCCAGAGAGGATTCTGCTAGGGGAAAGGAGGAATTTGAAGAGACTGGAGGATCATGCGAGGCTCATTCTTCAATTAGGAGGAAAAATAAGAGGAAAAGAGGCTGACCATACTCAAACTAGAGACCTGTTGGGGAGGATATGGAAATGGAATATGTGTTGGGGTATATTTCCATACCCAAAGCTTGGAGGAGCGTTACAGATGGAGCTGGGATGGGTTTACATTGGAGTACTGTGCTCATCCCAGAAGAATGCTGAGGTGAGACAGGAGTGGCCCAGATGTGTGTGGAAAGTTGGGTCACAAAATTCTTCTTACTGAGCTCAACTGGTGAGAATCCATGGCTAACTTTTCTTTCTTTCTTTCTTTCTTTCTTTCTTTCTTTCTTTCTTTCTTTCTTTCTTTCTTTCCTTTCTTTCCTTTCTTTCTTCCTTCCTTCTCTCTCTCTCTCTCTCTCTCTCTCTCTCTCTCTCTTTCTATTTTACATTTTTCCCTTTGGGAACTTCACATCATGCACCCCAATCTCCCCAATTTCCCAAACCCTTTTGGTGTACTACCCTAAAGAAAATTTAAAAAGAAATAAAAAATAAAAATATTAACTAAGCAAGCAAACAAACAAAAACCCCACTTTGTTTCTGTCTTTCCTGACTTTCCATCACCTCTTAATTTGCCTTAGTGGCACTGGGCGCTGCAGTGTGTCACACGGTGGACTTTTCTGTCCAGACAGTTTTACTTGCAAATGTTCATTGCAGAATGAGTTGTTGGTCAGTTTCAAGGCCTCTGGCTTCTGGCACACCATCAACAGTGGACCCTCACCAAAACTCCTCTAGGATGTTCTGCTGTTGCCTGGAGTCATGGCGATTCTGCACCTATGGTTCCAAAGGACAGGTTTCTTTATGCACTCCAGCAGGTCACAGATGCTGTAGATGTTACCTCAGTGCCTTGGATGTGTGTCTGGGTGGTACCTGAGTTGGTCTGCCTAGGTCACTGGGACCCCCCCACCCCAGCTTAGGCAAGGGACAGAACCACCTCACCAATGCCCTGCCCCGTGGCAACTTTCCCAAGAGCAGGGACCAGTTCTCCCATGAGTGGCAGGCCCATGGCTAACTTCTTTTATAGTCTACTTCAGTCTCTGTGTAGGGAAGGATCAGGCAGGGTAATAATACGTCTTCTGTCCCCTTCCCCATTAGGTTTCTCCACCAATGCAGTAAGCCAGATCAAGCTGAATTGAAAAAGTATAACAGCAGGTATATTTGAGCAAAGCACCTTCCAGATGCGTTCTCCGGTCCCAGAGATGGGGCCAGAGAAGTCGTGCTGCCAAATGAAAGCAGTGAGATTTTATAAGTTGTAGGGAATGGGTGATGATGATGTGTCTATCACATGCTGGGTTTATGCCCAAGTATGGTAAAAATATGGTAAAAAAATGAGCCCTCAGGTGGGGACTTGGGTGACTGGCAGCTTTAGGAGAGGAAGCTGTAGTAGTAGCTCTAAGAATGCAGAACTGGGCTTTTGGGCGCCTTCCCTGTGTCCGGAAGCCCTCTGAGCGGCAGGGTTTAAAGAGAGTGAGAAAGACAGGAATGGGTCTTGATGGGTCGTGCAGGTGCGAGTTGGCGGTCCCAATCAAATAGGTAACACATGCGATTCAGTTGTGCTGCGGGAAGGTTAGCAAATACGGGTGAAGGCATCAGACTCGATCCACGGGGGCAAGGTGCTGCTGCTGATTGAGGGGTTCATGAGGGTATATTGAGGGCCTCTAGTTCCCTACCACTCTCCCACCCCTAATGCTTCTTGACTTCTGAAGGAAGCTGCTGCCACACTGTGCTCCCTGGGCTAATGGGTTGCAAACTCCGAAGCCACTGATGTCTGAACAAGTATGTCAACATGTGGGTACCAATACTGGGCACGCATGGCTCAGGGCGGTCCTAGGACCTGGAGGGAACAAGGGGAATATGGCTCTCTCAAAATTGTTTAGATGCACATTGCTCCAAAACTTGGTGTCTTCCTAAAGAAGTCATCTGCAGATACAACCTGCCTCCTTCTCCTCTGAACCTTGAAGAGATCTCTCCTGGTCCAGGTTCCTAGGGTCCCTCTATTCTATGAATCTGGAAACGAAGAGGACAGAGTACATTGAGCATCCCTGGATAGAGTTGGACAAATACTGACCCTCCCCCCCGGCTTCTTTCACTCATCTGACAAATGGGTATAATGTCTTTCTTAACCATTTTGAAGCATCTCTCTGAGGGGGAAGCAAGATAGTGCCTTTTTTAAAATTCATTCTCGGCTTCATTCCACAATGCATTTGAGGCAGCTTCTAAAAATACCTGTGATAGAGAGAGAGATAAAAATAAATACTATATGAAATCATCCACAATTGTACTCTAAGCACGTTTTTCTTATTGTCACTCATAGCCGTGTGGAAGTGATAACAGGAAGATCCCCAGACTCATTTCTAACTTAACCTTGGTCTTTAGGGGGCTCTAACTGAAAAGCAGGGCCCCACATGGGACTCTCAGACCCCAAAGCTTTCTAGCCATGAGGTCTGAGGTCTGGTTTTGCCTCACAGGGGTTTGGGTGACTGACTGAGGTCAGTCCTGACTCTTAGCCGCTCCTACTGGAAGCTTTCCTTCATTTTCCATTATCAGCAATGCCCAGTCTCTTCTGCCTTTGACCTCTCTATCTGGTCCCGGACTGGGTGCTGGCATACTGATAATTAAAATGCCTAACACTCTCCTACAGGGGATTCAAAAAGTCTTGGGATGAAAGCCACTGGCCAGGGTTGGCTTGATTTGAGCAAGTTGGTGCATTCTCTCTGCCTCTATTTTTTACTCCATAAGATGGGCATAGAGATCCATAGCCACCCTGTCTCCCGCAATGGTACTGGAAGGATCTGCTGAGACAAATCGCTATGCAAATGTTTGGAATCACCATCACTCTTCAATGCCATTGGAAAGTAATTTCAAAAACATCAGGGCCATTAGGATTTGGGAACAGATAGGACCCAGAGGCTTTTTCTTAAACACTCCACCAGGGTTTTTCAGTTTTTTTTTTTTTTTTTTTTTTTTTTATAACACTGGAAAACCATACTGCAAAATTTGGACCTTCCCATGGAGACCAAGGAAGACCTGTTACTTTCAGGGCATGCACTGAGCAAGGAATATGTGCCTAGCACTGAGACTAGCAGTCGAGGGTAAGGTTGCATTACAGGCTGAATGACGCAACTCACATTTACATGTAGAAGCCTTGAGTCCCAGAACTCAGGCTATGACTGTCTGTATTTGAAGACAACAATTTTAAAGATGTGGCCGAGTGAAAATGACAATAAAACTAGAATTTTAGGTGGCCCACTAATTCCGTATGAACTTCTCCTTTGCTCCTCTAGTGCTACTTCTAACACAGGAAAGTCAAGGACATACAAGAATGCTGCAGCTTCTGCCCTCAGGAAGCCCTGAGTTCAGGGGAGACTGCTGCTTCCTTCTAGATGTGCGGCTGGGATTAACACCATAACAGACTAGGACGGCCCCCTCATTACGTATGCAAATGCAATACAAGATGGCTTTGTATGGCACAGAGTAGTGTTGACTTCAAATGATAGAAGTTTAGGGAAAATATAAATCAAAGAACATGGTTGGGGCAGAGTTGGTGAAGGGAGGTTCAAAAGATCAGGGTGGATTTAAGTTTTAGGGCAGTTCAGTAAAGAGTAGGTTTGTGGAAGATGCCCACCCTAGGGCTCCTGGCCGTGCTCTAGGAGACTGTCTAAGACAGACTTCCAGTCTAGGGAGCAGCCACCCTCTGCTGTTCTGTAGTCGCTGGGGTCTGGCTGGCCGGTCTGCGGTTATTTGTTGCTGTTTTTCCAGGCAGATGGGGACTGCTGGCTGCTCATCAAGTTAGCAATTAACAAGTAATTCATTAGACACCTAATAAACAAATTATTAACCTGGCAAGTCATGTCCAGCCTCTGACTCAGGAGAGAAATGGCTATTAATAAGGTCTTGGAGTGGCAGTTGTGGTTTAGTGGTTAAGGTACTGGGCAGGGCGACAGGCGATGTGGGTTCTGGTCTCTTGGGCCAAGCAGCTTACCCTTTCTGGTTCTTATTTGACTGCTCATGCAGTAGGGCTAATAGAACTCAATTAGTGGGCAAATGAAGTGTCAGGAGCAGTCTATATGAATGTAGGGCATTGGATTATGTAAAATCAAAGTCCTCAGCCTACCGTATGCTGTTTCTGAGCCATCACCATAATTCCCCATCTGGCAAGCACAGTCAGACCTTTATGTCCTTGGCTTCTACATTCATGGGTTTCAAAAGAGTGCAGATAAAATGTGTGTGTGTGTGTGTGTGTGTGTGTGTGTGTGTGTCTGTTTGTGTGGGTGCAGATAAAATATGTGTGTGTGGGTACAGATAAAATGTGTGTGTGTGTGTCTGTTTGTGTGGGTGCATATGTGTGGAGGCTGGTGGTCAACATTGGGCTTTGAGAATTATTTTTCAGGAAACATTTACATTGTATTTTTAAAATGAGTTAACTTTTGTGTATGAATGTGGGTGTGCGTATGTTATGTGTGGAAGTCAGAGGACAACTTTCAGGAGTTGCTTCTCTTCTTTTACCATATGAGTCCTAGGGATCGAATTCAGGTTGTCAGGCTTGGTGGCACACCCCTTTACCCGCTGAGCCAGCTCACCAGCCTTGTCCTTTTGAGAAATGGTCTCTCACTGGCCTGAGACTCACTGGTTAGAAGAGATTAGCTGGTCTGTGAGCCCCAGGGATCTACTCCTCTCGCTTTCTCCAGCACTGGTTCATAAGGGTGTGCTAATATGCCTGAGGTTTTTTTTTTTTTTTTTCCCTCCTCAGTTATTTATTTATTTACTTATTTAGTGTGCGTGTGTGTGCGTCCGTGCACACTCTGGGGAATTGAACTCAGGATTTTAAGATTGGCGGCATGCCATGCATTTTAGTTACTGTCTCTCTGCCCCATCAAACCCCTCTTCTCCGAAACCTGTCTCTTTTCCAGATGTGTGACTTTTGTTGTGTGGCACATTTTGTTAACCAGGGCCATTGATGTGACCACTGGATGGAAACTATCCAATGGAGTCTAGTGGAGTCACTAGTGGGTACACAACCGAAGACAATGACTCTCCCTCTCCCTGCATCTACCAGTAGCAAATAGTTCAGGAGTGAGGGGCAGGGCCCCTGACACCCTTCTCCACCCACTCTGGGCTAACGACAGGCCAATTCTTGTACATGCCCAGTCCAGGCACCCATCGCTCTTGTGTGTTCATGATTGTAAGGGCTGTATCCCTATCTCTTATCCAGCTGTGGCATTCTTTCTTCGCCATCTTCCATAGCTTCCTTGAGCATTATGTGGATGGTATAAATATCCTGTTTAGGACTGGTCACCATCTGCCACTCCTTCCCAGCATCTTGCTGCAGTTGCTGCATTCAGCAGCATTCACCAGAAAGAGAAGCTCCCCTGCTTATGTCTGAGAGTAGCTCTTGTCTATGAGCACATGAGTATTTAGCAGGCAGTTTGATGCTGTCGTTTCAGCTAAACGACAGCGTTCCCTTGGTTCCCTTCTATGGTTTGTGACCTCCTCCACCAAGGGTTTTTGATTAGGTTTACAGTAGTAGGCATGGATTGTCTCTGGTGGAAGGGGGCCTCAGGTTGGTTTTCTCTGTAACAGTACTGCCACTACTATAATAGCACAAGCAGACACATCTTGCCTGGAGATTGGTCTTGTAGGGTTCATAGCTGGGAAAAGAGTTGCTTCTTCTCCCTTAGCACTGGGGATAACAAGTAGATGCCACTAATTGTTTTTGATGTAGGTTCTGGGGATTGAATTCAAGTCTCATACTTGCAAGACAAGTATATTACTGACTGAGCTATCTCCCCAGTCCCAAGCACAATAGATTTTTAAAAAATAATTTTGGGTTGTTGTTCCAGAAGGGTTATGAAGGCTGCTGGGGTGGGGATAAAGGCTTTGCTACTTGCTTCACAATTTGCTTTTTTGAGATGTGGTCTCTCACTGAACCTGGGGTTCATTGATTTTGCATATCTAGCTGGCCTGCAAGCTCCAGGGATTTCATTGTCTTTGTCTTCCTAGTGCTAGGACTATAGCTATCTTTTAACGTGGGTTCTGAGAATGTCAACTCAAGCATTCATGTTTGCGTGGCAAGCATTTTACTGATGAAATAATCTCCTCAGTCCCACACAGTATAATGCAGTTTATGGTGGGGATGAGAGCTTTAGAATTTCTCAGCAGAAAGCGGACTGTCAGCTAGGGTGGGAGGGGGAGGGGCTCCTAGGACCAGCATGGACTTAAAGCATGACTTCACTGCATTTTGCTGATTATAGAAATAACATGTGCGTACCCCTCTGTTCTGCAGAAAGGGGGAACTAGAAAGAAGAATATAGAGACAATCTCTAATCCTATCACTCTCTGATAACTGTTTTTGATATTGTTATGTGTGCCTGGTGAGGGTTTTGACAGAGACAGTGGGAGATCATTCTAGGTGTAAAGTGGCCTCAAGTGAAGGAAGGAGGCTTAGGAAGGTGATGGTCACTTTGGGGAGCAGATCTATCTATGACTATGTAGACTGGCATTGGGGTTGTGGGGCAGAATGTAATCAACAGCGGAAGAGAGGAGAAAGTGCAGGAAGTGGTACCAAGGTTCAGATCACAGGACAAGAGAGAGAGGAATGGGTAAGACTGGAAGCCTTAGCCTCAAACTGGGCACTTCTTTCTTCAAAAACACCTGTGATATGATGGAACGTACTGATATAGATGTCCTTTTGAGAGATGCTGCAGACCTCTGCAGGAAAACCAGGCAGACAGAGGCCAGGAGGGTAGGGGTCCATTCAGGTGTGTCTCAGGGGACCAGAGATCTATCCTGTTTTGATTCCCGGTGTAACAGATGTGACCTCCCTTCAGATCCTTGCTTCATGTCTAGGGGATAAGTTATCCACAGGTATGTTTTTGTGTCATGCAATAAGTATCAGGGGAGCTTAAGATAGCAAAACCTCTTTTCTATAACACATGAAAAAGAATGAGTAATGGACATTTCAGGTGACCCTGTTTAATGGATGAAGGAAATTTAGGTTCAGGGAGATAACTTGACTTAATCCAAGGTGTCAAGTGTGTCTGTCTAGTGACAGAACCAGGCTGAGGATCTAGGTCTTGGGTTTGCAAACTGTGTGTAATTAGTGGGCCGGTTCCATTGGAAATGAACTGATGGCAAAATGGATGTTTTTTGAAAACAGTCAGTATTTCTGCACAGAATCTCTTAGTCTATCTAGGATATATATATATATATATATATATATATATATATATATATATATATTTAATTAATCGAAGACTATGAAGGACCTGATACTTTTTCTCCAGAGTCTTCATAGATCAAATGGTTGACTGCACTTGTTGGTCTCCCCAGGTTATTGTGAGGCTTACAGGAGCTAATACAGGTGATACGGGTTTGGCACATAGTAGGTGCTCAGCCAATGATAGTTATAATTACTGTGATGACTCTCTGCTCATTGGAGTCACAGAAGTAACTGGAGGCTGGTGGTTCCTCTTCTGTTCTCTGCCATAATCAGTTGATCTGGAGTTAGCAAGAATGCATAGTTAGTCCCAGGTCACAGCAATTTCTTGGCCCCAGGAGAGTCAGATTCAGATGTCCTTAAAGGACCTTTGACTTAATCAAGCACCCAAGTTCTGCAGGTCACAGAATACCCAACTTTGATCCCCTGTGATGTCCATCAGATGGTCCTTCTGGTTCTAGTATTAATGGATGGGCCTATACAGTGGGTCCTGACTAATGAGTTATCACATGTCAAACATATGTATTACCTCTGACCCCTAGCTCACACTTCTCCTGCCTCTTTGATTGAGGAGTCTGTGCAGGCTGGGTTGACAAACACTCATGACCATGCATGAGTTAGATGTCTGAGAAGCTACCTTAAGCAGTAGAATCTGTCAAGGTACACTGGACGTGCTACATGTAGAGAAAACCATATCATAAACCTAATCTAACTTGGCAGAACCATCATAACAACTTGGTCAGAGACAGGCATTTTGCATGAATATTTTGTTCTGTTATAGAGTAGTTTCACACCCTTATCTTTTCCTATGCTCAGAATAATTAATTTTATAACCAAAATGTAATTATAGAGGTTAGCAAGGTTTGTTGGTTGAGTAAAAGATGTCTCTAAGACTCATTTCTATGTATACCCATTCTCTGTCTAGCTTCTTTTCCTCGTTGGACACTGGTTCAACCATTGAAGCCTACAGATTCGATCGTGCATATTTGTCTGTATATCTGCATCTCCTTTCTGAGATGGAACCTCTGCAGTCTGTCATACTGAACAGAGAGACAGCATCTCACAGACTTTGTCTCTCAATATCAATTTCTGTTTCCGGAGCTGAGTAAGTAGGCAGTTCCTTGCACCACTGAATATCCTTAGATATGAGTGCAGGGCAGGGCAGTTGGGAGAGAGGCTTTAACTTGAACTTTGAAAGGCCTGCCGAGGAGGTGGCTGGCAGTGGAGAATGTGCCCAGGTCCCCTTTCTGCCATTCCAATGGATCTCCTGGGGGCCTACTCAGGTTTTGATCCCTATGAAAATGGCAGGGCTGGACTGGCTATCAAACAGCTGATACTGTTCAGGGAGGCTTTATGTTACTCCTGTGTGGTCTCCTGAAGCACTCCCAGAACGCATCGTAGAAGTATAGTATCAGCCAGCCTATCTATCATTTGGCCTCCCACTTCTAGCTGCTCCCTGTGGGCAAAGGGAAGATCCCATTTCCTTACCCGAGTCAAAGATGATAGTGTATGGAATACCTGGTGTAGACATTGCCACCAAAGACCCGAGTGGCCATCTTGTGAAGGAATGCCTGCTCCCCCAAGCCTTCTTAGCAGGAATTTCTTTTAATGAGCAGTCAGAGTCCAGTGGGGTGGTCTTTGCCCACAAACCCTTACTTCTTATCCCTAAGGATGTGGGAAAGTGCCTCTCTTTTTAAATGTATCATAGATACCGTACTGTTCTTTCATGTGGATGGGCACGGGTCAGCTTAAGTGCCATTTGAAGGATGCAGGGAATTGCTGTATAGCCACCTCACCAGGATCCCAGAGAGACGGGGACTCAGGATTCATGGAACTGGTACTCACAAAAGAAGGAAGTGAACTTAGAAGCTCCAAGTGCCTAATGCAGCTGTTTTATGAGCTGCTATGAGCAGCCTCTGCTTGATCAATGAACCTCAAGTGTGTGGTAAGGAGAGGGAGTGGCCCAAGAAGGCTGTGGATTTGCTTCTTCATTTCATTCCAACCCTTTTCTTCTGGTGACTTGCTTCGCCTGTCTGTGAGAGAGCCATTAGCTTGCATTAAGGCTTGGATTATGCTAACATTTCTCCCAAATGCACATATTTCAGAGAGGGAGGAAGGGACAGAGGGTGGGTAGGAGGGAGGGAGGGAGGGAGAGAGAGAGAGAGAGAGAGGTAATAAGATGGCATTGAAGAATCTAATGATTGATTGCTATTGATAGCAAAAAAGAAAAACAAAAAACAAAACAACAACAACAACAAAACCCTGATTGACTTTACAGGTTCTGGAACACATGCCTCATTGGCAACTGGAACTAAATAGATTATTACTTTGCTTAGGATCTGTTTCCCAGACTCAGCTTGCAAAGCTACAGCTGGCTTTGGTCAGTGTGATGGAAGGTCAGGTGGTAAACTCAAGATGTCCTTGGCCAAGTTGTCCCTTGAAATGGGGTCACCGGTGGGGGAGGGGCATCAGGGACATCAGGTGAATGGAAACACTGACACTGCTGATTCTTGATTGCTCTTCTGTGTTTTTGCTGTGGTCAGTCTGTGTGTGCAAGGAAGGAGGTTTCTTTTACAGGGAACAAGAGTTCTCTACAGGTTTCTTATAACCAGTTTTCTGTGGGTTGTATCCTTCTTATGCATGTTTGGGGGGGGGGTCACTCAGGCTTGGAACTGAAGTTGGTGCTTCTTTTTTCTTCTTACAACTTAAAAAAATATTGAGGTCTCTGGGCCAGAGTGCAGGGTTGGAGGATTACACCACTAATGTGTAAGAAAGAGGAGGCTTATTGGGTCAAGCAGGAATTCCAAAGGGTTGGACTCCCATTAATGTGCTAAATCTCTGTAGAATTAGGCTTTAAAGTCAAGAGCATAAGCCAATCTAGTTTGAATTAAAAGAATTTAAACAGTAAAAAAAAATCCTCTGCAGATTTATCAATTTTTCTTATGGAGAACAGAACAGTGGGAAGCAAATACATTTATTACATGAGTCAGTTAGGTCTTAGAAACTCCTAGGACAGGAAAGAGGAGGTGACACCAGGTCCAGAAGAGGCATCATTTGTCCATCAATCCATCCATCCATCCATCCATCCATCCATCCATCCATCCATCCATCCACCCATCCAGCACTTCTTTTTTCTTTTTCTTTTTTGGTTTATTGAGACATATTTCTCTGTGTAACAGCCCTGGCTGTCCTGGAACTCATTTATCGACCAGGCTGGCCTCAAGCTCACAGAGATCCACCTACCTTTGCCTCCTGAGTGCTGGGATTAAAGACAAGCACCACGACAGCCTGGCCATCAAGCACTTCTTAATATCTATGTACCAGCCTCTGAGGGTATAGTGACAATGAAGATACAGGTTCTACTTGCACAGAGCTGAAGGGGTATGACAAAACCATGAACCTTTCCTATAGGGTGTGAGGAAAGCTAACAGGGATACCCACGGTGGGACCAAAACGCCTAGTCTGTTCATCTGTGAAAGGGGGTGCTCTTCTTTCCCAAAGAGACCCATGTGCAGTGGACATGGGATACTCATTTCTGAAGCAGACGCTGGAAGGTGGGCTCTGGAACTCACTGCTCAAAGATGTGTGCCATCCGAAAAACCCTTCACAGTTGCTTGTTTGTGCAGGGTGTCTCATATGCTTCAAAGTGCTGTTGTGTTCAGCATCTCGCTTGGTCATCCTGCCTCGAGGTTGGTAGCAGTGTAGGCAACTGCAGTCCCAGAGGATCTAAGGTCACATGGCCAGCTGGGGGCAGAACTGGCTGCAAATATACTTTGCTGGCTCAGTTCCAGGTGAATAGATGGAAGGTGAATGGAGAGCCTTGAGATGCTGCACAGATAGGCAGGAGAGCAGAGGTTCTCACAGTGAACACACCCTGCTCCATTGTGGTGACAGAAACAACCTGAAGGAAGGATCCATTACAGATCATGGTTTGGGGGGTGGCTTTCAGTCCACTGTGGCGGGTAAGGCATGGATGGTGTTTGGGGTGGTACTCTGGCTGTGTTGGTGGGGACTTGTGTAAACCTTGTTTGCATCTTGCTAGGTCAGGAGCTAGAGGGTGCTGTGCTAGAATCACAGGTGGATATAGTTTCCAAAGCTCATCCCATCTATTTCTGCTTGTTAGGCATAGTCTTAAGGTTCTACAACCTCCCCCAAACAGAGCCACTAGTTGGGGACCAGGTGTTCAAACATATAGATCTGAAGGGAATATTTCAGCCTACCCGTCCCCCATTTCTGGGAGAAAACTTCTGCTTAGAAAGCAACTCTCTTGTTCTCATTTTGTGTCCAGAGGCCCTTGTAAACCTCTTTCCAGACCGTGGATAGAGAGCTAGGGCGTTTGAGTGACAGTCCATCTCAGACCTGGTGCTGATGCCCCACCTCCTTGCCAGGCTTGTCTAAATAAAGACATGGTCCCAGTGGGGAGTCACTGGGGCTGAGAGCTCTCCTGGGGGTGCCAGGCAGCAGGAGCTGCTCAGGAGTCTTGGCAGAAGCAGTTGCTGCCCCTATCTGTTTTAGCCTTGAGTAACATGGCAGATGGCCAGTGCCTGAGAGAGGCAGCGGGGTTGTTCCAGGCAGCTGGGGACTGTCAAGTACAGCGCTGGTCCTAGCACAGGGCTGGGTGTGGTAAATACATGCCAGCCTCCGACAGCAGAGAAGTGAGGGCACCGGGAATGCAAGACAATGCCTGGGGTTTTTAGCTTGCTGTAGCTCTGCGCAAGGGCAGCCTCCTAGATTGCTTATGCAGTGATGGTTAAGTGTGCAGGTAGTAAGGAAGGATGACAGTGTGTGTGTGTGTGTGTGTGTGTGTGTGTGTGTAGCCTTTTTTGGAGGTCTGATGGAGTTCAGGTCACCAGCCATTCCCGGCTTTCTTGGAGGACATATGTCCCAAAATGCCTTGGGTACTTTTCCCCTGCCCACCCCTGTCCCACCCCTAACAGTCACCCGTCCCAGAGAATTCTTGAGTGATGTAACACATCAGCAGGTTGGATTCTTTCTTTCCTTCCCAATTCTGTAAGACAGTCAGGATTCACTCATTCACTCCCTACTATAGGGTGAGAAGGACTGGCTTTTTGGTCTCAGATTTGAAACTTGCTGGCATATGTTGTGACCTTGACTGTGCCATGGCGTATGTCATGGACAGACTTCAACCCATTTGTTCACTTTGAAGGGAGTCTAGTTTTGGTACCATGTTTCTCTGGGATGCCATAAGACCTGGATGGGGAGGGTGTTCCTTCTGTGTGGGGGCACAGAGCCTCAATCAGAGGATACGTGGCTTTTTAAGGCGCAATTGCTTCTTGCCTCCCATACCTCTCCCTCTAAGAAATTGTAGCAAAAAGGTTTTTCCTTCTCTAATGGGCTATGCTGGAGCTGGGGTGGGGGGCGCTGGGCTGTGTGAGGCCACAGAACAGTCCTTGGGGCTTGAGAAGGGGCTAAGTAGAGAGATCCTACCTCTGCAGGGGATGAGAGGCACTAAGAACACTGACTGAAATCAATTAAAGGAATCAATACCCCTGAATGAAGGATGCTCTCTTCCTCATCTGGTCTCACTTACCCTAGTGTGAAGCCTTGTTCCCTCTCAGAGAACCAGCAGGTTTAGTTAATCCCTAGGCTAGCTCCTTCCTTCAGAGATGTACCTTGGGTCCATAATGACTTGGACCAAGGCTATTCTAGTTGGTGCTCTCCTGTCATCAGAGACCAACAGAGGGCTGGTAAACTCAGGGAAAATCCAGGCTCAGGACACAAGGCTGGACACTGTGAAGCTGTTTTATATGGACAGGATCCTTTCTAGTCTCAAGTCTTGAACTCCAAGGGTGAAGCTGGACAGGTGCAAAGTATAAGTAAGAAAAATAATTTTGAGTCTCATGATTTTTTTTCTTTTTACACAGACAGGGAAGGGAGAAAGGAATTATCTCAGATGTCCTTAGTTTATAGGCCTTGAGAGCTGCTGTCATTTTGTTTATTCGTATGGAACCCAGATTGTCTAATGCAGTACCCTCAATTTTAGCTGCCTGACTTTATCCCACTTAGAATAGGACTTTGTGTAAGTTAAACCACTAACCTAGCCCATGGGGGCTATTATTAGAATTAAAGGAGTATGAACTTATATTCCACCACAAGTTAACTACTTTCCCCCCCTCTCCATGGCAAAGCCTGCAAAAATGAGAGTTGGTGTCTTTATCCAAGCCATGGAGTAGAAGGCAATTTTCTTCCCCCATTCATGGTGTTCAAGTTGTCACCAGCATCCTGTTGATTCATTCTAGAATGCCCTGTCTCTGGCAGCCATCTCCTGTCCATGCCCTCTGCCATCTCCTGTTAGGGCCCTCATCACCTCAGGCCGACACCGTCACAAGTGCCCCCCATTGTCTCCATCATTCATATCATATCATATCATATCATATCATATCATATCATATCATACCATATACCACATCACACCAGTGTATGACAATACCTGCTCAATGCCTTTAGTGGCTCCTAGAGGCTCAAGTCTACAGCCCCTGGTGTATGTCACTCCCCATTGGATCCTTTCGATCTCCTCCCACCAGGCCTCTTGACTTGTGCAGTTGGCCCCTCTCAACTGGATGTCTCAGTCCTTCCCCATCACAGCAGCCTCACACAATAGCTCCCACACCTGAAATGCCCTTAGACAAATTTGCTTGCCTCTCCAGAGTGAGTCTCACTTCCACGAACAGTGAGATCCCTTTGGACACCTACCCTGAAATACAGCATCACTTTCTTTCTTCCTCTCTTTTTGCCTTTGGGGTGTTCCCTCTCTTTTCATGAAGGCACGACTAACTCCATCTCTAAACGCTTTCCTGAGGGAGACACCCAGTCCAATTCTCACAGCCTTTGGTGCAGTTCTGAGGACCTGTGAGGCATCTGGTAAATCTGGTAAGTTTATTCTGGTTGACTGGTGGTTGGTGAATATCCTTGGTTGGGCTGCTGCCCTGTGGTGGAGCACACCTCTGTGGTTCCTGGTGTGTTTATCATGATGGGGACGCATTCTTCTTCTTCTTCTTCTTCTTCTTCTTCTTCTTCTTCTTCTTCTTCTTCTTCTTCTTCTTCTTCTTCTCCTTCTCCTTCTCCTTCTCCTTCTCCTTCTCCTTCTCCTCCTCCTCCTCCTCCTCCTCTTCTTCTTTTCTTCTTCTTCTTCTTCTTCTTCTTCTTCTTCTTCTTCTTCTTCTTCTTCTTCTTCTTCTCCTCCTCCTCCTCCTCCTCCTCCTTCTTCTTCTCTTCCTCCTCCTCCTCCTCCTCTCCTTCTCCGTCTCCTTCTCCTCCTCCTTCTCCTTCTCCTTCTCCTTCTCCTTCTCCTTCTCCTTCTCCTCCTCCTCCTCCTCCTCCTCTTCTTCTTTTCTTCTTCTTCTTCTTCTTCTTCTTCTTCTTCTTCTTCTTCTTCTTCTCCTCCTCCTCCTCCTCCTCCTCCTCCTCCTTCTTCTTCTCTTCCTCCTCCTCCTCCTCCTCTCCTTCTCCGTCTCCTTCTCCTCCTCCTCTCCTTCTCCTTCTCCTTCTCCTTCTCCTCCTCCTCCTCTCCTTCTCCTTCTCCTTCTTCTTCTTCGTTGGTTTCCACCTATAGGACAAGGGAACCCACAGCTTTCTTCCTTATACCAAAGAAGGAGAGTCTACGTTATGCATGGATGGATTACTCTGTGCCTTCTTACTCCTTAGCGCTCTTGCTTTCGAGAGAATCTTCTCCACCAGGCAAAGAAGAGGCATTTAGGTTCATATATCCTCTTTCTCTCCTCCTGCACCTTGTGATGCTCAGTCTGAGTCCAGGGACTGCTCCCCCATCCTGCAATCACAGATACAGAGAGGTGGGGTCCATGGAAACTGAAAGGGATATAGGGTATCTAAGTGTGTCATGTCTCATCTCTCAAAGGATACCAACCCCACCCCCCAGTCTCCTATGACTTCCTCATGCAAGGTCTGCTCCTATCTTCTAGAAAACACTCTCCACTTCTCTTGACCCCTTGCTGTTTTTTAATCTCTGCTTCTGATTACACTTAGATCCGATAGCCTCATTCTCAGTTTGGATCCGGGAGGGAAGAGGTGAGTCAGGCTCTCTACCAGCGGCTTTGTGTGCAGTATTGTAAGTTTTTACAAAGTTGTTTTTTAGGAAACATCTCCACTTTATATGTGAGATAATTGAGGTTCAGAGGGACTAAATGGCCCCTGCCTAATACATTTTCCTCAGTAGATCCTGGTGAATGGATTGTGCTCTGTCTAACAGTAGCTTAGATTGGCCACTGGAAGATGGTGGTGGATCTCAGCACAGATAGGAGAAAAGAGGATTCAAGGTAAATACGTCCCACAGTCACACAAGCCAAAGGGTGGTGGCGGTGAGTGTTTCTCATTGTCCCTGTGAGGGTTGGGTGGTCCAGAAGCCCTGAAGCATCTCAAGTAGCTCACCTCCTACCACCAGAATCTGGTATCCCTGTTCCCATGGGAACTCGGTAGAGCTCATCCCTGGCTGTCTTCTACTGCTTTCTCAGTACACTTAACGATAGGCGGGTGACAAAATTGATGTTTCGGAGCCCTCTCCTCCTCATACTCAGCTAGAGCTAAACGGAGGTACGATATATACCGTCTGGGTAAAGGAAGGGACTGCTCAGCAGTAATTTTAAAGTCTCTAGGGTCTACTTGAAAGGGAGATCTTTAAGGGATACAAATGAGTGGAGGTAGGTAATGCCTGGACCATCAGAAGGCTCTGGAAGTAGGTGAGTGAGTGAAAAGAGCTTTATTTATTTAATGACAAGGCTCCCAGCGTTTGGCTTCTGAGCTAAGAGTCCCTAGAGGTATAACTCATATTGCTTCTCTCTCTCTCTCTCTCTCTCTCTCTCTCTCTCTCTCTCTCTCTGTCTGGTTTTCCGAGACAGGGTTTCATTGTAGCTTTGGAGCCTGTCCTGGAACTAGCTCTTGTAGACCAGGCTGGCCTCGAACTCACAGAGATCCCCCTGCCTCTGCCTTCTGAGTGGTGGGACTAAAGGTGTGTGCTGCCACCTCTGTCTGCTTTTTATCTTTTAACCTATGCTTGCCAACACTTGGCTGACATCAGATTTTTTAAGTTCCTCAAATTTTGGAAAGAACCTAGGAGACCTTGGGAAGTCATTTCGTAAAACAGAATCACCCCAGAGGAAGGACAGAGAGAAGCCTGTTGCTTCAGTACTGAGCAATCGCCCCACTTTCTGCGGGAACCCTTCACTACCCAGACATCACAGTGGTATTATTGGATGTAGGGTGTAGGATCATTGTCTTTCCTTGGGCTGGATGAGACACATATTAGGTGCTTCCCACACTTGGGAAGAGCTGCCTGCCCGCCTAAATCCACAAGATGGAAGATGCTCCCTCTAGCTCTCCCACTAAGCAGCCAAGACTGCTGGTTTTGTGAGAGACCCTCTCCACACTAAGCAGATTTCTAGCACTTCCTCCATTCTATCGCTGGTATTTAACAATGCATTTTAAAAGACACTACCAAAAGGTTTTGGATGTTGACTACCTTTCATTCTTTTTTCTTATTTTTTCCTCTTTTTTTTTTTTTTTTGGCAGCGTGGAAAGTTGAGCAGACACCGCGTAAGCCAGGCCCTGCCACTCAGAGTGCGAGGAGCCGCACGCAACGCACAGGAGTGCCAAAAGCCCGTGATTCAGGGCAGCCGAGGGTGTGTCAGAGAGGAACATGGAATTAGGGTGCCCAGTGTGCGTGGGTTGTATGATCCTGAGGGCGCCGCAGTGTGTTCACCGCCTGTCTGCTTGCTGCCCTGCCACCTCCGTCAGCAACCTCACTTCGCCCTCAACCTATTCCCAGCCAAACGCTTCTTTTTCGGTGGTGCTTCTGGGCTTTTATTGTAAATTCCGTGACTAAAACACGCCGGTGAGCGGGGACCCAAAGATAGATGGATCAATTGTCCCCTTCCCGACTTGGGGAGGAGTCCCCGGCAGCCTCGGAGCCGGGGAGCGGGGAGGGGCCAACAGTTCCTGACTAGTCCTGGGAGCCCAAGTGATCTCTGAGTGCCGGGCGGAGGTGGGAAGTGGAGGCCTGGATGCCCTGTGTTTTGGGGCACCCCAGTAGGTTGGAGTGCGCATCCAGGCTGGATCCTTCCCGCACTCCTTCCCGCACGGTTCTGTCTGGTTCACTTGCCTGGGAGGAGGCGGTTGGGACGCCCAGACAACCTTTTTTTTTTTGATCCAGGGCATGGTAAAGAAAAGTCTGGAATGGCTGCAAAGCTGGTGTGTGTGTGTGTGTGTGTGTGTGTGTGTGTGTGTGTATGTGTGTGTGTGTGTGTATTGGGGGTGTGGGTTTGGCAAGACAGGCGCCAGTGTGCGGTGAAAGTTCCCAAGCTCCGCGGGCAGAACACACGTGTAGGAGCGCGGGGCTAGACCCAGGCTTGCAGGCTGCTCTCCTGCTTGGACGGCTGGCCTACTGGGCGTCTTTGGGTGCCCTAGTGCCTTTGGGGTGCTGCTTAGATCCGCTTCCCACGAGGGATACATCATCTCGCAGAGAGTGATGCTCTCTTTCAGACCTCCACCAGGCCAGGGCTCTCTCTACTGCCCTGCCCCCATACATCCAGGATGGCTCCCGCACCAGGGCCTCAGTGTCCCCTAGCCTCTTTCAGCTTTCCCAGGCCGAGATCTCATGGCCCTGGGGGTCCAGTGCAGGGGCAGTGGCACTCGGTGGGGGCGCAAACCCTCGTCTAGGAGGGACGAGAAATTTCATGGAAGGAGGGGGCGTGGAGGCTTAATGGGCTTTGTCGGTTTGAGCTTGGACACTAACCCGGGGATCAGATCGGTTTCTGGCCAAGGCGGCAGACTGGTCCCAGGATGGTGGGCAGCTGAGCGGAGGGAACCAGTGGTGGAGCTCACCATTAGGCCAGAGTTCCCTGGCGCCAGCGCCACCGCTGCGCTGCTGCTACCACCGCCGAGTCTCCGCCACGGCTGCTGCAGAGTGTCGCTGCTCTGCCGCGCTCCCGCGCTCCGAGTAGCCAGCCGCCAGGGAGCCGGAGCGCCGAGCCCGGGGCAGAGGAGTGGGGCGAGGCGTGAGAGCCTTGGCGAGGGAGCCGTGAAGGGGGAGGGAGCGGGCGGAGGGAGGAGCAGGGAGAGAGGGAGTAGGGAGGGAGAGGCAAGCGAGGGAGAGCGGAGATCGAGAGCAAAGAGCGAGAGCGAGGGAGAGCAGAGGGAGGGAGGAGAGAAAGACACACGCAAGCACAGGCACCCTGGCACTGGAATTCCATTAGAAAAAAGTGAGTGAGTCGAGCAAGGGTTAGCGGGAGAAGAAATTTTTTTTTTTTATTCTTTTTCTTCGTCTTGGTGCCAAAGAAGCGACTCTGGTTTCCCATCCTAGAAGCTCCTACTGGATTGCTCCTTATCCGTCGGTGGATTTCTTTCCTATTTGCATTTATTCTGACCCCCTTCCTCGCTGCTTTCTTCCAGCCCTTCACTTTCAGATCTCCTCGTCCCCACCTCTCCAGTCCCCTCCTGGGAAGTGCAGGGGAATTGGACCCGCGGGGACTCACGCCTTCCCGGACGCGCGAAGGGCTGGGCTGACCTCGGGACCAGTCTGTTGGCTTAGAAGGCAGCCAGACACGTAGCTACGTGTGTTTGATTTCAGTGGCAAGGGGGACGTCGAGAGGCAGCCCACCGCCCGCCTCCCACCCCACCCCCTGCAACCAGCAGCGAGAACCCCAGGACTCGGGATCTTCAGCCGGCTCGGGATCTCCGCATTGGATTTGGGGGTCATTATCATTGCTTGGCGGTTATTATTATCGTTGTTATTTTATTTTTATTTTTTTAAACCTAAGGGAGAAAGACACGCACACACAAAACTGTGGGATTTATTTAACATGATCTTGGCAAACGCCTTCTGCCTCTTCTTCTTTTTAGGTGAGTACCTGCAGGTGGCGAGTCTGGGGGCCACACGGGGTTGCGCGCGTTCAGGTGCCCGCTGGAAGCTGGGTACGCGGGGGTGGGGTTGGGGGCTGCGAGCAGGGCGCCACGGGAGACACCGGGAGAGCGCCGCCGTGCTGGGAGACAGGGCCAGGGCTCCGTGGGGAGGCTCCGGGGAGGCGAACAGCCCGGGAGGCTCTGAAGGAGGGAGCCGTGCGGTAGCTGGCTGGTTGCGCGGAGGACTGAGAAGGAGACTTCCAACATTCAAACCATCTCCGCACGCACTCACGCGCCGCCGCGCGCGCACACACGCTTACTTGCAGGCGGTGATAACGCTCATTTCCCTCAAAATAACGGGTTCAATTTGCAGCAACTTAGGAAGAAAAAAATTGCAACTCTTAGCGTGGAAGAAAGGAGGGAGGGGAAAGGCTGTCTGGGAGCTAACACGCCAGCACCCCCTTTCCTGGTTGCCTTCTGAGTCACTGGATTTCTGCAGGAGGTCCTGGTTTGGACGCTCACGGGTAGCCCTTGTAGTCACCTCCCACTTGCCAATCAGCCTCAGGAAAGCACCCTATTTCCTCACTCTCGGGAGCACTTTGCAAGTTTCTTCCTACCCAATGTCTCCTTTTCCACTTATACCCAAGTCAGCCGGTAGGCAGAGAGCAGGCGTGCAAAGGGGTGTTCAAGGCCTTCAGAGCAACTGCCCTGGGGCTTAAAGCTAGGGGCGTGGGGAAACAGAAGGGGAGGAGGCCAAAGTTTGCTCCTTGGGAAGAAGAAGATGGAGAGGTGAATATATGCAAAAGGGGGGGGGCAGAGCTTTAACAAAGACCACTCACTGTTCATCCAGTAAGCCCCCTTGTCCAGCAGAGCCTCCCCCTTCCCCTTATACTTTGTAAAATCTCAGCTTCTTGGGATAGATAGAGATTTCCTCTTGCACAGGCGAAGAAAAGATGTTTACAAGGCTGTGTGTGGATTCTGTGTTCTGGAAAGAGTGTGTGTGTGTGTGTGTGTGTGTGTGTGTGTGTGTGTGTGTGTGTGACATCTGTGCAGGTTCTGTTCTTGGGGTCATGGCTTACTGGTATGTCCAGAGTGAACTAGACTACCAAGCAAGGATCAGAAGATCATCTTTACCTCCAGCAGCAAGGGTTATGGAAAACCCAGACAGGGAGGTTATGGGAGATGTGCATGGTCTAAGAAGTGCCCTCCAGATTGGTCCTGCCGATTTGTAGTCTGGTAGAGTCAGTGTTGGCTGTATCCTGGGCCCTTCCCCGGCTCACAGACTTGCTACCTCCCAGCTACGCATTCTTAGGGGATGTGGCCCTGCCCCGGGGTGTGGCCTTCACCAGGCTTGCAGTAACCCTGGCAGTAACCCTGTGGGGTAGGAGGGACTGAGTCTGAGGATAGGAGATGTTCTCTGCTCATTTTCACCCTGCCACCCTTTCCAGCAGCCTTAGGGAAGTGGACTCTCATTCTGAACGAACTGTCACAAAATTTGACCTTTTTCTTCATTGATGGTCTGAAAACACAGCTTTCTGGGGCTCAGAATGCTCAGAGCCAAGAAGAAAAGAAAATCGCATTTCAGGCAAAACCTGCCAGATTGCCTGATGTTGAATTGTACCCCACCACCATCAAGGGTTCATGCATACCAGTGTAGGGGTCCTCTCTGAGGGACATCAGTAGAGAACAGCCCCCTCCAGTAGCAGATGCCAAGTTGCACATGGGGTGTTCCTAGCTGAGGAGGCAGCTCTCCACAGAAGTGCTGGGCATCCTGCACATAATGGGTGTGGACGGGTGTGTGAAGGCATGTGTGTGGAGTGTGAACACACAGCAGAGATGTCTACCATCGTCTGCCATCCAGGGGCTAAGATGGGAAGAGGGAAAAGTGGAAGGGTGGGGCGAGTTGCCTGGCATCTCCTTGGGTCTTGACTCTTCAGTCCCCTCTCCCTTGAGAAGTCCTTCTCCAAAGCTGGGCAAAGGCTCAACTCAATGACAGACTGTGGAATTCTAAAAGGCTCAGATAGGATGGAGTCACGGTGTGAAGGAAACCTAAATCCAATGGCCCTTTCCCTGCCTATAAGACTGTAGTTGGGAACCAGTTGGAAAGTCAGTTCAGAACGGAGGTTCCTTCTCAAGTTGGCGGTTTGGCTGGGGCCGTGGTGAAGAGTGTCCTCCGCCCCAGCAAGGGCCTTCAGATACCTTTTCAAAGGCTCTGAGTGAGATCTAGTGTCAGAGGACTACAGTAGAGAGAAAGGGCCTTTTAGCCCAGCCATTCAGATTTCCAGTGTTGGCACACATGGAGGGAATGCAGTGTAGAAAATGGTGGGGACCGGGTGGGCAGAGGGCCCATCCCCGGTGGCATTCTAGCTCACACATCTGGCTCTTGAGGGGACACTGGATGCAGGACAGCAATCTGGACCCCCACCCTCCCCTTCCCTGTGCTTCCTGGACCGGCTCCACACTGCCTACTCTCCATAGACCCAAGTTTCCTTCCTTCAGGCCAGGAGGCCAGCCTTTTCTGGATTCTTGGCTAGCAAACCCTGGCTGCTGTGGGTCCCTTTCTCTGCCTGGGCATGGCTGCTTCTGGGAGTTTTGAAGCTGAGTCCCAGAGATTAGGACAGTCAGTGAAAGCATGTCCTGGTCCTCTGCAGAGCATATCACCAACACCGGTTGACAGGATGGGAAATCCCTCCATATTGGTTTGGGAGCTAACAGAGACTTGTGGTCAGGGCATCCTGGGGGCTCTGGGCTCAGTTGCAGGGCAGGCAGAGTGAATTGCTTTATTGTTGCACTCTCTGGAGCTAGCTTCTCGGCTGACTTTAAACAAGTGTGAATTCTGAGCCAGTAGAAGGCTCTGAATGTCTGTATGTCCCATTCGAAGCCACCTCAGACAGTCCAGCCTCTAGCTCAGTCAGGTGGAAGGTGGACCTCTTGCTGCAACTCTAGGATGAAGTCAGTGGAAGCTCAGGACTGACTGAGAGAGGCAGACAGGTGCAAGTCAGAGAGATGGGGTGGGGGTGTGGTGGTTCAGCTGCTCCTGGGCGGCCCAGAGGCACTAGAGTCCTGTGAAGCAATGTTGGAATCTGCTGAAGCCTAGAAAGAAAGCTGCTACCTCAGCTTTCGTGGAGGACACATCGAAGACAAGAGTCTGGGCCGACCTTGCTTCCCGTAACTCCTACTCAGTACCGGTTTCTACCTCTTGTTTTGTCTCGGAGTGGTTACATTCGTCAGCTCTTTCTGTTATGAGGCAGGAGTATGGTCAGGAGAGAAGAATTCTTCCTTTGCTCTAACTGGAGCCTCCTCCATCGGGAGTCCAGCTCCCCTTCATCTCCTTTGCTGTTTCCTTGTGGGAGAAGGCCTAAGGCTCTCTGGGAATGATTTCCCCCCACTGGGGGCTCTGGGGAGTGACAGGCTTGCTGTGTGCAGTTCTACCTGTAGGTGTCGCTGTCTCCCTGCAGTAGCTCCCCCAGGAGTAGGGCCTCCTAGGGAGAAGGCCTGAAAGTGGCTGGGCAAGAAACGGGTGGGAGATTCTGCGGTATTCTGAGGAAGGGACTAATGGCCTAGAATTTTATTCTGTTTTGGAGTGGGAGAGAGTAGAGAACACCTCTCAAAAATTATCCTTTGGGTCTTGCAGAAGGCAGTCTTTGCTGTAGCAGTGGTATGGCGCTTTTTTGGTGGGGGGGGGCAGTGTCTGAAGTTAGGAGTTAAGGAAGGACATAGAGACAGAAGATGTCGTCCATATCTGGAGGAAACCATTTTGGGAACTTGGCTTTAAAAGGGTCTGACCAGCTTAGAGAAGCCCTTCATGTCCAGTCTTCGAACCCCTCCCTTCTGAGGATACTGTGGGAAACAGATAAGAAGGGTGGGTTAAAGCCAGCTCAGGCTGGAAGGCAGGACCCGAAGGAGGGGAGTGATTTCTTTTCTGTAATTGATTTATTATTTTGCTTTTGGAAGGAATTAAAAAAGAGAGAGAGAGGGGAATTTCAGAGTAGGATAGGGAGGAAAGGAAGGAAAGGGGAGGAAAAGGGAAGAGGTGATGAGGTCTCTTGAGAACAGAGCCCTTGGGAGACAAGACGCAAGAGGAACTGAGAGATGGAGGTGGGAGAGGCAAGTCCTGATAGGGCCCTAGCGCCAGGGAGAGCAGGTTTGCTTCTGCGCTTTGCCTAATGCCTTCTCTTTCGCAGGAGGCTGGGGTGGAACTTGGCTATGCAGCCACTTGGTCAGGCCACTGTCTGGAATGAAGTTGGCAAATATGGAAAGGCAAGGCCTAAAGGGGGTCTCCTTTTCCCCCTCCTGGGCCTCCTGGACCACAGGGTTAGGCATGTTTCTGGCTGTCTTCTAAGATCCTAGCAACAGTGGAATGATGAGACAAAGGGCTGGAGGGGGCTTTGCTTCTCTGTGTGCGACCTTGAGTTGTTTCCCTTCTTTGGACCTGAGTGTCCCTGAAATATGATGACGAGGCTTGATTCTTGGGTCTCTCGAAGGTTCAGATGGTCTCTGAAGGCTACCTGACTTTTAGTGCCTTCAAACCAAGGCCTTGGATGCAGCTGAGGTTTGAACGTTGGGAGATGCAGTGAGGTCACGCTGTGTAAACCCTACCACTCCTTGCTGAGGGGATGGCATTCTGTCTGGACTACCGGCATCTTAGCTTGCCTGCAGTTTGCAGTGAAGGCTGCTGCCTAGGATTGTGCTCATAGGAAACGAATATGAACTATGACTGTAGGGGAACATGGCTGACTAGGTTGGGTCTGACTTGACCTTAATCTTGGTGTACTTTGATACAATAGTGGGTGAGAAGTTCCTTCAAGCCTTAGGCCTGCCTTGGGGTCGGAGACTGTGGTAGCCCTCATTCATGCTTGTCTTCCCTCCCCACTACCCAGACGAAACCCTCCGCTCTTTGGCCAGCCCTTCCTCCCTGCAGGGCTCTGAGCTCCACGGCTGGCGCCCCCCAGTGGACTGTGTCCGGGCCAATGAGCTGTGTGCGGCTGAATCCAACTGCAGCTCCAGGTACCGCACCCTTCGGCAGTGCCTGGCGGGCCGGGATCGCAATACCATGCTGGCCAATAAGGAGTGCCAGGCGGCCCTGGAGGTCTTGCAGGAAAGCCCGCTGTATGACTGCCGTTGCAAGCGGGGCATGAAGAAGGAGCTGCAGTGTCTGCAGATCTACTGGAGCATCCATCTGGGGCTGACCGAGGGTAAGCCTGGCTGGGCCCTAAGGAAGGGTGGTGGTGGGGAAGAGGATGGATCAGCCAGAGGTTCAGAAGGGAGGGCTTGGTAGAAAGGTGATCCGATCTGCTCCCCGTTATACAAATCCATAAGAGAAGCTAGAATCGAGAGGAAGTAAGGACCCCTCCTAGGAGGACAATGGTGGTAGAGGAAGGGAAATGACACAGATGGAGGATGAGCTGGATGGATGGCGGGATGCAAGGAAGGGCAGCATGGAGTTGTGCCCAGGAGAGGGAAGAGGCACCAGGCAGATAGAGAGCAGGAGGTACTAGCCCCTGCCACTCTGATGCCCTTTTGCTGGGAGCTGAGTCCAGAAACTTGTTCTCCTCATGTGGTCCCGGATCTAATGGCTGACCTAGGCACTTTATACAGCCATTAGGAGCTCAGGATGGGACATGAGCAACAGGTCCCATGTCTCTAGGCAAGCTCTCCTTAAGCCTGCCCAAGGCAGAACCTGGGAGTCCCTCCCCCAGTGACACCTCCTCCATACTCCTTGATCCTCCTCCGTCTAGACAGGACCTTGAGATCTGCACACACTTCAGGATGATTGGTCACCTTGGCCAGATGTTCATTTACTAATTCGGCAAGCATTTATTGAGAGCGCATCATTGTTGCTTGGTGTTACTGGAATAGTCTGGAATCTGGGGTTGCCCTTGCCTGGGATGGAGTGCAGTAAGAAAGGGGGAACATGCATGTTGGAAGGCATAACTGTTGCTATGGAATGACCCAGGGCATAGTAGAAATGCCTTAGAGGGGCGGCTAAGCCCTTGTTAAAAAACCTAAAGAGCCTTCTGGGAAGATGTTGTCTCTAGGCTGGGATGGAGTCACCACCAGGTGAAGGACATACTAAGAGTGGGCAGGTGGAGGGAGAAACCTGGTAGGGTCAGGCCTGAGAGTTGAATCTTCAAGAAGAACTGGAAGTAACTGGACGATGTTACTTCCATCGTTAATGGAAGGGCTGGGGGCTAGAAGGAAAGAGATCTGCTGGGCAACAGGAAGCTTGAGTGGCTTTAATTCAGATTTCCAGGGAGGTGATCAGATTGAATGATGTCCATGGAGTTCTAGGGAAGACATTCAGTTGTAGGGACTGTGACCCCAGGCAGGGACAATGGCAGGAACAGGACAGGGCAACAAAGGAAAAATGGATGTGCATGCTTCTGAACAAGGTAGAATCAACAGGTTTTGTCAACTACTACCTGTGAGATGGGAAGAAAAAAAGTGGCCAAGAAAGACCCCCAGCTTCCTGTGCCTGCCAAGGTTTTGAGTAGAAGAAGGCAGGGGATGTGGTCTTGCGCTGGGGCTCCCCACCTGCCATTGGTCAAGCCCTGTAGGCATGCAAGTATGGAGTTCAGGGAAGGATGTGGTTCGAGAGAGATTCTGGAGTGTCCGTGAGCCTTTGTTTAGAAGCTGGAGCTAAGACAGAGGTGCAATCCCAGAGTGAGGGCAGTAAAAGAGCTCCTGCCTGCTGTCTCTAAAGGACAGATGAGGGGAGGGGATGTGCACAGGTGCTTGAGAAGGTTCTGGAAGAGTATTGGGAGGACCACCAAGGAAACAGAAGACTCTCAATAGCTCACACAGGCCAAGCAGGAGAAGGATTGAGATATCCCTGCCGCCCCTTGGGTAAGCCTGCTATGTGACTTCTGGGGACAGAGCCCTGGTTAGGGAGTGAGTGGAGGCAGAGGATTGGACATGATGAATGTGGATAACTTCTCCCAGAAGTGTGTGTGTGTGTGTGTGTGTGTGTGTGTATGTGTGTGTGTGTGTGCTTGTGGTTTCTGAGCACATGAGTGCAGGTGCCCATGGAAGCTAGAGGCATAGGATTCTCTGGAGTGGAGAGCTACAGACAGTTGTGAGCCTGCGGGAAACTGAACTTAGGTCTTCAGACAGCTGGCAGAGGTGGGCCTGCTTGGGCTGCAGAGCAACAGATAGGGGACGAGATAGAACTGACTTAGCAGGAGCCGTCCCGTCACCTTGGTGGCTCCCTTTGGAATGGGCATGCCTGTGTGCAGGACAGCCTGTGACCAGAAGCAGGAGGCAGCGGTGAGCATGATGCTGTGTGTATTTATTTGTCAATAAGGTGGGATATTCAAAGCCCCTTTGGGCTTGGAACACCTCCCTGCGTATAGCTGTCTCTGAGTCCATGTCTGGAGGGGACTCCTGAGTTCATTCACTCAGCGACCCCCTGTTAACACCACTGTAGGCCTCAGAGGGTTCTGGCCCCATGGAGACTGTAGAGCCTATGCTTGCCATGGGAGGGTTCCAGAAATGCATCCCGGCTTGCCCCTTTCTGCGGACGCTCGCCTCTTCTCCTAGGTCTCAGGGCTGGAGGTTTACTGTTCAGGATCCGTCAGGAGAAGCCAGGAGACCTTTGAGCAGGAGGCTATATCCCTGTGAGTGATAAGGTCTGCCTGAGAGTTAGTAATTCATTGTAAGGTTGAGCCGTTTCCCTGGGGGAGGCTGTAGGTATCTTCTCCATACACTTTAATAATACTTAGTGGTTGGGCTGGGCCTGGGGCCCAGGTGAGGGCAAGACACACTGAGAGAGGAGAGAAGATAGGGAGGGGCATGGGACTTTCCTCCGATTCTTGGTTTCCCTCTGACCCTGAGGTGGGTGGGACTTGCCCACGTCTTTATTCCTCTACCCAACTCCAGGACCCCACATCTGCAGCAGGAGCTGAGGTGGCCCTGGAGGAAGGGCAACCAGTGTGACAGGCATATGGCCTCTGAAGAGGTAGCCACTGTGTTTAGGGAATCAGAACTGTAACCCATTAGTCCTGTTTGTAGGGAAAACTGAGTCACGGGTAGAATGACTGTCCAGGGCACATAGCAAGCTGGTGGCTGAATCCAGGGTCCTTACACCATATCCAGGTTCCTTTTGACTGGGCTGAGGGTGATCCTGTGGCTGGGAAAAGGGTGTGGGGGGTCTCTTCTTTTCCTGTCATTACAACTATGTATGGCCACAGTGGGGATATCACCAATGGCTGCTCCAAAGGTGCCTCTGAAATTCAGGGCCCCTGATCTTCAGACCACGAAGAGCAAAAGGCCACCACATGCATCAGTTCCCAGACTCTGCATCCTGGATCTGGCTTCAGTGGCCCAGGCTTGATAGTTCCTGGTGCTCCCAGCTGCAGGAAGAGATCATTTAAATGATAGTGGACTTAGAAAGCGAGGACCCCTGGTTAGCCAATGGTGTGGACTGCCCTACAACCAGACCCAGGGCTGGGTTTCCTAAAGTTGGGCAAGGGGGGAGTTGGGCAGCGCTGGGGAACAGCTCAGCGGTAACAGTGCTCTGACCAAGGGGCCTCTTGAAAATCCACATGATACTTGGGAGAGTATCATAACGTGAGAGGGCCTTTTACCCTAGTACTACCCTGGGACTAAAGTCAGACTCTGCAGCTTACTAGGCAATGAAACCAGTCACTTTGGAGCATGTGACTTCTCTTGTGCTCCTTGCTCCTTGTCAGCACTATTAGGGGAGCAATAGTGCCTAGCTCACAGAGCTGTGAAGAAGAGTGTAAGTTAGTGTGTGCGAAGTATGCTTGGGGCTGTGGGCATGTAGAAAGAGCAAAGCAACTTTATTATTATTTTTTTTTTATCCTAGCAGCAATTCTCAAGCTCTTACTTTGTTTGCCTTTAATATGTGGCAATGCCTGGGGGCCCCACTCCTGGGAGAGAGTAGGTAAAGCCTCAGTGGACGCAATGGATAATACTTAGACCATGAGAGGCAATGGATGAAGCTGTGAGCAGATCCTAGCGGGACACACACTGTGTGTGCTGGGTGCTTCCTGGTGCACAGCATTTCCTGGCAAAATGCAGGCTAGAACTCCTATGAACAGGAGGGTGCTTTGGGTATCTTGACCCAAGCTTGCAGGTACCTTCTCTAATGAGGAAAGCACTCAGTAGCTATGGAGCATCCCAGAGTTTCCTGGATCTCTAGTCCTGGTCCTCTGTGGCCCCTTGGGCTAGATGAAGGTACCCTTTACAGGGGCAGTCTCTGCTCCCTCTTCCAGGGGCATCCTTCACAGATGCTGCTCACCCGGGCTCTCTGTAGGCAAAGGTGCCTGCCGGTGACGCCAGGCCCTGATAGATAGGAAATCAATGGGTGAGGCTGTGGGTCACCCCTCGTCTGCCCCTCCCCATCACCACACACTCAGTCTGAGTGAGTTTGCATTGATTTCTCCTCACTGGTCTGGTCTCCCGAGGATATTTGCTTTCTTGCAAGGTGTCCACAGAGGGTATGGGATTCTTGATAATGTGGTGGGGGTCTTCTGGGCATCCTGGGCCATTTATTTCCTGCCATTTATTTGCTTTTCTACTGCAAGCCTCTGATGTCCCCTGATGTCTGATGTCCCCTGAAACTCTGAGGAGGCACAGGAGATATCAGGTAGTGGAGAGGTTTTGGGGAAATAGGCTCATGGGGTCAGACCCTTCACCTAGTGACTTTTAATCTCCCTAGCTACACTCTTTCTGGTGACATGATGTGAGGCAAAGGGGAACTTCCGAGTGTGGGTCTCCAGGAGATCCCTGAGCCCTGGGTCTGCCACACGAAGCTGTGTGAGACCACAACTCCCAGGTGCTACACTGCCTGGTTACCCAAGAGCCTTCTCTTGTGAAACAAGGAAGTTGGGCTGAAAGTTTTATTAGGGCCTCTGTCTCCAGATTCTGTGGTTTGCACTTGACCTTCCAAAGGCTGTTGTTCCTCCTAGACTCCCTTGAAGAGGGTGAGTCCTGCAGGGAAGTCACGTGTGAGGCAGTCACACCTGCTCTGATTGGTGACAAATATCTTGTCTCTACACATTGAACTTTCACCCCTAACTTGCCTGCACAGCATTTTCCAATTCGGTAAGAGCTGGCCTCTCTCACATCCTAGCTGGCCTGGGTTGTGTTTGTGGAAGTTTCTCAGGTCGGGTAGCTGTCTGATGGGAGGGCTCTACCGGAGAGGAGGAGCCTGTGTCTCATGCCCCGCCTCTCTTCCAGGTGAGGAGTTCTATGAAGCTTCCCCCTATGAACCCGTGACCTCGCGCCTCTCCGACATCTTCAGGCTTGCTTCAATCTTCTCAGGTAAGTGATCCTCGCTGGTGCTTGGCTCGTTTTTTCCCCTCTCATCCCTGTGGCATGGGTCATTCATCTCTTGGACTCAGGTGTCTTTCCTGGTCTTCTGTTGACTTCACTCTTCCCCTGCCTGCTTCTTACCGTTTTTGAGCCTTGGCTCCTGGCCCTGAGGAAGCCACCCGGCCTCCCTCCTTCAGTAGTGCCTGGAGCTAAGCTTTTGCCTGCTCCTTGGTGGTCATGGATAGATCTTGAATCTGAAACCTGGTGCCACTTTGATGTTTTGCCACCAATCTCACCCCCGTTTAGCTTTCTGCTTCTCTGGATCTTCTGTTGGGCCCTTTCTCTGGTCAGGTTGTTGACCAATCTCTTCGTGCCTTAGTTTCCCCACTTGTGAGTGAAGAAGCCCCTATCTGTTTGGGTTAGTAGTGAGTCAGTGGGTTGTAAATCACGTGGCATGTTGAAGGGTTCTTGGGTATGTTCTGGAAATACTGGTCATGTTTGCTGGTATAGATTTAGGTTCTTTCATCCTAGGCATCCAAATCCAACATTGCTCCAAAGTTTAGACTACATTGAGTATTGAGATGGTAACACAAAGGCAAACCCTACAACTTATGTGATGGGGCAAAGTGAAAAAGTGGGTTACTGAAAGTATTGTGTAAGATTCCCTTCAGGCTGTGTGCATCAAGTGTACAGGAAACAAACCAGTTTTGTGTGTGAGTCCCATCTCTATGAAATCTCATTTATAGTTATGCAAATATCCCCAATCCAGTGACTATCTGAAATACTGAACATGCCTGGTCCTTACCAGTTCAGATGAGGGGTATCATCACTATCCAGTCTGTTCTGGGTTTTCTATCCACTGCTTGAGTTACCAGAGAGGCATCTGAGGTAGGAATTGCCTGCTCCTGGGTGATTCCTTGAGGAATGAGAAAGACCGTGCTGGGCTCTTGCTTTGCTGTTGGGTACATGCTTGAGAGCGAAATGAGGGTAGAGGAGTGATTTAGCCTGCCAAGCACTCGCTTTGCAAACGTGGAGATCTGCATTTGGTTCCCAGCACCCATGTAAGAATGCTGAGCATGGTGGTGTAAACTTGTAACCCCAGGGCTGGAGAGGTGGAGGCAGGAGGATCCCTGGGGCTTGCTGACCTGCCATCCTAGCCTAATTGGTGGTCTCTGGACCAGAAAGAGACCCCATCCCCAAGAAGGTGGATTGGATACTTGAGGATAATGTCTAAGGTTATCCTCTGGCCTCGGTACATAGATGAACACACATGCACATACCTGTACATGCACAAATGTCCATGCACACATATATACATTAAAAACACTAGAAAAAAAACTAGATGAGGTTTGTGACCCTTTCTTCTTGTTCTTTTTTCCTGCATTTAGGAGGCACTGGGGCCAACATTCTCCATCTTTTTCTCCCCCCCACCCTGTGTGTGTGTGTGTGGTCAGCTCTTACAAGCTCCAGTGGCCAGCCTGAAGCTTGTTCTCTGAGTCTGAGTACAGGGATCTGGGCCTCGGGCTTTGGAACCGTCTAAGACTCCTATTGCTCTGAATCCTGGTTCTTAATAGCAGTGATGGGGACATCTTGGCTTTGCCAGCACTTTTTTTTTTTTTTTTTTTTGCATCGGAGAATGTTAAACGTTGTCCCCAGAGTGGTCTCTAGATGCGCTTACACATTCCCAAGGTGTGAAAAGCACCAATGTCTTTAGACACTGCCAAGTGTCCCCTGTGGGGGCAGAGTCCCTGCTTGTTAAGAAGCACAGTTTCAAAGTGTGAGTCAAAAGCCTTCCTAGTCGCTAGGAGAATGCGTATCAAATATGTTTTGTTATTGTCATTCCTCGAAGGAGGGAAGAATAATTCCTTCAGGTAGAGAAATTATGTACCAAGAAATAAAGTTTGTGTCTTAGGGTTGAGTTTTGGATGGCCATCAGTTTTGGATGGCTGCTTGGAATGTCTGTTTATTTTCATGCACTTGGAAGACCAGATTGCTAACTTCCTTTCGACGAAATATGCCTCCTTTAGATGACCCTGACTGGGGGTTGGGGGTGTGTGTTCCTGGTGGAGGAGATCCTGGACTCTCACAAGAAGGGAGATATCGGCCAGTGTCTTAGTTGGGTTCTATTACTATACAAAACACTCAATGTCATCAGCTTACAGAAGAAAGGCTCACTCTGACTCCCATGATCTGTGGCTTTAGTTCAAGACTGGTTCACTCACTACTGGGCACCCATGGCAGTATCTTGTAATGGCTGTAGTGTAGAGCCAAACTTTTCACTTCATGTCTGGGAAATGAAACAGAAGAAGGGAGAGAGATCAGGATTCCATAGTCCCTTTGAGGACACACTCTTAGTAATCTAAAGACCTCGCACTAGGTCCCATCTCTTAAAGTTTCGAATCCCTCTCATAGTGCCAACCTGGGGCCCAAGTCCTTCATAGATGAGCATTTGGGGCCATTTAGGTTAAAACTATAGAGTTAGGCAGAATGGTACCCGCCTTTAATCCTAACACTTTGAAGACAGAAGCAGGAAAATTGCTAGTTTGAGGTCAGCCTGCTCTATATAGTAAGTTTGAGGACATCCTAGAATAAGACTCCATCTCAATACAACAAAACAAACAAGTACTCAAACTCTAGTAGCCAGAGAGTGGTCATCGGGACATGGTCTTGGGTCCTGGTGGTGATTGAGGATGGTAGATCTCAAAGCTGGCCAGTTACAACACTCTGCCTTTGGCTTCTACTATTATAGACTCCCCAGTAGAGTCCTACCGAACAGTAGCTTTGTGCTTAGAGCAGGCTTCCTTCTGGCTCTGCTGTAGGTACAGTGCTAACTATCTTACGAATTTTGGCCATCCTATGTGGCTGGGTTATATGACTGACTGACTAAAACCCCTTCCAACTGACGTTCTGAGTCTCATGGTTTCTGATCAGATTGGAGTCTAACTCCTCTATGAATCTGTCCTTCTGAGATGGTGCTCTGATGCTCACAGGCAGGATGCTGGCCTGCTGGCATAGCCTGCCACGGTGGGGACATACTGCAAGTCTAAATGTACCCAATGTGTCCGCTACTCCCTGATCAGATGCCATCTGATGACTATAGTGGAGACAGGTGCTTTTGGGTTTACTCTGTGAATGCTGGAGGCCCAAGGTCCTCACCTTAACCCCAGTTCCTATTGCGTCCTCGATTCAATCCTTGAGTATCTTTCCAGCAGGAAACCTTTATGTAACAGACACTTGACACTCTGTGGGAAAGAGGGGTTGACAAGACCAGTGAGGAAATCACTGGATGTGCAGCTCACAGAGCCAGCATCAGCTACCTGCTGCTACCTGCTGACCCTGATAACTTGGGTCAGGTATAGCTCCAGAACTGTCTTCCAGTCCAGTGCCCTCCCTAAGAGCCAAGGCATTGGATGCTATGGTGCTCCGTTATAGTTTGGGTGTGTCATGTCCCCCATAGGCTAATGTGTTTGAAGTCTCTGGGTATTTTTATTTTGGGGAGGTTGCAGAACCTTGCAGATAGCACGGCAATAGAGGAAGTCACTCTAGGTTGGCCCTCTTCTGGCCTGAGCCCCCAGACTCCTGACCCATACTCTATGAAACCTGTTACTTCAAGCTTCCATTTTCACAGACCAGCCTACTCCAGCCCCCACACATGTCCTGCCATGATGGATTGTGTCCTCCCAAACTGCAAGCCAGAATAAACCTGTCTTCCTTTGAGTGATTTCTGTCAGGTGTTTGGCCACGATGACAAGAAAAGTCGCTAACACTTGGTCCTAGTGATTCTTTTGGTGGGCAGTGGACTGGAACACAGAGTTCCAGAGCCATCACACCTGGCCCAGGTAGCACCGAGTAGCAGGTAGCAGGATGCTGACTCTGAGCTGCTCATGCAATGGTCTCGTTTGTTTATTCAACACTCTTGTCCTATGAGGCATAAAGACACGAGTTTGAATTCCCTCACCTTTCGTCCCACAAATGCTTACAGGAAGTGGTACATCAGTAGGCAGTACAAAAGAGCTTGGACCTCAGGATGTCATAGTTCCCTGCCTGGCTCTCCATGGGTTGGTGAGTCTTCGGGTAGGGTGACTTGAAATTCTGTACCAGAGCACTGGGCCTTAGTAGGTTCTACCCTGGGGGATGAGAGGTAGTTGATAGCAGTGTCTCCTCACGTCTGTATGTTCTTGCTCGGCTGTGTGTAGCCCTTTTACTGTTTCTCTGTGATGTCTCTGCCGGGGAGTGTCAGGTCTGGGCGACCTCCTCTTAGTTCGCTGACACTAGCTGGGTCCCTGTGAAAAGAGGGAGGCTGTTGGATCTTAGGGGCCCACTTGCCTTTGTCTTTTACCATTTCCGCTCTGAGGTTTGAGGCTGTGTTTGTTACAGAGATCCTGGAGCGTGAACCCTTCATCTCTGCTGGAGTTCTTGGAAAGTCCTTCTGGGATTCAGTTGTCAAGAAAAGCTGCCAGAATTTTACAACACCCTCTGCTTGCCAGATGCCCCGGGGAAGGCACAGCCTCATCTCCCCCTTCCTTCTTCATAGGCTTCCTTGGCAGGCCCTGGGTTCAATGATGAATCAGCGGTGTGGCCGTGACTGACCCATAGCAATGGGAATGTTAGAAGCCTTTACTTTAACATGAGAAGAAAGAAAAATTTCGTGGAGAGGTCAGCCTTGCTTTTTTTTTTTTTTGAATTCAAACTGTCCTTGAAAATATAAACCAGGGCATTTGAAGAGGCAACTGGTATAGGGGAAGAACATGGGCTACCAGTCCTGGGAACAAATCCAGTCTTTGCTGCTGAATGTGTTAGTCAGCTTTCTATCACTGTGACAGAATGTGGCAGAATACCTGAGATAAACAATTTAGAAGGAGGAAAAGTTTATTTGGGGTCATGGTTTCAGCCCGTGGTTGCTTGGCCACGTTGCTTTGGACCCGTGGTAAACAGTCCACTCTGGTGGAAGAGTATGGAAGATGGTAGCTGAAAATCCAAACTCCTAATACCCATTCCGTGGGCATGCGCTATGGCCTAACTTCCTCCCTCTAGACCCCATTTTCTGAAGGTCCTATTAGTCCCGTGCATCCTCACCAAGTGGAGACTCAACACATGGTCTTTGGGAGGACTTCTAGCATGCAGATCATCATGGACCACGCGTTCTTGGCCCTCACTATGGCCTCTTTGCACTGGGTGGCTACATCTGTAAACTGGGTGTATGCTGTATGCCTTCAGGGATGCTGGAGAGACTTTTGTGAAAATAGGTCGGGTAATGTCGCTTCTGCACATGGAGACCAAACTGGGCTTGCTAGTTGGTAATCTTTTAGGTGCATCTGGGCAATGGAGGTAAGAGGTTGTCTAGACAGGATGCAGGGGTCAAGGAGCTGAAATTGAGCAAGTCTTGTCCCTGGCTTCTGGGGGCAGGCGAGGGTGAAAAATAGAGAGGAACGTGAGAGCTTTTAGGCGGAGAGTTTCTCTGAAAAAGGTTGTGGAAGAGGACCTGCCGCTAGCAGGGTCGTGGGCCCAATGGAGAGCGAAGGACTTGGGATGGACATCAGTGAGCACAGAGTACTGGTTTGGGCCAGCAAGGGTGTCTCTGACAGCTATGGGGCCGAGTCAAGGGACACAGAGAAGTGATGGGTAGATGGACTATGTCATTAGGCTCTAACTCTGCCTTCTGGCTGAGATCCCTGAGGGAGTCTCCAGGGTCTCTATGTCCCATACGGGTATCGCTTGAGACATATGTTTGAAGTGTATTTGTAAATCAGCTCCTCACTTTTTTTTTTGTGGTTGGAAGGGAGCCTAAATGCCCAACAGTAAAGAAAACTGAGGTTCAGAGAGAAGGGGCAGACATAGACTAGAGTCCAAGTTCCACTTGGAGCTCTGCCTAGCTCCTTAGAAATGTGTACGGGCCAGCAGACACACCTGTCTCCTAGGAGTTCTGCAAAGACCAAGTGAGATAACGTAGGCATGCACTTTGCCTGGCGTGTTATATGGAAATATGTTTGCCATTTAGAAATGCTCACACAGTAACTTCTCCAAGGTCAGACAATAGATGGTGGCCGGGTCAGCCTAGGTAGATAGCCTTTGAGAAATGTGTTCCTCTTGTTTGCTTGACAAACCTCAGGCAGCAGAATAGAGCTTGGGCGGGGCTGGAATGGAGGTAACAGGGTGATTATTTTAGAGGACAGTGGTACCCTGAAGGCTCAGTCAAAGTCTTACACAATGATAGTCTTCCCATGACTAGGTGGAGCGGATGGTGGTTAGTGAGGGACCTGAGCTCAGGAGCTTTCTGAGGCTTGAGGGTCGAAGGCTGGCTGTGTCTACCTGAACTGACTGTCCAGCTTGGATGGATCACAGAGAGGGGCAGGGACATTCTTGCTGGTGGCTCCAGCTGTTTTCTTTTGGGGGTTTCAGGATAAGAGAGAAGTCATGTCCAAGCAACCTGACAGACGGCTTCTGAGAGGGGTCACCACTGTGGTCTCGGTTCCATGGCGTGGTGCTCCATCATTCTTAGGGTTTAAGCATGTGTGTAACTGTGGTGCACGCGTTTCTGTGTCCTGTGTCTGCATTCTTCTCCATACCTCCTGGGGACCTACCCCTGTGCATTACACCTAGTACATACTCCCCCCCCCCCCCCGAGAGCCCCGGAGTGAAGGACGATGCGGACTTTGAGGTCTGCTAGTTTTAGCGTTGAATTGTGGCCTTACTCTATTTGCTGTGTGACCTCTGGGCCACTTGGCTCTCCTGAACCAGGGTAGATCAGCTGACCTGTGTGTGATGATGACAGAATGACAGCTCCTCATGTGGCGTGTGGCACATGGGAGCACCCTGGGCGGTGACCACTGGGAAAGACTGAGCTCAGTAGAAGGGTTAGGCCTGCCCAGGTGACGGTAACTGAGGTTTCCAAGCAATTGCGAGATGTTCCATGTGTTCTGGGTCTTATTGTGAGGTGCAGAGATGAGGGATACCTTGAGGGGTGCAAGAAATGTTCACAGAGAAGATGGGGTCAAGGTGGGCCTTGCATTGAATACCGCTTTATTCAGTCTGTAAGAAGTGTATGCTGGAGATACACGCTGTCTACTGCTGTACAAGGCGAGACCCGTGTCCTAATTGTAAAGGGGACATGCAGACACTTGACCACGGTGCCCCAGTAGGTGACTTACTGTCCACATGGTTCAGACCAAATGCTTACCCAAGATTTTAGGGGAGGCAGCAATGAGCCATGTCAGGGGATATCAGGAAAGTCTTGGAAGATGAGGCGTGGTACCCGGGAATGGCAGTTCTGTTTTATTTGTATGTATGTATGTGAGTTTATATATGTGTGTGTGTGTGATGTTCATGTGAACATGCCCTTGTGTATACCTGTGTATAGAGGCCAACGGTCAACCTCAGGTGTTTTTCCGCAGGCACAGTGACCTTGCTTTTGAGAGAGGGTCTTTTCCTGTCCTGGAGCTGGCTGAGTAGTTAGACTGCGTGGCCCATGTGCCCAGGGAACTTCCTGCCTTTGCCTCCTCTCACACCGGGATTGCAAGTGTGCATCGGGATTACAAGTGTACCTGGTGGCTCCTGGCTTTTTCAACAACCGTTCTGTGGTTTGAACTCAGGTTCTCGTAATCGCAGAGTTAGGTCTTTACTGATGGGTCTAGCTCTCTAGTGCTGACATTGCTGACAGCATCATGGCTGGGAAGCCTGGGTCAGTTTGCAGTGAGAGAACCTGAAGGGTTCTGAGCCTCTTCTAGCTCCCTGGTATGGATGGGCCTTACAGCCTGGGCTCTGCAGAGTGAAGGGAGGTTCAGTCTTTGCCTTATTGTCCAGCAGTCAGGCAGTGTGATCTAGAGACTCCCATGAGACAGAGCTATGGGGTGGAGGATGTAAGCAGGTGGGTGGGCTGGAGGATTTGGAGGAGCACAGCCCCTCCCTGCCTGCTTCATGGTGGCTCTTGAGATAAACTGCTTATCCCCAGGTTGTCTCCCTGAGCCGAATGCAGAAATGTGTTATTTAAATTTCAAAATCACATCCTTCTTCTAACAGCTGTCAGAGACTCTGAGTGTCAAAGAAAACTGGGCTTTAGCTGTAACTCTGTCACCCTTCTCACACACCCCTCCTCCCCCATTGCGGAGAACTCTGCTAGCCAGGGAGAGCTAGCAATGGAGAGAGGGAACCATCAGTTGGTAGGGTGGGGGCGAGTGACCCACGGCTGTGGTCATGCTATTGGGTAGCTTGGACCAGCAGAGGGTGAACCAGTGTCCTTACCTAGGACTATAGAGATCAGTGTACCTCTGCTCTCGTCCCTGTAAAAGCCAGTGTGTGGAAGGATTTGCTGGAGCTGAGGTGTGATCAGGGTGTTGGTGACTTCATCTCTGCTTGCCTTTGGGTTCAAGGAAGGCACTTCTGGGAAAAATGAACCATTAGAGAAAAAAAAATGTAACCTAAAGAAACACTTTTTAATGGTAGAACTCCGGGTGCTGTAGCTTGGCAGGCCTTTTTGGGGGCGAGGGCATTTTCTTTTTGATGTTCTTCATCATGTAGTCACCAGCTTGATTCTTTGGGGCTCTGCCGGTAGCTGGCATGTGAAGTGGCTCTTGGCTGGACACTTTCTGTTGTCATCCACTCCTGGGCTGGCTCTCTTGGGATATGTACAACAGTGGGGCCCTGATCTAGCTATTGACTGCACCTACTGCCGTCTATGGAAGGCAGACATGAGTGATGTGAGTTCCCACACTGGATACTCACCTTCCTAGTCATCCATCCATCCACCCATATGATCCTGTGCATGTGGGGATCACAGAGAAAGGACCACAGTAAGAGGCCAGTGTGCAGACACAGAGTGCAGCGAGAACAGAGCTTGTAAGTATGTGCGGCATATATGTGTATATGTGTGTATATGTATACATGCATGAGGTGGTATATGTGAGCCAATGTGTGTTGATACATGTTGTGTGTGTATGTGAGTGTGCTTGTGTGTCTTGTATATGTGCTAGCCTTCATCTGTGTATATGTGTGTGCATATATATATATATATACATACTTATACAATGTACCTATTGGGTGTATATGTATAAGTATGTATAGTTACATGTGAGTATGTATGAATGTGTGGTGTTATGTGTTTATTATGTATGTGTGTGGTGACATGGATCTGTGGTGATATGTGTGTATGGGATGCCTTATGTGTGTGTTTGTTGCGTGTGTGTATATATATATATATATGTAGTTGTGTAAGTTAGTATGTAGGTGTGGTATATGGGGTGGCTTGTGTATGTGTTTAATGTATATATGGGATGGTGTGTGTGTGTGTGTGTAATGTATGCTAGCATGTGTGTATTGTGTGTGGAGTGTAGGTTGTGTGAGAGTAAGTGTAAGGAGTGTTGTGTGTATTTAATGTGTGTAGTTGTACAATTGTGAATTAATACATTGGATCATTTGTGTGGTTTTACCTGGCTAGTATAATTGTGTTTAATGTATCGGTGTGGTGATGTGTGTGGGTGTTGGGTGTATTTAACATGGCAAGTCAGTGTGTGTGTAGTGGTGTGTGTAGGAGTGTCTATGAATTTGGGACAACAGCTTTCTACCTGCAGAAAGGAAGGGAAGGAGAGGAAGGGAGGTAGAAAGGTCGAGGTTGGAGATTTGCCTCTCTCTAGGCCAGAACAGACTCTAAACTGCTGCCCTGTAGGGAGCCGCCCCCTTCTAGCTCCCTTTCTCATCTTTCTTGAAAGTTCTGAGAACATGGTTTAGGGACGCAGACTGAGGACCTTTAGAAAAGAGGAAGGCATGTTGGTTTGACCTACAAACAAGAACTAGTTTAAGTGTGTGTATGACTTGGGACATCCTCACCTGCAGGCTGTTTCCACGAGCCCTCTCCTAAGAGGCATTTGTTCCCAAATATTCCCAGAAAACCCTGGCGTTCCATGTCCTTGTCTAGGCGTAGAGGGTACACTGATAACTTGAACCAAAGGCTCCCTGTTCTTATGGAGCTAAAGTGCTGCAGAGAGGGAAAACCAGAGACAGGCCAAGGAACAAATGAACAGGAAAGATATAATTGTGACAATCGCTAAGCCAACACAAAAATAAGATGCTGGGTGAAGCGATATGAATACCTAGGTATGACTCACAAGAAGAGCCTAGCATGGGGGAGATACAGGGGAATGACAGGTTTGAAACAGGTATGGGAAGACCCCAGTGGGCAAGCCATGTGTGGAGGTGGGGTCTGCAAAAGTCCATGTAGCTAGACCCCTGAGTGAGGCGGAGGGTAGCGTTATGGGAGGCGAATGCTGAGCTAAGTGGAGTCATCTTTAAAAGATGCAGACCAAGGAGTCGTGAGTTGGGTTTTTCACTGAGAAGTGGCGGGGAATCACTGGGAAGATTTTAGATGATTGAGCAGCGCAGTACCACATATGCATTTGAAAACTACTCTTATTCCAGGGAGACTGGATGGTGAGGAGGAGGCAGGGGCATGGGCAAGAGTGGCACCAGTTAACATGTTACCGCTGAAGTCCAGGTAAGAGGCAGAAGTCAGAGGAGCATGGAGCTAACAAATGGGCTTGGGACAGATTGTGTAGATGTGTGGAACTATAGTTGTGGCTCCATCACATTTCTGGATTGTTCAACAGTGATGCTGCTCTTTATAATGATGGTAAGGATGAGGGGAGGGACAGATTGGGGTGGAGGGGGCAGAAATCAAGAATTCCATTTAGTCTATGTTAGGATCGAGATGTTAGGTAGACCTTCTCTGGGAAATGCCAAAATCAGGGGCAGTCTATAGACAGATACTAGTGTATAGATGATATTTGAAGCTGAGGAAACAGAAGTTTGGGGGGGGGCTAGGATCTAAAAAGCGGAGGGCTAAGATGAGGGTTACAGGGGAGGAGAGCCAGCTGGGAGTGGAAGACTGGGTGGGTACCAGCTTCCACTTTCGTGTTAGAGATGAAAGTGAAGGGGTGCCAGGTATATAGCTACAGTCAAGCAAGAGAAACTTGGAGACATGACTACCCGCATCTCTTGTCCACATGGGGCTACCCCAATCTCCTAATGAACCCGTAGGTAGAGTGAGGTGGGTTGATAGATTTGGGAGAATCACCCCCTCAGGCTTCATTATAAAAAGAAACAGGGAAAGGGGACTGGTGGACTGAAGGGAGGCTTTATTCTCTTTGCAGACGGGTAGTAATGGCTGTGTGTTTGTTCACTGCGCTGGATGAAACATGACAGGGAGAACTTGGAGGGCACTAGAGGAGAGTGGAGGGGGCAAGAGAGATGCCCTTGAGCAGTGAGGAGGGATGAGATCCACATGGCACACACGAACCCAAGAGGCCAGGTGGCCTTTGGCAGGGACACGTCTACCTCCATGGTAACAGAAGGCAAAGCTGGGTTGCAAGTGAGAAAGACTGGTTGTTGCCAGGGAAGGGAAATGAAAGATTCTGTTCAGCTCTTTCCTTATAAAATATGAGGCAACGTTCTGTGCTCCGAATGTTTGTGTAAGCCACACTCTCCTACCCAGTTCGTGGGTTGGGATCTTAATTCTGAGAGTATTGAGAGGGCTTCCATTTATTATTTTTACGAGTGTGGTGTGTGTGTGCTCGCACGAGTTTATGTGCATCATGTGTGTGAAGGTACCTGTGGAGGACAGAAGAGGTTGTTGGATTCCTGAGGAAGCTAGGTAATACCCCTTGGACAAACAATAATACAGGGAAACATGATTGTCCTTGAGCTGAAAGCGAATGCTTGATAGAAATCTTGGCCTTCCCAACCTCTAGAGGGGAGTTCTTTACTTGTAGATCACCTGATTGATGTCTGCCTATCTATCTGTCTCTCTGTCTGTCTATCTATCTATCTATCTATCTATCTATCTATCTATCTATCTATCTATCATCTGTCTGTCTGCCTGTCATCTATCTATCTATCTGTCTGTCTGTCTGTCTATCTATCATCTATCTCTCTGTCTATCTACCTAACCATCTATCTGTTTTCTATCTATCTATCTATCTATCTATCTATCTATCTATCTATCTATCTATCATCTGTCTATCATCTATCTGTCTGTCGGTCTGTCTGTCTATCTATCTATCTATCTATAGCCTGAACATAGTAAAACACAATATTTTCAGATCAGAACAAAGAGGTAAGAAACAGCTCAGGGAGACTGAGTTAGGAGAAACTGTGAGGTAGCTTTTACAGGACATTTTAGACGTGAGTATAGGCATTTAAAGTTAGATCGGTCATTTTGGATGGTGTGTCTCTGAGTGACACTAAGCTGCTGGGCGGCCTGGAGATGGAAGGAGGCTTTGCTTCCCTGAGATTAGTGTGTTAGAAAAGGGACTGATGAGGTGATGTGTTTGCCTGGAGGCCAGGAAGTTAAGCCTGTAAGAGGGATGTTTGAGGATGGGGTGGGGGTAGTGGAAGGCTGGCCAGGGCAGTGGTTAAGTTTCAGGGAGGGTAACAGATTTTGCTAGGAGTGGGAATTCCTGAGAGAAAGCTGGGGAGGTGGGGAGAAGTTTGTCCAAGGCTGGGATGCTGGTACAGACCCAGTGAAAGCAAGGCTGGGGGCATGATTGTGGCAACGGGCAGCAGGGGAGTGGAAATGGTCATGGAGGCAGGAAGATTATTTCTGTGGGGGAGAGGACCCAAGGATGGCATGGGAAGAGATGACTAGCCAAAGGAGCAGTCACTCTTAAAAGAATGGGGGCATTGATAGGTGACAGCCCCACTGAGGAGTGGGGACAGGAAACTGGCGATATGACCTTCAGGGGACAACAGGTGGCATAGAAATGTGGAAAGAAGAAGAGAGGACCTCCCTTTCTACCCAGGACTCAGAGGCTAATCTGCTCACCAGCTGACCAGTGGCCTTTTTTTCCATGATTAGTGTGTTAAATGAGGAAGTCGCTGGTTTTGACAAGTGTTTTTATTTATCTACTCTTAATGCCTTGAATTATTGGGAAAGTTTATTTTAGAGATTCCTGTTGAATGGTTTCCATGGCTTTTGAGTGTTTTGCAAATGTGCTTGGTAACTGTATTTTAAGATGTATTCGGTGTATTTTAGAAGCTAAGGGTTGTAGGTTGATGTATGTTTCCTGTGGTGAGAAAAGTCTATTTCATAATCAGTAAACAAGGTTTTAGTTAACAGATTGGGGCCTCATGTCAGCATCCATTAATCACAAGAAAAAATGCCGAAGGTCAAGCCTACCAATATAAAATACCTCAATTTCAGTTTTTATAAACACAGAACTAAGACTGATAAGCCTCTGTTGTATATATGAAAACCCCATGTCTCAGAAGTATATTTCAAAGATATAGATACCTCAAATATGACTTAAAAAGTCCCCTTGCAAGGGAAAAAACTTAAAATTTAAATTTCCAAAACCATAAAATCCAGACTAATCTGGACTTTGAGGAATTTGAGAATAAATTTTAATTGTGGTTAAAAATTGTCAAAATATAACACGGTATTCAAAGGCATTTAGATTGACTCTTGTTGACTTCTACTGCATTTTTACCATCCATCAAGTTGACTCCGGGTGGGTTGACCTGCTTTCAGAATGTCTGCTTCCTCTAAAGAGCACCCGTGGCTTTGTGCTGGGGTCACTGGATTAGACCCGGACTTCCTGGGCCTGTCTGGGCATGTAGAGTAGTGGGAGATGAAGATTCGGGTCCTCTCGGTTCTCTGGGCTTTGAGTGACAGCAGAGGGGAATGGGAGGTGGAGTGTTGGCATGGTCCTGTGATCTCTTGGGGGGGGGGCAACTAAGGTACCATTTTCTGTAGATTGATTAGGAGCTTCAGGGGTGGGGGCTGGATTTGAGAAGGGGTCTGAGGCTCTGCTTTGTCATTTCCATGGAGAAGAGAAGCTCTGGAGATTGCCTCTTGTTCATGGAGGTGGAGACCGAAGGCTCTTTTTCCTATGAACATAGTGTATAAAGGCAGGAGCACATGGATCTGACTTTTTTCTGTCAACAAGGTGTGATGGGTGTTGCAGAGATGGGGAGATGGGAAGAGGCACTTTCCAGCTGGGGAATCTTATTTTTAGGCAGGCCTTTGTTGCTTATATACCACGAATTAGAGACTCTAAGGGTCATTGGCAATGAACTTTACAATACTATCAGAAAACGCTAGAGGCAGCTGACTATTGAAGAAAAAACTCATTTAGTTCAGTGTTTGGGAGGATCAAGGACCAAGGCTTGAGAGGGCACAACAGTATGGGGGGGGGTCATGTATAGAACAAATGGTTACCTCTTGGACCTGAGAAGAGAGGGTGAGGCCAAACTCAGGCTTTTAAGGCAATTCTCCCTCTCCATAGAACCACCATTCCGTAAGTGCTGCCTTCCGGGAGCATGCACCCGATGATGAAGAGACCTCCCTGCAACCCCGCCTTCAAAGGTTCTGCCATCTGCCAGTAGCTGGGGATTAAGCAAAATTTCCACCCATAGGGCCCTTGTGGGGGCATGTGACTTACATACAAACCCCGGTGGGTTTTTTCGTCTTCATCACCCTGTCTCACCTTGGATGTCATTTGTATACATACAGTGTGAGCACTGTGGCCCCATCTTGCACATGAGACAAATGAAGCCCAGAGAAGTTCCTATAACCTCTCTGCACTTGGTATGCTAGGCAGTAGCCCATCTCTCGATGGTTCCACCTCCCAAGCCACTGCTAGGTCAGAGGACCCACTCTTAACAATAACCAGAGGCAGAGGATGGAACACAGGAGACGAGAGGAATTCTTTTGTTTGTCTTTGATTCCGCTCTCCTCTGCTCTAGAATGTGAGCTTCAGGTGCCTTAGAGTCTTCTCAAGTTTTGTTAATTAGTGCTGCTGCCTCCCCAGCAGTCCTTGACCGGGGCTGGAAGAGCGTTCAGAGATTGCTGGTTGCAAAACTGAAGCTGCAGTTGGGTGGCCTCTTGAGGGCAAAAGGCGATAGGTCACAGCATGGCCTCCCCACGTCTGTCTCTTCTCCTGCCCTTCCTTTCCCCCTCTGTCTTCCAGGCTTCCATCCTGCCTTGGCAGAGTTTGTTTATTCTTTTTCTTATTGTTAACATACCCCAAATTGCTTGCAGTCTGTTGACCGTCCGGTTGACTCTCCTTTCCTTTCACGAAACTCTTGACTTCACGACACCAGATTCTCGTAATTTCCTCCAACTCAAGTTCCATTGCTTCTCGCTCTGTACTACACACTGGCACCCATAGGTCTGGCCCATCCCGGGACCTTTTCATCTTTATTCTCATACTCAGCCTAGGCAGTCTTATTGAGTTGGGTGGCCACTCATGTGAGTTATGACGTGGCTAGCTTGGTGTCTCTAGCCCAGATGACTCTCTGATTCTCTGTCTTGTCACCATCTCCATTTGGCTACTTATGAATTCTCGCATACCAACCAACTTTCATCCTAAAATACCCAAATAATTCTAGTCTCCTCTTTCCTCCCTAGTATTCTCTGTTTAGTGACATCATCACCGTCTACCTGATAGATGAAACTCTAGTCTTCTGGAGTTCTCTCTCCTTCTACTCAAAATCTAGCCAATCCTGCTATGCTGTTCTCCACTTAATGTGCCAAATACAAATAGGCTACAATGATACCTGCCCAAGCCTTCACCTCTCTGGCCTGCTACTGAAACACAGTCCTCTCCACTTTAGCCCATTTCTCCTACCTCCTTCCTCTGTATACCAACCCTCCATGTATTGATGAAGAAGCTATTGTGTCTCCTCCTTCCCTCCTCCAAGTGCTTATCAGTTTAGTGTTAAAACCTAAAATTTTAGCTGGACAGTGGTGGCACACGCCTTTAATTCCAGTACTCAGGAGGCAGAGGCAGGCGAAACTCTGTGAGTTCAAGGCCAGCCTGGTGTACAAAGTGAGTTTCAGGAAAGGCTCCTAAGATACACAGAGAAACCCTGTCTCGAAAAACCAAGCCAAACCATACCAAACCAAAAAAACCCCAACCCAAACCACCACCACCACTACCAGCAGCAGCAGCAGCAGCAACAACAACAACAAAAACCCAAAAGAAACCCCAAAGTCTTTACCCTGCTCTACAAGGCCCTCACTGTCCCCCTCCAAATTATTTCTCCTCTAATATTTACCTTGTTTAAGATGCTTCAGCCACCCCACCCCATTCTTTTCATTTATTCTTTTTTTTTTTTTTGGATTGGGAACATGCCAAACCATGCCTCTCTCCAGGTCTTTGCCCGTGACCTTCCTGTTGCTCGTAATCCTCTGACCTTGGAGTTTTGTGTGTGCTCTACTCCTGCTCCTCGTTCTCAAATTGATGTCACCTCCCCCTGGCAGACACTCCGCATCTCCTCTCTCCATCATCCTTTTCTGAATTTTCTTATTTCCTTCATCACATGTCTCGACCCTTTAAATCTTTTTATGTATATGTGTTTTATTACCAGGTTTTCTGTCACTGGCGTGAAAGCCCCTAGAAAACAGGACTCCATCTATTGAGGCCTTTCTAGTCAGTTCTTGAAAATATTTGTTGGTTGGTTTCTGTCTGACTGACTGCCAGGCCCTGGTGCTGTTGGAGGAGAGCCTTTGTGTGTATACATGTGTAGATGAGGTTGGGGTAGGGGGGCAAGTGACCCATGGGCAAGAAGGGAAGGTTCCTGGCAAGAAGGGAGGTTGAAGTACCTATGTCCCTGTGCCTTGTGAGTATCTAAGAAAGCTGAGTCTCTTATTTCTGCCTATATGTTTGTAATTGGAAAGTATATCTTGATGATACAGAGGAGACAGGAGGAATAAAAGATGCCTGAGAATCATGCGTAGGTGAAACAGAGATACCTTCGGCTCCATGGTGAGCTAGGTGCACTAGGTGTGTGTGTGTCTGTGTGTCCATGGATGTGTATTTATGTATGGTCACTTGCAGTACTTGGGGCTTGTTTGTAGGTGTTGGGTTCAAACTTTGGAAGGAAGCTTAGAATCATAGGGTAGTTGCAAAATCCAAGTGCCAGCCATAGAGCCTGTAACTCAGTGGGCCTTGTAGATGCCTGAGATTATGAAGTTTGAGCATCTCTGCTCACAGCCAGTCTCCTGCCTCTGAGTGCATACACACTAAAGTTGGAATTTGAGATGGATATGACACACAATTGATAGACAAATTGAGCGTAGTGGCTTTAACATGTCAGATCCAGAACTAATGAGATGCTATCATGTGAGGCCTATCTATGTAAGAACCGAAAGCTTTAGAGATTTAATTCGTTAAAAAAAACCTAAAACTTCACTAAATAATTAAGGGAGTTAGCCACGTCTAATAGTTCAGGGTTTAATCTCAACTGTATGGGAGGCTGAAGCAGGAGGATCACATGTTCAAAGGCTCTTTGGACCATCGAATGAGTTCAAGGTTAGTCTGAGTAACCTAGTAAAAAAGGCTAGGGGACTAGCTCAGTGGTAGAATATGCAATTAGCCTGCATTAACACACACACACACACACACACACACACACACACACACACACACACACACACCTTAAAGAAAAAAATAAATATTAAGTAGAAGTGATACTGTTAAAAGGACCTAAATATGGTGGGTCGTGCTTGAGTGACTGTTTGGCAAGCTCAGCTCTGTTAAATGCAGATCAACTGTTCAGGGAATACCAGATTGAAGGGTGTCATACTACCTGGGGACAGCCTGGTGCTGAGGATAGACCATTGGCTCAGGGGGGTGCTCCTGGCGAGAAGAGAGAACTGACTCCCCAGGGTGTAGGAGGCTGGTGTAGACCTTTTGTGGTGAGGCCACTACCCCTCTTCAGCCAGCTGTGTCCCCATTTTCTTGGCTTTCACCGAGGGGAGGGACAAGGGAAGGGATAAGGAAGCCAAGATGTATCTCTGGGAGCTGGAGCTGCTGGGAGGAGAGATTCCTTGAGGTTTTGGAAAGTGCCAAGTGTCATTGACTCCTGCCTCCCTCTCCGCTGGGCAGCTGTTTGCCATTCATAATTTCACCCATCTTTGGTTCTCTCTCTACAAGCCTAGAGGACCCTCATAGCGCCTGAGTGACAACATCTCTCAGGTATAGGCAGTCCTGGGTCAAAGGGCCCGACACTCATATTCAGTTCCCGAGTCTCTGTTGAGGTCTGTGTGGTCTCAGCTATCTGCACAGGGAGTGAATAGGCATTGGGAGGGCCTAAGCTTCTAGAATCTTCATCCCGGTCTGCTATACCGTTTTATTTTGGAGCTGTAGGCTGAGGAGGTTGAGGGCCCCTGGGGATAGAAATCTGTGTCTCTGGAATCTCCACTGTCTTACTCTCCAGGTGTTAGGAGCAAGGCTTTGGGGTCAGAAAGGGGCACCCTGTGCCCCAAGCCTGTTACCTAGGCTTGCCTGCACCTGGCTGTGTGCTGAGCCCCTGACTTGCTCAAGTGGGCAGCTAGGCCAGTTCTGAGGAGCTGGCTTGCTCCACAATGAAGCACCCCACCACCTGTCCCCACCCCGCCCCCTGCAGACACAGAAGGGGTATCTTCCACAATGGAGCACCCCACCATCTGCCCCTCTTACAGACACAGAAGGGGTATCTTCCACAAAGGAGCACCCCACCATCTGCCCCCCTTGCAGACACAGAAGGGGTATCTTTCACAATGGAGCACCCCACCATCTGCCCCCCCTCACCCCCTGCAGACACAGAAGGGGTATCTTCCACAATAGAACCCCCCTGCAGACACAGAAGGGGTATCTTCCACAATGGAGCACACTGCAGACACAGAAGGGGTATCTTCCACAATGGAGCCCCCCTGCAGACACAGAAGGGGTATCTTCCACAGTGGAGCACCCTGCAGACACAGAAGGGGTATCTTCCACAATGGAGCACACTACAGACACAGAAGGGGTATCTTCCCAGTACTCAGGCAGTTGTTGTTCACACTGCTGTATTTCTTGATTTTTTTTCTTCTTCTAGGAAATTTACCAAGTTGAGACCCAGGGGTTTACATGTCCCACCCCATAGCAAACACGTTCACTATTCAAACTCCAAATGGAAGCCACTGGGGCTATAATTACACCGGCATTAGCTACGAACACTGCTGCGAGGAGGGGAGCAGAGCACCTGGGGGGAACCTGGATGCAGCCGCAGGCCTAAATTAGCTGTTGCTCTGCTTGCGGTTGTCAACTGCTCCTCTGCAGAGACCACCCCTCCCCGCTCCCCCCTGGCCCCAGGCCACCTCACTCTTTGCTCCTGCCAGCCAGCCGGCATCTGACAATACAGGAAGGCCTGTCTGGTCTGGGAGAACAGCCCCACAGAGGCAGGCCGCATCAGCCTTTGTGCTGACAGGCATCCTTGGGTCCTTGCATGGTCTGCAGAATGGTGGAGCAGCATCTCACAGGATTGCTGCTGAGGTCAAGGCTCCAGCAGAGCCAAGTTAACTGCCCAGCCACCCAGCATTCCCTCTCGCTTCCTTGTTCTTTCTCTATTGTAGGCATGATTTTCTTTGTGGTCTTCTCAGCCATTGTTTGACTGCCCCCTCTGCCTAGGACCCATTTTCCTACCCAGCCCCCAGATTCACTTTGTCAGTTCTAGCAAAGAAATCGTTGTGTCCATGTCCCTCAACTCCAGACCGATCTTTTCCTCTCTGCACCCTGAACTCGTCCAGGAGAGCTCAGTATTAGCATTTGCACAGATGGGCGGCTCTTCTGTCTCCAACTGGCTCAGCAAGGTGGCAGCCTAGTGGCTGGGGAAGTACATATGTATGCATATCCAACGTGTGTATGCATGCATGAATCTATTTAAATTTGTATGTGTTGTATGTGTGTGTGTGGTGTGTATGTTCTTCTGTGTGCGTGTGAGTGCTCACTTGTCCCTGTGAAGGCCAGATCAGCATCAAGAATCTTCCTCAATCACTTCTCTACTTTTCTTTTTAAAGGCAGAGTCTTTCCTTGGCCCTGGAGCTTATTGGGTGCCTAGGTTGGCTGGACAGAGTGCTTCAGGGATCCTCTGCTCTCTAATTCTCCCAACACTGGAGTTTTAGATGTACCACTAGCCCGGCTTTTGCGCTCTCTCTCTCTCTCTCTCTCTCTCTCTCTCTCTCTTTTCCTCCTTCCCTACTTCCCTCCCTCCCTCTCTCTCCCTCTTTCTTTCTCTCTCTCTCTTCCTCCTTCCTTCCTTCTCTCCCTCCTCTCTCTCTCTCTCTCTCTCTCTCTCTCTCTCTCTCTCTTTCTTTCTTCCCACGTGGGGCTTGGGCATCCACACTCAGGTCCTTATGTTTACGTAGCAGACATGCTTCACCTACTGAGCCATCACCTTAGTTAAAAGTTGTTTATTAAAAAAAGATTAGGAAAATAAATCTTGATTCTTTTCTGCCCTAATTTCAGTGCAACCTGTTTTTTCCCCGCTCTTTTCTTTTGTCTTATCTTTTCTCTTTCCTTCTCTTCCTTTTGGAGACAGGGTCTTCCCCAACCCATGAGGGCATGGAACTCACTATGTAGCTGAGCTTGACCTTGTGTTCATGAATCATCCTGCCTCAGCCTCCCGAGGGCTAGGACTGTAGAAGTGAGCCGTCATATCCTGCTCCAATTCCCATGTGAAAGAGATCCAATATTTTTAGGGCAGTTTCACACCCACATCCTGATTGAAGGAAGACAGAAGCTTCCTCACCCTCTTTACTGCTAACACCCTACTTTGGTGCTGCTTTGTTACAATTCTGTGTTACAACAGTGATATACTGTTACTACCCAGAGCTTATAGCTGCTGGCATCAGGATCCGCTCTTGGTTTACTCCTTGGGCTTTGGATACATGCATATTACCTGCATATTATGATACCATTACAGTATCATATAGAATATTTCACCACCTTGAAGATACCCCATGTTTTACCTACTCACCCCTCCCTCCCCCAGCTTCTGATAGCCATTGATCTTTTTACCATCTCCATTGTCTTCCCAAATGTCATGTACTCAGCATCGTATGTCCTGCAGCTTTCGTGAGTTTCTCATGGTGTGACAGCTCATTTCCTTTTATCACCAAATAATTTTCTGTTGCCTATACTCCCTTCCTCTTTATTTCGCTACAAAGAGAGGGACATTGCTCTTCCCCGTGTTACAAGGTTGCTCCTGGCAAAGCAGTGTTAAAGTGAGCGATTCACTTCTGGTCTCTTCTGCTGCTGCCTCTGATCCCTTCTTGCCTAGGCCACTATTAATACTTGAATAAATGTAATCTTGTCCATGGTTACTTGGTTTGTGTCAATTTTGCTTCATTCAAAATATAAACAAACTTGCAAGCATTTAGTATAAACCAAAATTGTTCTTGTAACATTTATTCTTTTCTTTATATGGAATATGCTTACTGAGTATTCACGTATCAAACTTTTGGTCCATGGAGGATAACATGACCTCTGCCTTATTTTGATATAAAAAATGAGTTATTTATATACACGGTGGCTGCTGCTGATGTGTGCTGTGTAAACACAGACCATTTGGGAGGTAGATGCAGTACTGGGGGTGCTATGTGCCAGGAGGCAAGAACTCACAGATCAGCTAACATTTGAGCAGAGAGCCCAGAGCTAACTAATTAGTATGGCTCTATGAGCATTGAGGGAAGAGGAGAGCCATGCAGGCCATGGGCACACCAAGTACAGAGGCCCCAAGACCAGGCCACCATTGGACTGCCCCAGGAAGATCAAGGCAGCTAGTACTGAAGTTGAATGTCCAAAAGGGAGGAGCAGGGGCAGCAAGGCCAGACAGAACAGAACAGTGCTGCTTAAAAGTAATGCAACACACCATGCACATGGAATTCTAAATGTTTGAGCAGTCACATTAAAAGGAAAAAAAAGATAGGTGAAATTAATTTTGATATGATGTTTAATACTTCATGTCTAAAATATTATCCCAACATGCGATTAAAGCAAAGAAATTATTAGTGAGATGCTGTTTAGCTTAATAACCTTTTAGCATCTGGAATGTGTTTCCTAACCTTTCCAGTTCAATGGTCAATGGTTACCATGTTGGATAATGCAAACACAGAGCCTTGTAGCTCATGCTGAAGTCACTGAGTGAAGCCAGTGGATGTCCTGGACCCCTGGAGGGTTTGTCTTAGGTTCTTGGAATTTACGCCAGTTGCTGTGATGAGAGAAGATCATTGTGGGGTACTATGAACGTTGGGGGACGGGGCATGGTGATGACGTTGGAGGAAGGTGATTGTAAGGCAGTGAGAGGTGGTGTATTCTGGGTTTTGAAGGTGGATTTCCTGGTTTTCTTGATGTGGTTGTGAAGGAGAGAGGAGCCAGAGACTGGGTAAGGACTTTGGCTTGAGCTACTTTGGTGTGGCTGTTTTCAGAAGGATGCGGGTGACTGTTAACTGAGCCACGGGGGCAGAGGGCGGGATGGGTTTGACACAAGAGTGTTGGGTTTTCAGGTAATATTGTTGAGTAGAGGCGAGGTCTCAGGATGTGGAAGGAGGCTAAATAACAGTGTTTAATGGCTTAAGACAAAATGGTAGCCCCAACTGCCTGGAGAGGAGGGCGGGGCCCTGGGGAGCACAGACAAGAACCAACAAAGCAACCCGAGCAGCGAGTTATCCGGGAGGACAGAGTGAAGACAAGCGAGGAAGGAGATTTCAGGCAGAAGTGGGTGAGCTGCTGGGCCCAGGGTTGCTGGTATGCCAGCTAGAAAGGCTGGGTCTGCGGGTTCCTGTCCACGATGACGGAGCTGCCAGGCTGGTGTGGTCTGAGAGAAAATGCAAGGAGAGCCAGACACAAATCAGGGGAGACAATTAGTTTTTGCTTTAAAGGGGAACAGAAAGTGGGGTGACATTAAGGGAACCACACGACCACTAGGAGACCCCTCCAAATTAAAGACAGCCAGTCATAGAGTCAATGGGAATATTCCTGAAGGCAGAACAAATTCCTGACGCAAAGAAAGTTATGAGTATTTTCATATGCTAACAAAGATGCTTTGTGGCAGGTACTGTTTGGCAGACAAGGAAACTGAGGCAAAGAATTGTTTGATCTGATGCGTAGCTGAGCTAGGGCTTGAAGGCAGGCTCCGTTTTACAAGGCTTAGTTTTGTCCTGTTTCTGCCTCTTGGTTTCTTGGCTGGAGTAGTCAGCTCTTTATTTGGGACTTCTTAATACTTTAATGTATTAAGTGCCCATTATGGCACCCAGCAGAGGTAGGACTTTATAGGTATTTAATGACCCAGCAATCAGAGGACCAGGAACTGTACATGCAAATGCCAAGTCACCACACTTACCTGTAGCGGGGTCATGCTTCTACCAGCCCAGTTTTGAGTCTTCCATACTCTACAGCAGGTTCTTGTATAGACAGACGCATAGGCAGTGGAACATGGCAGTGTGGAAGAACTTGGTCTAGGCTGATTATTCCCCAGGCACACGATAGTGCTGAGCAATTGGCTTCTGCCTCTAGTTTTCTGTCAAGGTTCAGGATGGCTGTGGCAGTCCCGTACCCACCCAGGATTCATTTTCTTTACCTGTAAAGCACAGGTTGGGTTGGGTGACCGCTCACCTGATTGGTTCCAGAAGATCTCAGTTGGGCATGTGCAGATTGGGGGTCCTGCCCCTCTCTGCCTGTTTCCAAGTTGGACAAGAGGGACTTTCTGGGTGATAGAGTCAGATTGTTTCTGTGCCAGGCATCCTCTTGGTACAACGGAGATCTGTGAGGTTGGGACAGCCATCATGGAGTAGCCTTGCTATTCCTGGGAATCTTGCTGTGTACCTCAGACATCTCCCCCACTGTATTAAACAGAAAGCCACAACACTATGGCAAGAGACCCAGACCATCTGGCTTGTGGTTGGTCGCACACCCAACAGTGTCAGAATTGAAGCTGGGGCAGTCTGCCCTTCACACTTAGCAGACTTGTGTGCTCCCTTGTAGGCGGCAGTGGCAACCACACCCTTCTGGACACAGAAGAACTGTTTCCGTGGTTGCAAGAGCAGGGGTGAGGAGGGCAGCCAGGATGTTCCCTTAATCCTTGCTGACAGGACTCAGTGATGAGTGTTCCCCACTCCAAATGCCAGTGGTGCCACTTCTTCAAAGTCCCACGGAACTGTGCTGCAGGAGGACTGGCAGGGGCCCCTAGTTACATGACTTTGAGCCAGACACGTTATTTCCTGCCCCAGTAAACAGGGCCATGATGGCCACTTCCAAGCTTCTAAAGCTGGGGTTAGTCTAAGACCTTGGGATGAGTCTCCTTCTGAACTACTCCTTGCGTGTACAGTGTACCCCTTTCCTGGAACTGTCCCCTACAGTGTACCCCTTTCCTGGAACTGTCTCCTGTACTTTGGGCACCTGTGTATAAATATCTTTAATATTCACTACAGCCATACATTCTTGGAAAACATCTTTATACCAAGACCAGGAAACTGAGGCAAGGAGCCTGCCTACGGTACCAATCTTGAGTGTTCACACATTTGCTCCCCCTATGACTGTATGTCCCTCTGACTAGTGGTCTCCTTCCTCCTCCAGGGACAGGGGCAGACCCGGTGGTCAGTGCCAAGAGCAATCACTGCCTGGATGCTGCCAAGGCCTGCAACCTGAACGACAACTGCAAGAAGCTTCGCTCCTCCTACATCTCCATCTGCAACCGCGAGATCTCGTCCACTGAACGCTGCAACCGCCGGAAGTGCCACAAGGCCCTGCGCCAGTTCTTTGACCGCGTGCCCAGCGAGTATACCTACCGCATGCTCTTCTGCTCCTGTCAGGACCAGGCATGCGCTGAGCGCCGCCGGCAGACCATTCTGCCCAGCTGCTCCTACGAGGACAAGGAGAAGCCGAACTGCCTGGACCTGCGTACCCTGTGCCGTATAGACCACCTATGCCGGTAAGAACTTCTGAAGCTCTGGCTGTTTACTAGGGGTGCTCGCGTGGGTGGGCCGTATTTTAGGGTCACTTGAGTTATGAGCATGAATGAACCTGGCAGAAGGTGTTGAGAAGGCTGAAACTGGTTGGTCCTAGGTGAAATCAGTTATCTATTCATGTCATTCATTCAGCCACTCATCCGTCCATCTATAAGGTAGTCATTCATCTGTCCATCACCCAGTTCTTCCATTCAATGTGAGTAAATTATTTGTCTACACTGTGTGCCGCTTCATGCCGAGTACTTCAAGGGATGACAGAACTAACTGCCCAAGGAACTTACAATTTCAAGTCATGGATTTCTAACAGGAGGAAGGGACCTTCAGAGGTTTTGCTCCACTTTTGAGGGAAGCCCGTGCCTATGTCCCAGCAGAGGAATGCGATCTAAGAGCCAGACCACTGCGGACTGAGAGCAAAGCCAAGCTAGTGTTCAGTGAGGACTGGGTTCTGGAGTCTGATTGCACTGGGTTCAAATCCTGTGTGGCTTTAAGTCAGTTCTTAAGATTTCCCGTGTTATCCTTACTTCATCTGTGAACAAGGAATAAATAATATCCCGGCATTGGTGTGCACTTGATTACATGTCCAAGCCTCAGTACAGAGCCTGGCATGTAGCTGATATCTTTAATAAGTATAGCCTAATTATTAGGTATGGGTTTTCAAAATTTGGTTATAGCTAGTTGAAATTCGCTTTTTTTTTTGACATTTGTTGTGCTTTTCCTGTCAGCGAAGTATTGATTTATTGAGCCTTGTCACGTGCAGCGCTCGCTGCTCAGTCCTGCCCGTGGAGAGGAGAACACACTGCTCTCAACAGGGCACACATTCCACAGCAGGGAGATGTGGTCCCAATGCAGTGGAGCGTGGCTGGGGCTCGCAGAGAAGGTCGCCCAGGCGAGGGCCGTCTGACAAAGTCTGGGAGTCCTGAGGGGGACCATTGTGGTGATGGAGCCTTGAGAGCTGAGAAAGAGAAGGCCCAGGGGTGACTCTGTCAGGAGAAGTTTGAAGGAGAACATGGGCTGATGGGGAACTTCAGAGGTGGGTGTTGGGGGACCGCTGGAGAAGGGAAGGTTGTGATTGTCTTAACTGTCTACTGTGTCTGGACACTGTCTAGAGGCTTCATGCTTGTAACCTATTGACCCTGAAGAAAATCTCTGAGGTAGGCAGGCACTGTTGTCAACAGACTGAGGAAGTCTCTTGTCCCAGGTCACACACACTTTATAGCTGGGACTGTGTGGTACTCTTTCTTGCCACTCTGACTGTTAAAGTGACAGCAGCCTTATCACCTTGAACTAAGGGAATGGCTGTAGGGATGAAGAAAAGTGGATTTTTTTTTCACTGAAGATGGTAAGTAGACTTGACCAGACTGTCTGTCTGTCTGAAAGTCTCCTGGAGGCGGGAATAATTCTGTAGCTCTTCCTGAATTCAGAGTGTGGCCTTGGGGAACACTCAACAACACACTAATTGGATGGATATGTGCTTGGCAATCACTCATTTCCTAGTTGAACAACCATGAGTCGATGGGATTATTCTGGGGGGGTGGCGTAGGACATGCAGTGTCTCAGGGACTAGAGTGAGCATTGCGGTAACATCTGGGATGCTTGTCCTGGCGATTCTGGAGCTCAGCTAGGAAGCTGGAGAGAAGGGATAGTATAGGTGTTCTTGAGGACTTGGTTATGATCAAAGTCCAGTCATGTAATGAGAAGGGTTGATGGAGCCCACGAGGGCGTCCAGGCTGGAGGTGACTGGGACGTCATCAGTGTCAGGGAGTAAGTGGGGCCGTTGGTGTGGGACTCAGGGCTGTCTCTACTGGAAATGCCCATGCATATGTAAGAGAAGGACAGAAACAGTACAGCAGAAGACAGGGATGCAGAGGAGGCTACCGGAAAACCAGGAAGTAGCAACTCAGAATCCAGAAGAAAGGAGGTTCAAGAGGGAGGGATCTGCCTCAATACGTATGTGCATGTGTGCATGCCTGTGTCTGTGTGTGCCGAAAGCCTATAGGTGTCACCCAGATTTCCAGTCTTTTAGCTCCCAGTTGCTGAGAAGCTAGAAGAGGAACCAGGTTCAAGCTGTTTTCTTCAGAAGGTCGCAGGGCTGAGGCTAGAGTCTTCAGGAGAACATAGGACGGAAGACAGCCTTTATATTTTTTTTTTGACCCTGGGATGTTGGGCCTGTGTGCAGCTGGAGGCTCCACTTTTGTTTGGTTTGGAAAACAAGCTCTCACAGTGTTTAGAGAAGGGATTGAGCATGGAGCTAGCTACAGGGCTCCGGGAAAGCCTTGCAAAGAAATAGACTTTTGAGTCTGCTTTTTAAAAAAGTGTACATTAGATATAACAGATGAAGGAATTTGAAATAGGCCTGTGCCTACTGCAGTAGAGGGGTTGGCGGTGGCAACCGAGGGCCCTAGAAGGAAGGAGCAGGCAAAAGCCTTGACTGTATGGACTGGCAGAGCTCTGAGCATCAGTTCTGAGCTTCTTGGTGAATTGGGTTGAGGGGAAGCTGAAGGGACCACGGAATTACTAAAGCACCACAGAAGGGAGCATGCCAATTCTTATGCAGAGACAAGGTCTCCTCTCTGGGCTAAATGGTAAGCCGAGCTTGCTGTGCTCCGTTATACCCAGCAACTTGTAACAACAGAACGATGGACAGTAGAGCCTTGAAGAGTTGGTCCAGAGCAGCCTGAGTCCAGACTCAGGACCCTGTGCCCGCAAGTGGACCAGGCTCGTCCAGAAAGCCAGCAGGCTTCAGGGTGCCTATGTAGGTGTTTAGAGTCCAGCTACTCAGAAGTCTGAGTTAGGATAACTCAGCAGATAAGATCTTGTGCGTGCTTGTCAGTATCGTTCTGAAGAAGGATGGGTGGCCTTTAGGACTTGTGGCTCCGGTGCTTGAAATCATGTGTGAGATGGAAGACCATGGGATATTTTGATACCTTCATCATCAAAGGAACAGAAAGATTTTTGTTTGCTTATTTTCCTGGAGTTGGGCAGCCATGATCAGGAGAATTATGTGGTAGACGGCACGTGGTGGAATCAGAACAGATGTTTAAATGCTGTTAGGCATTTTGAGGGTCCAGGCAGAGGCCTCTGAGGAATAAAGGACCGACCAGGAAAATGAGCCCCTTGCGTTTGTGGACTTCAGGGACTGCAGAGCAGGGGTCTGTAGACAACACCACTTCGGGATTGGGACTGTGGCTCAGTTTGTCAGGTAGGAAGTTCATGTTGGCTTGTAATGAGGCTATGTGAGCGCCTTTGTCCAACTGGGATATCCCTGAATCCATCTTCGCTTGGCTCCTGTCTTACTCACCACACCTTCCAGGGTGCAAACGCAACAGGGCGTCTCAGAGAAAGAAGGGCAGGAATGAAGAAAGAGCCTGCATCTAGGATGAGTCTCGCAGAGGCATTGGGGGATGTCACAGCACACCCAGATTCCTGCAGGGGCCTTGGCTCTCGACTCAGCTGAAGCTTTAGGTGTGCTGGAGAGAACCCAGAGATGGAAATGCAGAATGACAGGCAGGTGGTGGATGGAGTGGGTGGGACTCCAAGCTGGAGACCTGCATGTGGTCTCCTGAATGGCCTCCTAGTGGGCCATGTCCTCCCCTGGGCCCTCGGTTTCTACACTGATCAAGCAAAGATACTTATCCAAGGCATCTTTTGGGATCTTTTCTCATTGCCCAGATGTGTGGGCTGGAGTCTTTCCAGGTGGTTTCCAGGATGTTTTCTGTTGCTCCTGGGGCCAGTCTCAAAGTATTTTCTTTAAAGGATCTTCCCAGGATGACCTAGAAGGAAAAGAGGGACTATCTTTTGTCTAGTGCCCACAGCTCTGACCTTTGACCTATGCATCACTGCCCAGCAGTTCCTGATGGCTCTGACCTCTGACCCATGCATCACTACCCAGCGGTACATGGTGGCCCTGTTGGTTCTAATCTCGGCTCTGTGAGGTCTGAGATGGCTTGAAAGGGCAACTGGAGAACGTCAAACTGGGCTTGACTCTCGCTGTGCCCAGGAAGGAACAGAAGACCTTTTCCTTTTTGGGTATGCTAATAAAGTGGATTAGATGGTGGTAAGGGGAAAATCTATCTGGGGGGTGATTCTTTGGAAACTGAGCTCTCATCCTTAGGAATCCCCTACAGCCCCCCATGCTCTGTTTCTATAGCATCCAGTCCTGCCTCATCTACTAGCCTTCCTTCTATGGAGAGGATCCATGCATCCCTAGGCTTCTTCCCGAATCAATCCTGGCCCAGGAATGCTGGAAATGGAGCAGCTTTGCCGAAGCCTAGGTGGCATGACACGGGAGCTGGTCCATCGATATGCTGGGAGGCTGGCCTAGGAGCAGCCTTGCACTCTACCGGTGTGATGTACGGCAGATTCTGCTGTGCTGTCTTGTTAAGTTGCTACCAATGTGGGCTTCCCTTGACCTAGCATTTGTGGAGCATTACTTACCATGGATATCTGCAAGGTGGGACTTGGAGTATTGGAAGCTCTTCCGAATCCTTCACTGCTCTTTGGATCAGGGTCAGATGGAGCTTCTGGGAGTGGAAACGTCGTGCTGTGTTCACAGGGTATCTAGATGGCCATCCCTTAAGAGACCCCACTCTCTGATGTTTGTCCCATTCCAACCCTGAGCCTCAAGGCTGTGGACTTAAGGTAACTGAAGATCTGAAGATGACCAGGGGAAGACATTTCCTTTCGAAGCCTCCGATAGGGAGCCTAGAAAGCTGGGAAAGTTTTGGAATGAGTCTGTGGAATCTGACTGGATTTTCTCCAGGGCCCTGTGGTTCATGAGCTATTTTTAAATTTATGAACATTATTGTTTCTATCTTCTCAGCTTGTATCCATTGTAAGGATGTGCTCAGATTGTGCGTGCGTGTGTGTGTGTGTGTGTGTGTCTGTGTGTGTGTGTGTGCGCGTGTGATTGTGTGCATGTTGTGGTGGCTGTGAGGTTGTGGGGAGGATGATTGCTGTCTTACTATCTCTTGCAGGCCGCATTTGGAAATGGCCTCTTGAAGAGCTCTGTTCCCCCCGGTCTGCCAGAAGGCTATAAATAACCTCCTGCTGGACCCATGCCATCTAAAGAGCTGCGATTTAACCTCTGGATGCTGAGGATGTGCAGAAATAGACTCCAGCCTGGGGCTACCCCAATAGTCTTGGGTCACTTTGTGCTGTGGCTGCTGTCTTTGTCCCAAGGGAAAGGATGGTTGGGATAGGGAGTGGAGGGAGGTCGCCTCCCTGTCTCGGGCCATCCTAAACTTGAGTTTGCTTCTTGACTCCTTGGAATGTGCTTCTCATTGACTCTATAGAATGTGTTGACTGGTGTTTTCAGTAGATCATCTCCAAATGGCAGCAAAAGACTATTTTCAAAGAGGTAGGGAGGCTAAGGACGTCTAAACGTTTACTTCCTTTTAAAGAGTAGCCCGTGTGTCTCTTGATGTGATATACCAAGTTTTGGTTGCACATTTGAGAGTGAACTTTATTGTGCTCGTTAGATTCTGGAAGGGTTCTTAGGCCTCCTCGAGCTTAAGAACCTCCACCTCCCCTGGTAGGATCATCAGTTCCTTCGGGATGGATACAGAATTTCCCCCTTGATTTGGCAGCAAAGAGCTGTTACTGACAGTGATGTCTGCCTCTGGCCTGGAAAGGTTAGGGTAGGTCTTAGCTGGAACCCAGTTAGTCATTCTTATGGTCTTCAACCAGCTGGGAGGATGGGGGTCTTGTGACCATTCTTCATTCATCTTATCACATCCCATTGATCATCTATTTTGAACCTGGTATTGTGTTGAAGAGTTCACGACAAGGGACTTGGAGGACCTTGGAATCTCATGGTACCACCATATCGGCTGGCTCTGTAGTGAGAGTGGGAATCTCCACCCTCGGATGTTGGTATTTTTTACTAGACTTCTCAGAGATCCTAGTTTTTCTCTGCTTCTTCCTAGGTCCACTCTGGAGGTACCTCTTAGGGAAGGTGGGCTTCGGTATCGTTTGGGGACCTTTCTGACCGGGATCAGGGAAAAGCATCCCTGCTGAGATTGCCTGAGGAGGGAGGGGCTGTGGGCTGCCAGGGCATGTGTCTCCTTTGCCTAGCGACTTTGCTGTCACATGACCCATGTTGGCTCTTAGGGAGGCCCTGCTCTTCTTCATTCTGGGTCAAGGAACAGGCTCTTCCTGGAACTTCCTCTGGCATGTTGACACAAGACAGAAATGTTGACTATTACTTTTCAAAAGGCTCTGGGCGATATCAGCTCATAGATGCTCCAGCCTACATACCTAGATTGGATGATAGAGTCTGCAACTTTCCTGCTGTGGCTTCTGGCGACCTAACAGCAAGGCTGCCTGGAGGAGTCTACCCCATCCATCCTACATTCCAGGCACCCAGGCCCCACAAAATTCACGCTGAGCACGGATGAAGTACAGTCCCTGTGTGGTGAAGACTCCTGCTGGAAGGGCTGTGACTAAATACCTACCTCATCTCAGGGGGTGGAGGAAGGGGATCCCCTCAGGGAGATGGTGTTGGTTCAGGTAGTGTCAGGATACAAGGCCATGTGGTCTGTTCATATCAGATTCTCTCCTATAGGTGTGTGTGTGTGTGTGTGTGTGTGTGTGTGTGTGCCTTTCTGTGTCTACTCACATAGGGCTAGGCAGCATCGCCTTTAGCTACCCTGGCCCCTGGCTTCAAGTCGTTTCCGTGGTATCTATGTTTTTTTTTTTTTTTTTTAACCTCCAGTTGGTGTGAGCTCCCTGCTTGATGTTTTAGTCATTTTGGGGATGCTATCACGGAGGGCTATAGCCTGGATGACTTAAATATGTTGTTTTCTATCAGTTTGGGAGGCTGGAAGTCTGTGATCTGGGTACCAGTGTGTCACAGTCCCAGTGAGACAGAGACAGTTGTCTTGGTTTTATTCTCCTGTAGTCTTGTCCTTGGTGTGTGTGTGTGTGTGTGTGTGTGTGTGTGTGTGTGTGTGTGTAGAACAGAGAGAGAAAGAAGGGAGAGAGGGGAGAGAGAGATTATTTTCCTTCCTCTTAGGCCGCTAATCCCATTGTGAGTAGTGCCTCACCCTCGTGACTTCTAACATTAATCACCCCCAAATGCTCCATCTTCAAGCTCTACACTGGGCTTTAGGGTTTCCACATAAGACTTTTGGGACACAAGTATAAACCTTTAGTCCCAGGGCTTCAACCCATCCTCCATCAAGCCTGCTCCATCCTCACCTCCTAACCCTCTTCTGGCAGCTGGCTCCTTGTGTGGGTTTTGTCTTGAGCTTCTCTGCATCTTTCACTTGGTTCTTGGTGTTTCCCTTTTTGATGAGCTCCCCACCTTTTCACATCCTGTGTTCCCACTGTGCCGGTTTGGTTTCCTTATGTAAGAAGTCTGTATCGCACCCCTGCTCTGCCCCAAGCACTGTGCTAGACACAGGAGATCACAGTAGGGATGACCACACCTCCTTGGAACCTAGAGTCTGATGGAGGAGACAGTGAAGAAGTAAGCAGATAGGTCGATCCAGGTTGAGTATCCTATATCTGGAAATTGGAAATGCCAGATGTTCCCAAATTGGAACCTGTCTGAATGGCAGTGTGATTCTACAAGCAGAACATTCCATACTTAACCTGAGGAGATGGGCTGCTGTCCAAACACAATGCGCTAAAAATACTGCCCAAACTGTTTCTAGGCTGTCTGTTTAACATGTATACAAAGCAAAACCAAATCTCCCTTTTGTACTTGTGTCCCATCCTTATTATGTCTTAGTATGTATATGCAAATATTCCCAGACCCGATAGCTGAACCACTTCTGATCCCAAGCAATTTTGGATAAGGTATACCCACCCTTAATAGAATAATTGCAGTGAGCAGGATCCAGAGATAGAGCATTATAGGGGCAGGAAGGGGTGACCTTTATCTGGATAGAGGTCATGAAGACTTAGAGGAGATCACATTTGAACTTGAGATCTCAGGCTGCTGAGATGGCTCAGTGGGTAGAGCTTCTTGCCACCAAGTGGTTGGAGTTTTTTCTCTGGTGGGAAGAGAGAAGTAACTCTTCAAATTGTCCCGTGGCCTACACACAGATGCCATGGCATGTGTGTTCCCCACCACAGAACATAAATAATTGTAATCTATTAAAAAATAAGCCAAGACGTGAAGAATACAGAGCCAGAGTGAGACAGACGGAAGAGGCATTTGTGCAGAGGGTGTGTCCTGGGCAGAGGCTACAGGGAGGAAAGAGTTAGCATTGGCTGGGGTGTAGTGACTCAGGGACAGGCTTGGGGTGCTATTGTAAGATGGCAGGGCTCAGATTGCACAGGGAACATGGGCCCTGGAAAGGAGGTTAGACTGATTCTGGGAACAGGTTGAGAGGGCTTCTGAAGCTGAGTCGAAACATCACTAAAACTGAGTGAGAAGATGGCTGATGTGTGGAGAGACCAGGAGGGGCGCGAGTGACGACAGGACACCGAGAGCAGACATCACTAGGACAGCAATGTTGGCAGCTCAGACCAGGGCGATGATTGTATGGCAGGAGATAAGAGGACACAGTAGAGAGATTTAGAGATGGGTTTGAGAGTAAGGGTGATGGAGTGTGGCGCAAAGCCTGCTCTACGTGCTGCGGTATGGTTCGTGAGTCAGGCAGGGGCCTGGAGACTGAAACACACACAGACACACAGAAGCATGGGTAACACCAAGAATTCCTTCTTTATTGTGTTCCAGGGCAGCTTATATAGTTTCTCCTTGACAAATGGCCACGCCCGAATTCTCAGCTGCAAGCCCACCAGAAACCACTCCCCTGCCATCTGGAACTCCTGAGGGTCTTGTGCTCAGAGCAGCTGCAAAACAAGTTGGTTGCTCAGAGCAGCTGCAAGCTTAGGGAAACAAGTGTTTACTCCAGGAGGCAGGGGTCACAGGAAATTCAGTCCCCAACAATGGGGGAACTCCAAGATGACACAAAAGGTACATATATGCAGTGGTGTGTGGCATTATTTTCAGATGGACAGGATCTGGGGTTGAGGGTAGATCTGTTTGGGACATGGGTTTTCTTTCTTTCTTTTTTTTTTTTTTTAAGACAGGGTTTCTCTGTAGCTTTGGAGCCTGTCCTGGAACTAGTTCTTGTGTAGACCAGGCTGACCTCAAACTCACTGAGATCCGCTTGCCTCTGCCTCCCGAGTGCTGGGATTAAAGGTGTGTGCACCACCGCCCAGCTCATGGCTAGTGTTTTGGTGCTTCCAGACATCTCTGGTGCTTAACTGGGGTGGTAATTGCTGGGAGTTATTAGTAGGGTGGTGGCATTTTAAACTGGGGGAGGGTAAGGTCCTCTTGGGTAGAGTCTAGTGAGAGAAGAGGTATTGAGGATGTGCCTGACCTGTTAGATACTTGATGGATGTTTAGTCTCATGAGGTTCAGGGTTCAGAAGAACATGTCCATGCAAGAGAGAAGTAGACAGCTGTGCTAGATGCTGCTGAGATACTCACAGGCTGTGACACCCAGTGAACCATGGTATTTAGGATTGCGAAGGCTGTGGTGATGTTTCCATAATAGTTTTGGTAAATTGGTGATTTCAGAAACCTTCTTTAGTGCTATGGAAAGTCAGATCACTTGGTCACGACTTGCCAGTATAGATGGCGGAGGGATGGACAAAGGTTTGCCCTTCAACAGAAGTATGGCTAAAGATACCCAGCATTGGATTGGATCTGGGAAGCGTGGTGTGAAGTGGAGGTGAGCAGGAGGTTTCTTCAACCACAGGTAATCCTGGGTTCTCCACCTTGGTATTCTGTAGGTCCAAGGACTTTGGCCAGAGTGGCTTAGCTAGAGTCACTCTGTAATCTTGCTGAGCCTCAGCTTTGGGATCGACGTAGGACCTTTTAGCTTTACAATGGCACAAAGGGTGATACACACTAGAGAATATTCTTGAATTTTAAACCTGGGTTGGATCCTGTCTCACGATGCTGGTCTGTGGCTACTGAACCACAGCTCCCAGTCATCCTTGGAGCCACAGTGATGGACTAACTGATGCTCTGAAGGGTGCTTCATCAGCAAGTCAAATGAGGGGTTGGCCACTTCATTATAAAATAGGCTTTTTGTTTGCTGATTCTGCCCTGCTGAAGCATAATGTAAGTTCTCCGAGCATGTTAAAGGCAAGCTGGGCTAAGCTATGATGGTTTGAAATACAGTTGTGACTTCTGCCATTTCCATCCTATGATGGGCTTATGGGGATACAACTGCCTTTCAAGTTGAAAAGCATGTGTGTTGCAATTCAGAGTCCAGCACATCCCCACCTGGGTTCTGAAGGTCCTTGATATGGTCATCGCTGACTTTGCTTCTTCTGCTCCAGGCCCGAGTCCTTCAACTTGGGAAGACATCTCTCTATAGGTCATTTCTCTGAGAGCAGCCTAGGAGCCAGCCTCTCCTTCCCAGCTATTCTAGTCTTCCTCAAGGAGGTATTTAGCCTTTTATTGAAGGAGCTTGAAGGGCGTTCTGTGGCTCCAATGATGGAATTTCCCCCAAGGTGTTCCAAGGCTGGTGTGCAACTTTCCTGTGCCCAACATCAGGAGAGCGTTGCCTTTCTGTTTAGTAGAGGTGAGGTAGCCTTTTCCTACTAAGGACCCTGAACCACACTCTTCTTGAGTCACATGTCAGCTTCAAGGACTCTACCAGTTTGTTGCGTGATATTTGTGCACTGTGTGAAGATGTGTTGTTGTGACTGGTTTAATAAAAAGCCAAGGGGCCAATAGGTAGGCAGGGGAGGTTAGGTGGGACTTCCAGGCAGAGAGGAACTCAGGGTTAAAATCTGGCTCTGTCAGAGCCTCCAGCAAGACACGGAGGGAGTCAGACATACAAAATGAAGGAGAGGTAAAAAGCCACATGGCAGAATGTAGATTAATAGAAACACGCTAATTTAAGTTCTAAGAGCTAGTTGGGAACAAGGCTAAGCTAAAGGCCAAGCTTAATAATAAATCTCCACGTCATTACGTCATTATTTTGGGGGGGGGCTGGTAGTTGACGAGGAAATCTGATTGCAACAGTTTCACATTGTCGTGAGACATTCCTTGACAGAAACAAGAGAATGATTTATTTTGGCTCATGCATTTAGGCAGTTCCAGCACATTATTGTGAGGATAACAGGATGGACTAGTTCATGGCCGTGGGAACACGTGATGGAGGCTGTTTATCTCATGGTAAACCAAGAAGCAGAGAGTGGCAGGAGCCAGAGAATATCACCCTCAGAGGTCTCGAATGACCCAGGCAGGGCCTCCCAAGATAACACTAGCAGTTGGTGAAAAAGCTTTTAAAAACATGGAAGTAATTTTAGCTTCAAACCATAATGGGGCCCTTTTAGGAGGTGTCTTGCAAAACTCAGAGGCCTTTCACCAGTAATGTTACTATGGAAGGTTTTCTGATTTGGGTGAACACCTTAGGCTGTTAGTGACACCCACTTGCCTACTGATGAATAGGGATACTGAGTTACACACACACACACACACACACACACACACACACACACACACACACACAGAGGCAGCTTGCTGTTCATATAGAGAACTTTGCAATATCTGCCCCTGGCTCAGGTCTTCCTGAGCTAGCGAGTCCTTTCTGTCCTTAGGGGTTAGACTTTTGTCACCAATATGTGCTGAAGAAGAGAATCAGAGAGCTGTGTCACGAATGGGTCACACAGTCCCGAGTTTTGATCAGGAATTGCATGAGTAGCATTGTAGCCCATTTAGGAGGATACACCCAGGGGTTGTCTCTCTGGGTATCTGAAGGTTACCACTAGGCTAGTTCTAGCTACAGGTAGAAGACTGGTAGGGTCACTAGAGAAGCCCTCTTGGAGGTGATTTTTCTCCTTAGTTTGAAGGCGAAGTAGACTTGTATTTTGAGGTGATCTTTCTGTTTCCTGCCGAGGGAATGTATCAAAGAGGACTGATGTAGAAGGGGCAAGGGGACCAGCTTATCCAGCCCTTCTGTACTTTGCTAGCAAGCTTCATTTTCTCTGGAAGACAATGAGAAACCAAAAAGTAGTTTAGCAGGAGAAGAGCATGACCCAAACTGCCATTCTAGAAAGATGCTGTTGTGCAGGAGAGGGCTGGAGGCTGGAGACAGGGAGTCCAATGGGAGACCTTACCGTGCTGGGCCTGAGATAAGGGCAAGGCAGGTTGTAAGCAAAGATAAATTGGTCATAAAGGTGACATAGTGTCCTTTGGGGGTCAGTTTCTAAGGCAGGCGGTCTAGGATGCTCTCCAGGTCTCTGGTTTTGCAGTTGACTGGTTGGTGAAGCCATCACCTTGAGAAGGGAGGAGAAGAAAAAGAAATTTGTTAGGAGAAGGGGGAGGATGTTTGGGTTTTAGAGCAATTGTTTGAAAGCCTTTGAGTGTGCAAGTGTCAATGTCAAATACAGAAGGTATTTGTTATCTGGGAGTTCAGCAGAGAGGCAACGGCTTGGATGGAGATGATGGGATTAAGGGAAATAAGTCATGAAAAGCTGCGAGCAGCGGCCTGGTGCACGGGCACGTAGAAAACACGAGCTCCTTCAAAGAGCTCTAAGCTCATTTGGGGAGGCAGGGCTTGCCCCTGTGAACTAGCAGCCATGAAGAGGAGGCCTGGTTTAATTAAGAGTTGTGAGGATTAAACTGTGTGCTGCAGGCAAGCCCTGGAGAGCCAGGGAGGGCTGTGAGGAGAGCGGTCCAGTAGCAGGGTCAGGAAGGAGGAAGGATGCCTCAGGGCAGAGGCTTCAGGAAGAAAGGGACTGAGAGGAAGAAGAGCATGGCTAGCTGTGTGTGTGTGTGTGTGTGTGTGTGTGTGTGTACTCTGCTCAGAGCAGAAAGAGCCAACAGGATGAGGAGAGCCTGTGTGTGGAGGGAGGGAAAGTTTGTGGCTCCCAATTCCTGTTGATTAAGGATTTTCTCAACTTGTTGCCTGATAGGAGGACAAAGGAGTCAGGTGGAACAGGCCCTAGTATAGCTTGGGAATTATACTAAATCCTAATGAATCATTTTGGCGCTCTGGGTCTACATCTAAATTCCATACCCATGGATTCCATCACTCATAGATGCAATATATATATATATGCATATACACACATATATGTATGTATGTATAGTACACACACATATATGCATATACACATGCATATAAACCCTCAGTATAATAATATGACAAATAACACCATGTAATAACTATTTAGCATATAGCATTATATTAAATATTTTAAGTAACTCCGCAATGATTTATAGTATATAGGAAGAGTATATAGATTAAATGCAGAATCTATACCATTTTCCATAAAGGACTTGCGTGTGTTTTTGTTATCATTGGATGTCCTGGAGCCAATCCCCTGGGGATACTGAGAGATATTTATGCTGCTCAACTTATAGCTGATATGGTGACACCAAAAAATTAGGAAAAGTAACTTTTTAAGGGGTTCAACTTCTGTCCTCAGAGATGCAAAAACAGAGGCAGAGGCCCCTCTCAGCTTCTGATGAGTGTGGGGTCAGAGACATGTTTTAGTCCCTTCCAAGGCAGTGTGTGATACTGGTGTGGGAGAATTGTCTGTATTCTGTCAATCATATTTTAATAAAACGCTGATTGGCCAGGCAGGAAGTATAGATGGGAAAACCAGACAGGAAGTAGAGGTGGAAAAAAGAGAACGGGAGTATTCTGGGAAGCTCCCTCGGCGGTTCTGCCCAGACCACCGGAGAGGAAAGATGTAAGCTGCCCCGCTGGAAAAGGTACTGAGCCATGTGCTAACGTAGATAAGGATAATGGGGTGACATAAGTTATAAGAGCTAATGGGTAGCCTGACCTAATGGGCCAATCAGCTTTATAACTTATAGAGATCTCTGTGTGATTGATTTTCTCTGGGACTTGCCGGCTGTGGGGTACCGGGCGGGAACAGATACCCCAACAAGCCGGCCCTCATGTTACATGATACCCTTATCTGTCTCGGCAAGGAGCTGACTGTGCATCCCAGGAGGATGCCTGATTCTCCTCTCCCACCTGTTTTTTTCTTTTCTAGTTCTCACTCTGTTGACCAGGCTGACCTTGAACTCCCAGAGATCCACTGACCTCTGCTTCCCGAGTGCTGGGATTAAAGGTGTGTGCCACCACCGCCCAGCTTCCTTTCGAGTTCTCAGAAGGAGATCGAGTTAGTTTTTATTTATACAAGCTCTATGGATTCATTGAAAGAAATAATTGAAAGCTGGGGTGGTGGCTCACGCCTGGAATCCCAGCACTCATTGGTGGAGGGAGGAGGATCATGAGTTCCAGGCCAGCCAGTGTGCACTATCTAGAGATCTTGACTCAGAATCAAAAGTAACAAACAATGACAAAGACAACAATGTGACGATCATTCAGACAAGACACAGATATAAATCATCCTTCATACAAATGACCTGAAATAAACTTTGGATTGAACCTTGGGGGAACATATACTGTCGGACTTGATTTTTACAGGATGTCCATACATTTCAACAAAAGAGTATCGTGTTTGCTGTTCTGTAAGCTAGTTTTTGTGGTCCACGTTTTCCCATGGCAGTGCAGTATGCTGGTTCTCCCCAGTGAGCTGTGTCTCCATGGATGGCTCGCATGGCCTGTGTATCCACTTGTTAGCGTCTAAGGAATGTGCATCTGGGTTAGACAGTAGGGGACAGCCATTGTCTAGGTGCTCTGTGGAGACGGAATGCTCAGAATATTCTCAGGAAATTCTTGGGACTGGGGTGTGATTTTTCCCTAGGTGATGGGGAGCCATGAGTTAGAATAAAGCGGCCACCACTGTCTTTACAGCAGTCAGGAGGTTTTCCCATTTGTTGCCAGGGCTGCTCCCTGCTCAGTAGTCATTACAGGGCACAGAATCTCCTTCCCTTTAACAAGAGTTGTGCTACGCCAGGACTGGCCTGAGTGGATGGGTTTTAGAGAGATACAGAGGCCTTCTTAGCCATTGCCTGAGACTCCAGGAGAGATGATGCCCCAAGCAGAAGATCTGTGTGTTGATATCATTAAACCACAATCCGGAAGGCTGTGTCAGGAAGGGACTGGTGAGAGGCCCCTTAAGAGAGTGAAAGCGTGTGGGTCATGCTGGGCCTCCGGGGTTCGAGGTGGACACTCTCTTGGCTCTGTTTCCTTAAAGATTTTGCTTCTCTGGGGGCATTTTATTTATTTTTAAAACGATTTTAATTTATTGTTATTATAACTATTTTGCCTTTTGAATGTCTCACTTTGTTATCCAAGCTAGCCAGGAACATACCGTGTAGTCCAGGCTGTACGCGAACTCATGGCGGTACTCTTGCTTCAGCCTTCCAGTGATGAGATCACGATGTGAGGTCTCTGCGGCCCCACCACTCCCACTGGGGGAGTTTTAAATGAGTGAGCAAGGATGATTGCCTGCTTTTGGAGAACTCTTCCCTAATATTTTCAGGGACAATTTGAAATCCCTAAGACACTAACAAGTAGTAACCACCAAGTGTGACAAACCCTGAGCCCGGAAGACTTCAGGCAACAGTTGTAGCCATTAAGCTGTGACTTTCCCTACTGGGCAAAGAATCCTAGAGCCCTGCTTGAAGGGAGGAGAGTGCTGTTATCTCCTAGCAGGTGAGCAGGTGGGAAACAAGCTGGTGCAAGGTAACATGTCTGGAACACCTGCCCCTTCCTACCGGGCCCCCTTTACCCTGGCTGGCATGCTCAGGAGCCTAGGGAGGAGAAAACTCTTTCAGTCATGTCCCCTACTGCTAGGTTTCTGCTTTTGTGTTCATTTGGACTTGTTCCTCTAAGGAGCGCTCTTTCTCTCTCTCTCTCTCTCTCTCTCTCTCTCTCTCTCTCTCTCTCTCTGTGTGTGTGTGTGTGTGTGTGTAAAACTCAGGACCAGTTAGAGTGTCTGCAGTGGGTGGGAATGGGGAGCCACGGCCCTTACTTCCTCACTGTTTGTCCATGGACAACTCTGCCCACTCTCCTTGGTCACTTTTGCATGGTCATTGAAAAATAAGCGTCTTGGTGGAAAGTCTGGTGCAATGGTGTCTGACGTGGGGGTTGGGGAGGGTAACGGTGAGGTCTTGGCGTTTCTGTCTTTAGTATGCGTCAGTCTTATTCTTGCCAGGGTAAGGTAGAGATGCTGAAAGGAAAGGTGACAGCTGCGGTGTTGAAGAGAACGTGACTGTTCTTGAAACTGTGCCTGAGGAAGCCCCGAGGATGCAGGACTGCTCCCTGCACAGGTAGAGGAGATAGAGAAGAGCATCCCAATATAATATTATTTTATAGATGAAGATGCTGAAGTATGGAAAAGTAGAGTTATTTGTTCAAAGTCACAGGACCGAGAACCCTAAGGACCTGGGTGAGAGGTCAAGTCTCGTCTCTCTGGACAGTGTCCTATTCTTTTGAGGAAGCTTGATATGGCAGACGGTGAACCCAACAGAGTCAAAGATGTAGGCAACCCCCGCCCGCCCCGCTCCAGCCTTGCGAGATGCGGCATTCACGAGTCTTCCCTTATTTATTTATTTTTTTAAAAAACGACAGAATTGGAGCAGGATGTGCCTGTAATCCCAGCCCTTTGAAGGTCGGTGGGAGGGTAAGCCGGAGCCCAAAGGCAGCCTCAGCCGCATAGTGACACTTTGTCTCACGAAACAACAAAATGGTCTTGAGTGACTCAGCCCCGTTCATCATACGGGGTTGTAAGACCTGGGGATGGTGAGGGAGCAAGCTGGGCATGCCTGGTCTGAACTGCTGGACACTGAAGTGTTTTAGATAAAATATTTTTAGTATTTGTGAATATATGTGTGTGTTTAGTGGAGGTAAAATCCAACTGTTTTATAGTTTCAGAGAGTTAGTTCATTATCATCATGGCAGGGAGTGGGGCAGCAGACAGGCAAGACATGTTGCTGGAGAAGTAGCTGAGAGCTCACATCTGAGCCACAGGTTGCACACACACACACACACACACACACACACACACACACACACAGAGAGAGAGAGAGAGAGAGAGAGAGAGAGAGAGAGAGAGAGAGAGGAGAGACAGACAGAGACATAGAGAGACACAGAGAGGGAGGGGTTGGGCCTTTTTGAAACCTCAAAACCCATCATCCCCAGTGACACATCTCCCTCCACAAGGCCACACCTCTTAATCCTTCCTAAACAGTTCCACCAACTGGAGACCAAACAATTAAGTACGTGATCCTCTTGGGGCTATTCTCATTTAAACTGCCACATGTGTAAACCCGACCTTCATTTATGGGTCACATCCCTTATATACACAGGCTGGAAGTAATTGTATGTGGACTTTCCAATAACTCTTTTGTGAGATAAACCTTCCCGGCGGTCCATTTCCGCTTCTTATATCATATTGATGCTTAAATGTTTCAGACTTTGGAATATTTCAGATTTCAGATTTTTGGATTATTTGCTTGAAATACTGTAACGTTTATTTTTTCTTTAATTAAAACATGTTTGTGTATGTGTGTGTGTGAAAGGTTGGGTGGTTGGGTATTTTTTCTCTTTTCCTCTCTGCCTTATTTTCTGAGGTAGTATCTCTTTCCTGGACTTCACTGCGTTGGCTCTATTTACCAGCCATTGATCTGGCTCCCTCCAATCCTTCTGTCTTTGCCCCCATCCCCTAGTGGTGGGGTTTCAGCCTTGTGATGCTACAAATGCCTTTTATTTTTAAATTTTATTTTACTTATTTATTTTTTGGCCTTTTGGGACAGGATTTTTCTGTGTAGCTCCGGCTGTCCTGGAGCTCACTCTGTAGACCAGGCTGGTTTCAAACTTACAGAGATCCGCCTGCCTCTGCCTCCGGAGGGCTGGGATTAAAGACGTGTTCTACCGTTGCCCAGATTATTTTTATTTTTTAAAGGGTGGTAGCACATCATTTATTTTTCTTTCTTGAAATCTTATTTAAAAATCAAACATTATGGGCTGGAGAGATGGCTCAGTGGTTATGAGTACTGGCTACTCTTCCAGAGGTCCTGAGTTCAATTCCCAGCAACCACATGGTGGCTCACAACCATCTGTAATGAGGTCTGGTGCCCTCTTCTGGCCTGCAGGCATACAAGCAGACAGAATACTTTATACATAATAAATAAATAAATAAATAAATAAATAAATTTAAATATTTTTTTAAAAAATCAAACATTATATCATTTCTCCCTTTCCCTTTCCTTTTCCCAATCCCTTCTATATACCTTCCTTGCTACTTCTCAAAATCAGGGCCTCTTGTTCTTTAATGTATATACATACACATATATGTCTAGATGCATAAATATTATCTACTCAGTTCATTGATGTTACTTGTATGTACATGATTCCAGCCCTGACCCCTTGGTATTGCATAATTAGCTAGGTGGCTCACCCCCAAGGAAGATTGTTTTCCCTGTTCTCTCAGCATTGCTCAGTTGCCTGTGTTTCTCTGTCTAGGGGCGATGCTCCTTGAGTTTTCCCTTTTCCCTGTTAGCATGTCTGTGGGTGCTGTTGTTCAGCTCCTGTCTAGGCAGCCATTGGTGACTTATGAGTGTAGCTTCCTTGTCATCTCTAGGAGACACATTCCCTCCACAGATTCCTTGGTTCTCTGACTTCTAAAATCTTTCTGTTCCATCTTCCGCTATGTTCCCTGACCCTTAGGTATAGATGTTGTGTTGGTATAGGTATTTTAACTAGGGCTGGGTTAAATCATTTGTTCTGCTTTGTTTCTTTGTTTGTTTGTTTCTTTCTTTCTTCCTTTCTCCCTCCCTCCCTCCCTCCCTCCTTCTCTCTCTCTCTTTTTCTTTCTTTCTCTCTCCCTTTCTTTTTCTTCCTTCTCCTTCTTCTTCCTTTTTTTTTTGATAGGGTTTCTCTGTGTAGTCCTGCCCATTCTGGAACTCGATTTGTAGACCAGGCTGGCCTCAAACCCAGACATCATCCTGCCTCTGCTTCCCAAGTGCTGGGATTAAAGGTGTGCGCCACCACCACCCCTTACTTTCATGTTTTTTGACTAGTTGTGGTTTTCTGTAATGACCTCCTTCTGTTGCAAAGAGACGTTTCTTTGCTGAGTGGTGAGAGCTGCACTTATCTGTGGGTGTGAGAATATGTTTTAGAATGCAGTTGAGAATTAGGCTCGTTTAGCAGAATGGCTGTGGTGGGTTCTTCTCTAAGATCCATGGCCTCACTAGTCTCAGGTAACTGGCTAGGTTTCAAGAACCAGGCGTGATTTCTTTCCTATCGAGTGGACCTTAAGTTCAGTTACAGAGCTGTTCGTTACTGCCGAGCTATGAGTGCCTCTATTATATCCTTAGGGCTAGTGTGCCTTGCTGGTCACCATTGTGCCTCATAGGTGTTACAGCCGGGTGGGACTTACAAGTTGCTCCCCTCCTTGGGGATAGCACTCCTGCTATCTTACCCATTTCCCATTTCAGATCTCTTGTATCCTGCTATTCTGCTCTCTCGTGTCCCTGCCCCATTGTCCCCCTTTACCTTCCTGTTTCTGTGGGTTCTTAGCATACCTGTCTTCTCCATGTGTGCTGTGGACCTAAACCCTGGTTCTCATGCGTGTACAATAGATACTTTACTCACCGAGCCCTCTCCCCAGTTTAGAATGCTGCAGAGTTTAAGAATGCATTACGTTCAGCCCTGCTGCTGGACTACAGACTCTCTCCCAGCAGGAAGGGAGGGAGGACAGCGGGTTGGGTAGAAGTGGGCAGAGCAGAAAGGCAAGGAAGGCTTGGTGTTTGGCTTCACACAGCATGTAGGAGGAGGCATTTGGCTTCTGGCTGTGGGCAGAAGGTTGAACACTGGTTGGACTTCAGGTCAGCCTGAGCCTGGCAAAGGAGAAACCATTTCTCTCATCTCAAGCCAAGTGAGTCTGACAGACTTTCCTGAGTCTCCACAATACTGCCAGAAGCCAGTCAGCCCACGGGGTGCTGAAGGCTGGGTAGGGAGATCTGGGGAATCTCACGGAACCCGTAAGTGGGGGTCACTAGCACTCAGTCCTCTTCCTTACTCCATGAGGGCTCAGTCCTGCTCTGGTCCCCATCCGTTCCTCTCCCCTTTGGATCAAGCTCCAGAGGTCAATGGCAGAAAGGAGGGGGTAAAACGAAATGATGATGACTTTGATTTTTTTCCCCTTCTTGTGTCAGAGCCTGGGGAAGGTGGTTGTTTTGCTTCCTGGACCTCAGTGGCGAATTCTCTGCCAGACAATCATCGCGGCGCTTTCATTGCTTTCTGATGCTCCTCTAACTGCGCAGGGTCGGCTATTAAATGGTCATCAAACCTCAGCCTCTATCCCATCAATAGTCATAAAGTTGGGGAGATAAAAGCCATCAGTTTTCCATTATAGCTGAAAGCAATACTGTGGATGGCTATTTTCTGAGTGCTGCAGATAGATGTATTTTAACTAGAGCACAGTTTCCAGTGGGCCCAGCTCAGCTGTGGGCCCTGCTGGACCTGGGATAACCCGGCCAGGTGCAGAAAAGGCAGGCATAGCCCGGCCGCTTCTCCGTTAGTCCCCTCTCCTTGGAGATTGAGATGGGCAGAGCATCAGGTTTGGGGCTCTGGGCGGATGCTCCAGGGGTGGCACTATGTACTCCTAGTCTCTCATATTAATGAGATGTAATGGGTAGATGCAGAAAGTCATGATAATGCCCAACCTGGTGAAGAACAGCCCCGCCCCTAGCAGGATCCTGACTTCTGAGAGACCAGAGGAAGGTACGCTGTAGCACCTGCTGACCTGTGGGGAACCTGGTGGAACAGGCATAACTTACAGGCTGTGCTCAGTTGGACACAGAATGGTCCAGTGTGAGAAAACTGGCACCTGGGGTGGGGGCACCCCTACTCTTGCAGGATCCACGGTGTCTATAGCATCTCAGACAAGCAAGGCATCTGGAAATGGATTTTACAATCACATAGTCTGGCAGTGAGCAACCACTGGCCATGTTTGTAGAATGAATTGCACCCCCTTGCATTTCCCCATTCCCTAATCCCAGGGCCTTCAGTGCAAGTTCCAGAAGACTCTGGGTTCTGGCAACCCTGGCCCTCCTGCCCACTGCTTTTTATTTTCCTTGAATATGTAACTCATCTACCTCCATTTTCCCGTCGCTCGGCTCTTGCAAGGGCAGGACCCTTGTCTGGATGTCCCATTGGCTCTCCGGGAAGTGCCTAATCATATTAGAGGTTCTTTGTGGTCACCCCCCTTTGCCGTACCTCTGTCTTTTCCAGGAAGTGGCCTTCTCTGTTTCCTGCACTGGTGTAGCGATGAGCTTCAGTCCCATCAGAGCTATTCTTAGAGACATCACAGTTGCTGAGTGTGTAGACTTCTCTGGGGTCAGCTCATGTTTCATGGTGTTTGTGATTCTGCTGCAGCGGGCTCACTCTTGTGCCTGGCTGTAGGGATCCAGTCTCATGGACTGAATCTTTGGGTCTAGGGCCTGCAGTAATCTCCTAGATGGGGCAGGGGCGGACTTCAGTTTGGGCTTCTGCTCCTTCTGCAGCCTCACGGTTCTGTGGACCCGCCAGCATTTGTTAAATGCTCTGCTCTGGATGCATTCACATGCACCATGGTTGTGACATCTACTGGCATCAAATTTGCCTAGGGATATTTCCTTCCTCTTCTCCTCTCCCCCAGGACCCCTTAGGACCACAGGCTCCCTGTGTACTAGCACCCTTATCTGTATCCCAGGGAGCTAGGATTCAGTACAGCCCAGCCTTGAGCTTCCTATCCCAAATTTATGACCAGTCCATTTAGCAAGCTCAAATATCTCTAGCTTTTGACTGGTCATCTTGAGGCCTTTGAAAATGACCCCGTTTTAGCATGAGGGACACACAGGTCTTCCAGTCTCAAAGTCTTACCCGTTTCCTGGAATGACTATGTGCCAGGGGGAAGAAAGGAAAATTCTTACTGTTTTTCCACGTTCCTCCATCTGCTGAGCCCTTAGGAAGGGAAGGTTCAGCTGTCTTTTACCATGGCATCCACTTACATGTAACTCTCTTCTTGGTGACACTGTGAGCTCTGGACCGGGTGGCACGGTGACCAGCTCATTAACCCCAGCATCTGGCCCATGGTCTGGTGTGGAGTGCAGTGAACACCTATGGAGTTCTTGAGTGGTCTGTCTCCTAAATTAGAGATTGTAGCAGCTGCCCTAACCTTTTCCTGATGACACAGGATCAGCCCTGGTGACCAGGTAAAGTGTGCGGATGGCAAACAATGCTTTCAGGTGCATCTGACGTCTATAGAGCGGTTCCCCCATGCTCCAGGTATCCCCGGAGCTGCAGCCGCTGGATCACTGGTGTTTTTCTGTTGATTTCTGTCTTCTCTGTGTTTGCTGCTGTTTCTGCTGAGGGTTCTGTCGCCTCCTGTGCTCTTCCTTCTGTCACTTTTCTCCTTTGTACATTTTCTGAGGAACAGAGAACCAGATAACGGAGAGCGTGGGAATTACGTATGCACCGGGGGCCTGAGGATTTAAGTGGAGAGAGAACCAATTTTCTTAGGAGCAAAAGATCTCTTTTAGTGGACAAACTTCATCTTGCCTATCTCGGCGACTTCCTTGTTCTTGGAAGGCTGCCAGATGAGTGACCTACAAATGTGCTGTTCCGGTAGAGCCCTTTTAGATTAAAAAACATATTTTAAGATGGCTTTGGAAAAGGGACTAGAGAGCTCCCTGAAAGAATTGTGGGAGGGAAGTGGACTTGTCTATTGAGATGGATCAGGTTAGTAGATCAGGTTAGTAGACCCCTCAGGTTCTGCCCTGTCTCTATAGAATGACATTGTCCTCAGTGTCCCATGATGGCCAGTACTGGGATAATTTACCCTGTCCTTTCCTCACCCTCAGTGGGCCCAGGCGTCAGAGTGAGGGTGGTTTTGGTCTCATTGTGTGGAGCACTGGTATAGATCAGCATACACCACTGATTGCAAGAATGGGATTGCCTTGCAAATGATACTTGGGCTTTGGTGATGGCGTCAATAACAACCACTGTACCTAAGGGTACCATGGGGCCAGGTAGAGATGCTGCATCATGACAGAAGCACAGGCTGAGTGAGGGCCGGAAGCACTGGAAGGGTAGAGACTGGATCAGAACTTCTGGGTCCTGCCTGAGCCGAAACCTGTCCATCTCAAGCATTAAAATGTTAAAATAAACTTTATTATAAAAATTCCAAATAAAGAAAAGCATCAAAATTCATCAGACTCAAAGTCTATGCAACTCAATGAACTTCTATACAGTTAGAATAGGCATTCTGGACAGAACTTGTGGAGGGTCATGTTAAATTTTACACTTTTAGTGTTAAATATATTTTATGCACTCATCAACTACCCAAAATAAAAAAAACCCCATGTGATAGAATCAGAACAAGAAAAACAAACAACTTATATCCCTTCTTGTGTCCATTAACTTCATTTAGTCTTTCCCCCCTTCCTTGTTTTTAGCCTTTTCTGGTCTGTTTTCTTCATGTTATGTTGCACCCGCACGCAAATTTGTTTAAATAGATACTTAACGTTATTGGCTAGATTCTGTGTATGAGAGAGAACATGAAGTTTTTTTTTTTTGTTCTGAGATCGTACGACCTCACAACATAATATATTCTAAGCCCATCCATTTTCCTGTGATTTTTAAAACCTCATTTTTCTTTAGAGCTGAGTAGTGTTCCGTTTTATATGCACAGGCCAAATTTTCACTCTCCGCTCATTCGTTGATGGACACCTAAGTTGAATATCTTGAGAAGGAATACATACCTTCTCAGCCTTTGTTTAACAGCAAAGAGTTGGAATCAGATAATACCATCCCAAATTCTATGTCTCCTGAATGAAGATGTACCTTATTTCTGGAATTTGGGAGCGGGAGTGGGGGAGCATTGAATCTATATTACTTGTTCTGTTTCACTGCTGTGACTAATACCTGGCCAAAAACAACTTATGGAAAGAAGGTAGATTTTTGGCTCACAGCTCAGATGAGTGGTGTTCACCAACGTGGGAAAGAGCATGGTGGGGCCTATGGAGCTCCTCACATCGTGGCGGATCAGGAAGGGGAGTAAAGAGAATGTGGATGTTCAATTGTTTTTCTCCTTCCCCTGCTTTTATGTCTGTCTGGAAGCCCATATCATGAGATGATGCCACCTACCTTCAGTTGGATCTTTCTTCCTCTGTTAAATCCAGAGATGAGTCTCTGTTCTGGCTGGTTTTGTGTGTCAGCTTGTGTAACATGAGGGCTTGCTTGTCACCCAGCTAGCTTAGCCCTGAAATAATCACACAGAAACTGTATCGATTAAAACACTGCTTGACCCATTAGCTCAGGTTTCTTATTGGCTAACTCTTATAACTTACATAGCTCATTATTAGCCCATTACTATTATCTGTGTTAGCCATGTGGCTCAGTACCTTATTCAGCGGGGCAGGTCACATCCTGCTTCTTCTGTGTCTGGGCAGGACTTGGGAAAGAGCTTCCTTCTTCCCAGAATATTCTTGTTCTCATTGCCCCACCTCTACTTCCTTTCAGGTTTTCCTGCCTATACTTCCTGCCTGGCTACCAGCCAATCAGCATTTACTTAAAATATAATTGACAGAATATAGAATTGTCCTGCACCAAGCTTGACACGAGCTAGAGTCATCAGAGAGGAAGGAGCCTCAGTTGAGGAAATGCCTCCATGAGATCTAGCTGTAAGGAATTTTCTTAGTGATCAGTTGGGGGAGGGCCCATGCCCATGGTAGGGATACCATCCCTGGGCTGGTGGTCCTGAGTTCTATAAGATAGCAGGCTGAGCAAACCAAGCCAGTAAGCAACACTCCTTCACGGCCTCTACATCAACTCCTACCTCCAGGTTCCTGCCCTGTTGAAGTTCCTGTCCTAGCTTCCCCCAGTGATGAGCAGTGCTGTGGAAGTGTAGGCCAAATAAACCCTTTCCTCCCCAACTTGCTTTTTGGTCACGGTGTTTCATCACAGCAATAGAAACCCTAACCAAGGCAGTCTCCTAGGTGGTTCTCAATCAAGTCAAGTGGACAATGAAGATGGATGGTGAATTATCACAGGATCTGAGGAAAACCGTGGGTTTAGCTGTAAGTAGGAATATTTATTATCTTTTTCTATCTGTCAAGGTGGAAAAGAGAGGGCTTTTGCATTTTGCTGCCATTCTGCATACTCTGTGACTCTGTATGGGACTATCCACATAGTTGTGTTTGTAGGTTTGAGAGTACTACGCATGTGTACCACCACGGGAGATACGGACATGGGGACAGTGCTTCGGGGACAAAGACTTCATACTTAGCTCTAATGCAGACTCTTGCCCTCACCCTTCACTCACTCAAGTGCAGAGAAGAACTGGAAAGGAGACCTCCGGTTGGCCGCTTCTCTTCTGGACATGGCTTCCCATTTCTGGGGTGAGGGACTGGGCTGAATGGTTCCGTATGTCTCTTCTTATGCTGTGAACCAAAGGAAACCCCTTCATAGTCCTTCTTTCTTGGGACTGGAGAGCATCTGCAGCTTCTCCTCTTCTTTAGACTTGCTGGGGTTGCTTAGCATGACAGGTATCCTTTCTAGGGTGTCCTGGGTCTGTATCTCTGAGTTCATTTGATTTTCCTTATCTAACTATAAGTATTAGGGCCACCTTCTGCATAAGCCCAGAAACACAGGACTTGGCAGGTTAGGGAGGGATATGGCCCTAAGGATTTGGGGCTGGAATATCACAGAGAGGTTTTCTGGTGACTCCATCTATGTCCATGAAACTCACTGTGAGCGCGTTTTCCTGAGCGATCCAGAGCGTGGAGTTCATGAGAGAGGTTATCGGGGCAAGTGTGTCTGTCGACTGGCCAGTGTGTCTTCCCAAAGTGTCTATGAACTGTAGGTGCTACCTGTAAGGAAATGTCATGTCTTTAATAATCACAGTCATTTGTTGCTAAATGGTGGGGATACACCTGAACACTGTGTCTCTAGGCAATTTTGTTGTCATGTGAACGTCTTGGAGCACACTCATGGAAACAAGGATGCTATGATGTCACTTGTGGAACCTTGTTGCTCTCCAGTGTTGATCAAACATTGTTATATAATGCACTTCTATACGTAAGTCTTGATCCTCTGTGGTTGTAGAAAGAGAATACATACAAGGAGGCAGAAGGACAGGGCCCCCAGATCTCAGTTTCATCTTCTAGGATCTCTCCCCAATTTAGATTGCTTCCAGATGATCATGGCAACTCCTCATGAACCTGAAGTAGAGGGGCAGCCCTTGTTCTTTGTAGCATGTAGGCATCCATAAGGGGTGCCTGTCCAAAACGCTCCATGGAATAGCCAGAATAGATTAAGAGGTTTATTATTGCTACATCAAGGCTCAGGAAGATGAGGTGATAAACAGGGAGTGGCTGCCATGTCCTGAGCTGGCCCTGGGGCTGGCAGATCTGCACTTGGGTCTTGATCTGCCCCAAGAGGTGGACTGTGTGGGGGTGGGTGTCTTCCAGCTGGTTGCTGAGCATCCTCAAGGTACCTAGTTATAAGGTGGAGCGGAAATCTGAACAGGAAGAAGCTCCTCATTATTTTCACTGTTTCTCCAAGCAAAGGCCCCCGACATCAGTCAGCTTCAGTGCTTAATAAAACCCTGATTCCAAATTTCTCCTAAAACCCGTGGAAACAAAATCTCTGGGTGTGGGGCTTAGGAATCCATTTTTTTCCCCTGTGTTTCCTGCCAGTTTTCATTTTTAGAGAGGGCTGTGAACCATTACAGTTTCCTGGGCTCGTTCCTGGAGTCAGTTCTGTACCTAGCCTGGGAAGGAAGCTCCCAGGTCGGGGAACCCAACAAGCTCATTCATTTCCCCTGACTAACTCCATCATGCCTGAATTCTCTAGAAGTCTGCCCCCGGTAGATCAAGGGTGCCTGGATTTATCCACCATCTACCTGTATGCGCTATCCAGACTTGTCTTATCATCCGGTTGGCATTATTTTTTCTTACTGTTCAAATAACCTCATTAGCATATCCCTGGGAAAATAATCAAAATATTTTCTGTGAGTCCAGACAGACTCTAGAAATGGAATGCCATTGCAGATTAACTGTGTTGTGATCAGAACAGATGGGTTGGCCCAAGCCTCAAAGACCGAGCAAGGCCCAGCGTGGAGCCTGCTGGCTGTGGCCAAGTAGGCAATAGCAACACGTGCCTTTCTTCCCTGACTGACCATTGCCCTTGTCCTGTGTGGGACCAAGCACTCCTAACCTTGGGGCGGTAGGATGGGTGTGCAGGAATATTAGAAGCAGACATGGCTCCTCTTTGGCATGTTTCTTCGGGAGTTGTGAAAGGAGCCCAGAGTCTCACACACTCTGCTCTGGAAGAGCTCAGAGAAGTGGGGGGATCAGAATAGAATTCACTCCCCAGGATATCACCTAGGACCTTCACAGTGGACCCCATCTTCATCTCCAGGACAACCACTTAGCGTTCTCAAAGAAAGCGGAGGCAAGGCAAGCCCTTTTCAGTTATCCCAGGGACCAGGGTCCAGTCCCAGGTGAGCAGTAGAGATTGCAACCCTTGGAGAACGGAAGCTCTGTCTCTGGTGGAGGCTGCTCACACAGCCGGCTGGGCTTTTAGCTGCTTCAACCTGGGATGGGAGAAGTGTGTCAAAGGTAGCTGGGATTAGGAGGGGCTCCATGAAGATGGCAGAATGGGTAGCCTCACCCCAAATTCATGTCTACCTAGAAGTGCAGAACTTGATCTTATCTGGAAATGGCATTTTCAGACAGAACCAGTTAGGGTGATGCTGTCATAGAAGGTTAGGCCATACTGTGGAATGGGCCCCAAACCCAATGACTGGTATCTCTGTGGAGGAAGGAAGGAGGTAGAGACACATGGGAGAAAAGACCGTGCAACAGCACATCTGGAAATTGGAGTGACGGCACCAAGAGCCAAGGAGCGCTGTACCCCCAGCAGCTGGAGGAGATGGGCAGGGTCCACGTGGAACCCTCAAAAGGAGCCTGGCCCTCTAAAGGAGCTTGGGCATCTCATCTCCCAAGTTAACAGAGGGCAAGGAACAGTCACTTCAAGCTACTCAGTTTGTGGTAGGTTCTTAGGTTTGTTCCAGGCAGAGGCTCCCACTTCTCCACGGGAGTCACCAGCCAGAGAATAGTGGATGTGTCACTTTGTGTTCTCTCCTGCAAGGCTGATGGAACCTGGCAAAGTTGACAATAACATTCCGAGGGGCCCACAGGAGGGGTGTAGATGGGCAAGTGAGGAAGCTGAGGGAGGCTTTCCCGGGAAAGGTTGCTGGGGACGAGGAATTCCTATTGCGGTATCCTAGGTAGGGGAAATGGCTGGAGGAAGCGTGATTTTGAGGACAGAGACCTAGAGCAGGTGGGCTGGCTCTCTGTGGAGCCAAGCTTCTTCATGACAAGAAAGTCTCAGAAGCCCCTGGGTGGTTCAAGGGAAGGGCTACAACGTTCAAGGTCAGGCAGCTGTGGCTCTACCTTCATGGCCATCAGCCCCATCCTGGTGTCTCAGTGGGACTCAGTTGCCACTAACTACCCTGTTCCCTACCCCAAAGGCAATGCTCAATGCATGTTAAACAGCGTGCAGCCTTGCCCATCCCTCTGAAGGAACCAGCAATCCTGGTCCCGCTGCGCTCATAGACCTGGGTCCTGCTCTAGTCCCAGCACGTTCCAGTGGAGCTGTGGGTCAGCGTCTGTGAGTGTCACCTTCCTCCTCTGTCACCTGGGGCATTCTGCGCTGCCTGTCTATCTCAGGGTGTTTACTAGGATTAAACATATTAATGCTTTTAGAAGTGCTCAGCAGACACGTAGTAAACACTCAAAATTGTTAGCTGTGATTATTTATTATTAGTTTGGTAGGTTTCTCAGCAAATGGAAAGGCAGGCCTAAAAAGAAATAATTATAGAAAACATGAATAGCTTCAAAATACCAGTTTGCAAAGTACAGGTTTTAGTTCAAGTACCTGGGCTGGCCCAGCCTGGCCCTCTCCCTGCCTGGGATTAGGCACTGGGTTTCTTTGTAGGACTTCCACTCTGGCCTCCTTGTCCTCTTGAAGCCACTCAGCCAGTTCAATATCATCATTACAGCAACCCATTGGATAATAGAGCTGAATTTTGGGAGGAACTCTAGAACCTTCTTTGATATAGGGGGATATGAATCTCTGTCTCTTTGACATCTGCAGACTGGCGGATATGCTAATGGACATGCATCTAGGAAGTAGCCTCTCTTCTGCTCTTTTTTTGGAGTAGAATTAGTCAGGAATTATGAATTTGAAAAGGTTTGTGCAATGGCAATGGGGTGGTTATTCCTCTCTACTGTCAACTTGAGATCTAGAGCCACCTGGGAGACAGGCCTCTGGGCATGTATCTTGATTTAGATAGTTGAGGCAGGGAAACTCATTCATTGTGAGCGGCACGGTTTCCTGGGATCAGATCTTGGACTGTACAAAGAGAAGGAAGTGAATTGAGGACAGCGTTCATTATTATAGTCCCTATACCCAACCCGCGTTTCCTGACTGTGGATGTCAGGTTGACCAGTTGTCTCAAGCTCCTGCGGTCATAATTTTCCCACCAAGATAGACTGTACCCTGGAATTATAAGCCAAAATATACTCTTCCTTAAATTGCTTTGCTAGGGTATTTTACCACAGCATCAGAAATGTAATTAATATAGAATGAATGGGAGGAAATCTTAACTTGGAAAGCCAGTGGTCTAGGGCTTGGGCCATGTGGTACCATCATAAATTACTTGAGACATGGAATGTATTTTACAGAGTCTCTCTCTCTCTCTCTCTCTCTCTCTCTCTCTCTCTGCCTCCCCCCCCCCATACTGTTATGCATCCACTGGTCTTAGAGTCATGGTTAAGAGTGTATTCTGAGAAAGGGTAACCGGGCTGAGTAATTTCTAAAGGCCCATGATTATTCTTGACGTCATTTATGTTCTGTGCTGTGTACACAGATCCGCTGTTGACACCAGACTTGATCCTGTACAGACCCTTTTCCTGCAGACCGCCAGCTACATGGTCTTGACTTGTCATTCCCAGTTCGTCTTTTGTTCAGAAGGGTGCTGTTTAAGGCTGTTATATGTTCATCAGCCCGTTATTTACAGATGCACTACTTCAGAGAAATGTATCTACCAGCCATTTGAAGAATAGCCTTTGTGTCAACCATGTGGCCTGTCTTCCTCACGCCTGTCAATTTTTACATATCAGAACTCACTGCCCTCCAGGCCAGAGTGATGATCAGTCAGTTCTATCCTTGCTTTCTTACAGGGCCACTTCCCGAAATATCTGTGTGAAATGCGGTGTCCCATTAGGACACACACAGAAGACTTAGTCTGGGCAGCAAGAAGGAATTCCAAGAAACGCCCAGCTCCTGTAGAGGAACATCTGCAGGTTCAGGCTCCCTCCCTGTGTAGGAGGCAGGAGAATTATTCCCAGGGGTCTGGGGTTAGGGGTCATCAACCTGATTTACTTTCTGCACCTACCCCTCACCCATGTGATGCTGAAGATGTGGTCTATTTGTGTAGGCCACCCTCTTGTTTCCCCAGGTCTGGGCTGCATTTATTTGGCTTTCTTTCCTTTCTGCTCCATCCACCTCTGTTTCTTCTGTCTTATTTGGCTTCCTCTGCTGGGGCTGTTTGTTGAGTCAGCCCCCGCCTCCTGGCCCTTGCCAGGGACTTCACCCTGGCTCACACACTGAGATGTCATTCTCTACCTCTATCCCTTTGCAGAAGGGGGATTAAGGAACTGCGTTGTTTTACAGGAAGTGCCAATGTCCTGTAGCACCAAGGGTTGGCCACTTATCGCGTGACTGGAAGAGCACAAATGAACAGTCTTGGGATGTATCTTCCCAGTCAAAGATGCTGTTGGGGCCTTCGGTTTTCAAGCTGGTCCAGGGCTTCGCTACTCCTTACCCATTGGAGAGAATGAAAAGCTGGTGGTGGACACTCAGGGGCTTCCTTCTTCTCTGTGCTGGAGCCTGGCTATCCCGGAAAGGCTTCTGCATCCTGATGTTCTAGGGCATCTCCTGATTCTCTTTTCAGGACCCGCTGCCAGATTAATTTCCAACTCTTTTCCTTTGACCCTGCTGGTCTGTCATTTTTTCTTGGGGATCCATCCTCATTCCTGACTCAGTTTCCCCCTGGGGTTTTCTTTCATTTGTACCTTGTAGTCTTGTGTTCACATCCATCCTGTGAACCTCAGGCGTGGCAGGGTATCAGGGGGCTTGTATGAAGGACCTCAGTGGACATGAGAAGTTTGTGTGGTACTTGAGCCTGAAGGCATTAAGATGAATGTGAGAGAATACTTAGTAGGCTAAGGCATTGCCTCCTTGCTTCCTTCACCTTGCATGGTGTTATATCATGATGTAGCTGTCGACATCTTTCTTCTGCCCTACAGTTGAACCCTCCTTGACTGAAGCTAGATGTTTTAGTTCAAATCCTGAGAAGCTCCAGGGACCTGATGCTTAGTTCCAAATAGTAGAAGTTTCTAGAGGACAAAGGTTGTGGTTTGAATGTGAAATGTCCCCCAGATGTGTTTGAACAGTTGGTCTCCAACCAGTGGCATACTTTTGGGAGTTTGCAAAATCTTATGTATATAGTGTCCTGATGGACTCAGTGCCAAAAGGCGTGGGCTCTGAGGATTATAGGTCTGTCCTGGTTCTGGTCTAAATCCTATTTGTTAACATATGAACAAACCTTGTCCCAGAATTTTGATGCTGTGGACTGACACACTCTAGTCACCATATTATCCCTGCCATGATTGACTATATTTCTTGAACTGTGAGCCAAATAAATCCTTTCTCCACTAAGATGATTCTGTCAAGAATTCATCACAGTGACGAGGAAACTAACATAGCAAACACTTCGTCTGTTGGGTCTTTGTGGCTCCTTGCTGTCCTAGACTGAGCCATCTGCTGTGTCCCCTCTGATTTGCATCGAGTCCACTCTCTGATGGGAACTGACCATCAGTTGCCACACTCTCTGTTGTTCCGTGTGGTCATCACTACACACACAGCCCATGGTGTTTCCTGGACCAACCTGGAACCCAGCCCTGTGATGTCAGAAGGAGATCTATAGTCGAAATAAAGGGGAGATATGGAGATAACGCTTGAGAGGCAGGACCTAGGAAAAAGGCTCCTGATTGGTGTGTGGTGGGGTAGGTGAGGAGCAGGGGTGGGATGAAGGTTTTTGATCTAAGGGTAAGTGACCTTGTATGCATTATCTGCATCTATCAGGATAGCAGGGCCGGTGTGCATGCATATGTTGTGTGTACGCATGCTTGAATGTATGTGTGTGTTATGCAGGTGGGGTGGGGAGAGGGGAGAGAGAGAGAAAGAGAGAGAGAGAGAGACAGGTAAGCTAAAGGACCCATGCTCCATTCATCCTGAATGCAGCAGTCTGTGGGCCTGTCCTTATGCTGACAGGTTAGAAGCCCCCTAGTTTATAGATTTTATTTTTGTTTCAAAGTCTTTTTTTTTTTTTTTTTTTTTTTTTTTTTTGTAAAACACTAACCTCAGCGAAGGAGAAAGAAGGAGGAAAAAGGGAAAAAAAGCTGAGTTCAGCAGCTGCAGTTTGCTGTATTTTTCTTCTTGCATCAGCAAGTTGGGACCACAAATAATCTGGTCTTCTATGCTCCAGTGCTACTGCTTAAGACTTTGCCCTCCCAAAAGGCAGCTAGCTCTCTCCCCAGAGCCAGCGATGCTCCATTTCCCAGGATCCTGGCTTAGGCACCTGGAGGTGGGCGGACAGGATGGGGGTCCGAGGCCGAAAAATAGCACAAAGAGGAGAAAGAGCTGGCCCGCCAAGGGGTTGGTAATTAATGTCTAAATGGTTTCTGGAATCAGCTAAACATTTCCTTTTAACCAGTTTCTCCAGCCTCACGTCCTTTGTTAGTTCAGGAAAAATGTCATTTATAATAGATGTTGCCTTGATAATTTGCTCCTGAGAAGCACCGTGTTCTCATTAGTCTATGTAATGAGAAGGGTGCCTAGTGGTGCCATAGCTGCCCGGATATTTGCCTGATTGGAAAATACTTGTTTATGCCGTTCGTTTTCAAAGGCTTGACTGAAGGCCCAGGAGGAGGGGGCCGAAGGCCCAAGAGTTCTCAGAACAGACTCCAGCCATACCTGGTCTTTCTTGCTTCCTGGTGGCTTCATGCTGCACCACACCGGCTTCTTCTGCGCTCTGTTTTCACCTGGCCCTTCTTCCTCCATCTCTTGCACAGGGATCTTGTCTGTCCAGTCATGAAAAGTTGAAAATTCAATGGCATGTTCTCTTTTTATTTCGCCTAGAAGGGAAATGTGATATGTGCACACAGAACATTTTACTTTGCAGAAGTATTTAGTAGATATGGTTGCGTTCCCCCCCCCCCCCCCGCCCCAGTATATCTTGTGCACATATGTATCACAGCCACCAGGACACTAAGAGTCACAATTCTCTGAGGGTTCGTGGTATGTAAGCGCAGATGTTTGACCTCAATACTCTGCTCCATCACTGGCCCCTTTTCTCTTCTGCTTGTTGGAGAATGGATACTTTTACTAGCCCCCTTTTTATCCCATAGGGACACATTGGCTTCTCTTCTGTAGGTCCCCAAGGTACTTCTTCATGTTAAGAGTGGTGCTTAAGAATGTGTGTTAATTCCTGTAGGCCGCTGGGGTCTCCTTTAGTAGATGGCTATTACCAGAGACGGCAGAGAGACATTTCTAAGTCCTAACAGCCACCAGGCAGGATCGCAGAAGGGGGAAAGACAAACTCTGTGCAGGGAGTGTATCCAGCCTAAGCTGTCTTAGTGCCCAAGGACATGCACCGCTGACACACTTTGCTGTACTGACAGCTAGGGATCCGCCTGTGGCTTTCTTTCTCGAGGGGAGCAGTGTTCTCGGATTGCTTGCTGCATAGAGGGAAGCCCTTCATTCTTTCGAGTGTAGTCTCCATCGATCCATCCAGCCACCCACCGACTCGCTCACCCCTCAGCTACTCACTCACATCTCCACATCCACTCACCCGTGTGCCTGTCCATTCATTCTTTCATCTCCATTCATTCTTCCGTCTAGCCCTCCCTCCGCCCAGCGGCCAATGAGTCACTGCTGTGCGTCACAGAGACCTTTGGGCCCTGAAGACGCAAACATGGAGGGGGTTGGTTCTGTTCTGGAAGAACCCATTGTTTAAGTGAAGCGTGAAAAACCAACGACTCTCTGTGAAGCAGAGGCAGGAGGATCAGGAGTTTGAGGCCAGCCTTGGGTACATAGAAAAAAAAACCATGTAAATTATGGTAGATGATACGAGCCATGGCTGGAGTTTATGGAGCACATTCAGAGATAGATGAAGGTATTCAGGCTTTCTGGAAGAGATGGAATGTGACTTGAATTTATAATTTTCGAAACTGGGAGAGATCTTTAAGGAGGACATGGCTGGAGGAAGGCATTTTTGGCAAGTGGAATGTTAAAGGAGGTTTACGAAACAAGGTTGGGAAATAAATGTACCGTTGATGTTGCTACGTGGCTTTCGAGTGGGAGAGAGGAGGAGGAGCTGAGGAAAGGCAAGGCAATGGAGGTTATTCCAGTTACGGTCGGGAGTCAATGTGGTAGGTACATGGTGGGCCACAGAACTCCCGGGGTTTCTCCTTCATGGGGCTGTTACTCTCAATATACAGAGGGCTACTCACAAAAGCTGAGGCCAACATGCTAAGCATTAATCCCAGGTGCTCCGAGGAAATCTCTGTCACTCTTCTCAGAATCCCCTAGCTTCCTTTCACAGATGTGGATGCTCAATCAAAGGAGTATAAGTTCAGTATCCAAGGATGTCCCTTTTGTGACTGACAGAGAGGGGATGAACCAGGCTGACTTGGGTTCAAGCAGCTCTTAGCTCTTGTGTCATTTTGTGTTTCTGGTTGGTCTGAAGCTTAGGCGAAGTATGTACATCTGGATTTCCCTCCCCATGTTAAGTTTGATGTAAGAACACGTCTGAACCTCTGTCCCTTTAAAGCAGTGTGCCGTGGAGGGATGGGGTTTGTATGGGATGCGAAGTGGAGAGACACATGCTGAGGAGGTTGAAGGGAGGGTAGATGCTGGAAATAACAAGGCGGGAGAAGGCTCTGGGGCTTGGAGTAGGAGCCCCTCAGAGTCAGAAATGGGAGGAATAAAGGCTGGAGTTTGCTATACAAAGAAGAGAAGCATTAACTGGGTGAGGATTCAGCTCGTAGGGCAAATTACCCGTCCTAGGGAGACCATTTGAGAGGTCAACCACCCGGATCACCTGCTACCCCCAGCTAAAGAGAGATGGACTTACGTTGAAATGAAATGCGTTGCTCTGAAGCTGGAGGGAGGCAGGGGCCGGGAGAGAAAGAGAAAGAAACCTAACCTCACCCCACTAGCAAGAACCATATCAGCATTCAGAGAAAGTTGAAAGAAATCTTTCAGCTGGCTGGCTACCTAGCTCAAGGCTAACCACACTCTTAACACAATAATAAGTCAATCCTCACTGAATAATTAAATAGAGAGCCTTCATAAGTATTGACTTAATGTGACAGCAAGTCTATAGTGACTTGGGGTTTGCTTATGTAAACACAATCTCCTGTTCGGCTTACTTAGCAGTTCAATGAAATAGAACAGTCCTTCAATTAAAATCAAATGATGCATACATTTAATTCCTTTCTCCTCTTACCCAGTAATAATAGGTTTGGAACACAGGTGAAGGGACGGGGAAGAAGTGGAAAAACAAGGGTATGTTTTTGAAGGGCACAAAGGACTGTATCCAAAGTCAGTCTCTAAGAGAAAGGCGTGGCCTGAACGCTGGCTGTACCTGGGCATCTCCCTGTGGAGACCCAGGTGGACATGGGCCGGCCTTTGCCCCTCCTAGGTCCTGCTGACTCATCCCAAGAGAAGGTGCTGGTCCTTTGTTGGGGTTGGCATACAGGTCTTCTGCTGGTGGACTAGGTCTGATTGAGTGCTCCCGGTCAGCTGGGGTCCAGTGACTGTAACCACAGCCGCTTCCAGACCAGTATTTCCCAAGGACACTTTCTTGGCTCACCTGGAGGAGAGATGGCGCGCCCTTCAGGCTGGATGAGGATGGAGGAAGGGGGCACCCAGTCATTTTCTGGCATGGCTCTGGAAGAGAACTATGTCCCTGTGGCTTTGGAATGCTGTAGGTGGAAGTGAGGGGCTGAGACAAGTGGGCAAGCGATGGGCAGCACAGCAGGGAAAACCTACTGGTTTCGGAGTTTGGATTGGAACTTAAGTCTCCTAGCCTGGTGCAGCGCTATGAAGTGAATTCTAGGAAACAGTGCTGCTGCGGCTAATTTTGGAGCACTGTTGTCAGGGTACCGTCACAGAGAGGCTAGTGAAGTGCTGTGTGGTACCTATTGGTCAGGGCTATTGTGAGTGGCGTGGAGGAACAGAACTCCTACCCAGGTTAGTGGCATCCATCCCATCTATCCCCACACTAGCAAGCCCTGGCAGAGTATCTACTATGCCAGACATTGTCTGGATACTTCCACACCCTCATCAGATAGTTCATTGACTTCTCCTAAGGCCCGCGAGAGCTAATGTCATTGCTGCCTCCACTTAACAGGTGAGGAAAATAAGGCCTCATTGAGTGACCTGAGTAGGTCATTCAGACCCAGCTGAGCCAAGGTTCAAACCCAGTGGGTGGTCATGTCAGAGACTGGATGCCATGACTGGATCCTTCGATGGAGGGTCTCAAGGGGAAGAGGGAGGCTCATGGGCAGCTTCATGTCTGGAAATGTCTGGAAGCCTTTCCTTGGTCAGCACCAAGTCTCTCTTTAACATGGCCTCTCCCATTAACTGGGGCTGCTAGAGAGTCAAGAGCTGGCCCTCTCTGACTCTTCATCTCAGGGTAGAATGGGCTGAATTTGCTGATAGTCTCAGAACTGAGAACATTTTCTCTAAGAGAAGGCCTAGAAAATTTATTGTTTATAATAAGTTCAGGATTCCCAAGGCTTTGTTCAATTAAACTTCAAAAAATAATTACAACTTCCAAGCAAGTTTATTAAAAGAGAACACAATGAACAGTGTCCTTTGAAATTTCCTTGTGAGTTTCCTCAATCCTCAGCTTAATGTGTTCCCTGATTGTAGCCGGGGGGCATAAACCGTGCTGGCTGCTGCTTTTTAATCCCTTAACATGCTCACATATTTAAAATTTTAGATGCAGACATAACCCACATTCTTGTCATTGTTGATAGTGATGTATCTTCTCGCAGTGTTGGGGGCTTTCTGAGTAGCTCTTACCTGATTAAACTGGCCAGAGAGTTCCTGGTTCACACTGCCTTTCTGCAGAAGTCAGCTCAGTGTCTACTTCTTGTTGAAATGCTCCTAGCCTCCTCCTCTTTTGCATGGATTACAGACCTCTGGGGATTTGATTCTTGGCCTGTGATTATTTTGTTTTCCATGCTGGGCATGGAACCCAAGACCTTGCCTATTCTAGATATGTGTTCTACCATTAAGCTGTATTCCCATGTAAACATCTTTTATTTAATAAAATTTGTTCTTTAATAATTTAATATTGTGTGTGTGTGTGTGTGTGTGTGTGTGTGTGTGTGCGTGTGCGTGTAGGTGGAGGCTGCGTGTTCATTTCCTAGCTTCCCAGACCTGAAATAATCACACAGAAACTATATTAATTACAACACTGCTTGGCCAATAGCTTAGGCTTTTTGTGAACTAACTCTTACATCTTAAATTGACCCATTTCTATTATTTTATATTTTACCATGAGGCTCGTGGTTTACCAGTAAGGTTCTGGCTGGTGACTCACGTCTTTCTCCTTCTGCGACTACATGGTGTTTCCTTGACTCCGCCTACTTTCCTCCTCTATCTACTTGGAATTCCTGCCTTACTCTATTCTGCCCTGCCTTAGGCCAAAGTAGTTTTATTTGTTAACCAGTAAAAGCAACACACATACAGAAGGACTTCACACACACACACACACACACACACACACACACACACACACACACACTGCATCCTGGTTATCCTCCCTAACCCCATACCTTCTCTTATTTACCTTCCTTCTTAGCAAGTCCCCCTTTCTCTATAAATCTGGCTTCCATATTCATGACTTTTGTTTTATTTTGTATATAGTGGAGTTAGCCAGGGCTGTCTGTGTGAATACAGGTTTAGAACTATACATCAGAGCCTGGTGGGCTCACCAAGGGCTTTACAAATGTACGCTATGAACCCTTCTCTCAGAATCTTTTAGTTGTCACTTAAGGCTTTTACATAATACCCCCTGCTCCCGCTACAATGTTCCCTGGTCCTCAAGAGAATGGTACATGTTCTAGTTTCATTTTGTTGCTGTGATAAATACTCTGAACCAAAGAAACTTGGGGACGAAAGGGTTTATTTAACTTATACTTGCAGGTCACAATCCATCTCTGAGATCATCCAGGTCAGACACTTGAGATAGAAATCATGGAGGAGTGAGCTCTCAGGCTCACTCAGCTTATAAAACTCAGGCCTCACTGCCTAAGGATGGTACCACCCACAGTGGGTTGAGCTGTTCTAAGTCAATCAATAATCAATCACTCAAGACATGGCCACAAGCCAATCTAATCTTGTCAATCCGTCAACTGAGTCTCCTCCTGGCTGTGCCACATTGATAAGACTAACCAAAAGAGCATCAATATCTTGTTTAGGGCGGATTCCTCAAACATCCTTTAATATCAGCATCTTGTGCAGCTGTGGGTTTCTGCATCCATCTCTATTCCCTGTGAAGAAAGGCTTCTCTAATTAAGGGCAAGAGTAGCCTTTGACTGTGGGTACAAGCATACACATTTAGAAGGTGACTTGATGCTATGTCAGTCTGGCCAAGCAGCAGTAGATTCTTCCCTGGGGCCCAAAGGCTCTTCATAGTATTTTTTTTTTAAAGCAGGTTTGCAGTATTTGTATGAATTTATGTTTATTGATTTAGGGATGCTGAACTATCTCGGCACTACTGGAGTGAAGTCAGCTCAATCATGATGGCTGATCTTTTTGGAGGTCATCTGGGATTCAGTTTGCAAGTATTTTATTGAGAATTTTTGCAACTGTGTTTATCATGGAGATTGTTGTGTGTTTTTTTGTTTATTGTGTCTTTCTCTGGTTTTGGTATTGGGGGTAATGCTGGCTTTAGAAAAAAGAGTTTGGAAGAATTTCCCCCTTTTCTATTTTTGTAATAATTTGAATAGTATTAGTTGTAGTTCTTTTTCAGAGGTCTGGTGAAAATCTGCAGTGAATCAATTTGCGAGCATCTTACAGAGAATTTTTGCATCTGTGTTAACCAAGGAGAAATCCTGGGGCCTTCCTGGTTTGTTCCTGCTTTCGCTTTATTGTTGGTTATTTATCTGTTTAAATTCTTCATTTTATCTTGGTATGAGTTTGGTAGGCCATATGCATTGAGAAATTCATTCATTTCTTTTAATTTTCCAATTTAGTGTAATGTATGTTTTTAAGATATGTCTTGTGGTTTTCCGAATTTCATTGGTATGTGTTATGTCTCTCTCTTCGTCTCAATTTTATTAATTTAGGTGTTCCTCTTTTTCCTTTAGTAATTTGGCTAACAGATTGTCAGTCTCATTTAACTCTCCGAAGAGCCAGATCATTTTTCATTCTTTATACTGTTTATGTAATTTTTATTTCATTAACTTTTGCTCTGATCTTGATTATTTTCATCCATTTACTACCTTTAGATTTTGTTTACTCTTGTTTTTCCAAGGCCTTACAGTGCATCATTAAATTTATTTATTTGAAATCATTTAGAAGTTTTGATATAGGCACTTAGCACTATAAACTTTCCATTTAGGATGACCTTCATTACGTCCCATAGACTTTGGTATGATGTGGTTTCATTTTCATTCAATTTTATGTGTATTTCCTTTTTGATTTTTTTCAGTGACCCAATTATCATTTAATAGAGTAGTTTGGTCTCTATGTGTTTATGGACTTGGTGAAGTTTTCTTGCTCTTGATATCTAGATTTATTCCATTGTGGTCAGACAGAATAGAGGAAGCTATTTCCATTTTCTTACATTTGCTTTTTTAGGCTTTGTAAACTAATTAATTAATTAACTTTCTTTCCCATACCAATTCCAGTTTCCACTCTCTCCTCCCCTCCCCTCCACCCACCTTCCTTGCACCCCACCCCCCCCACCTGCTCTTCAGAGAGGGTAAGGTCTCCCCTGGGAAGTCCTCTAAGTCTATCCCATCATCTTGAGGCAGGACCAAGGTCTCCCCCACTCACTCCCTCCCAGACTGAGTAAGGTATCTCTCCATAGAGAATGGGCTCCACAGAGTCAGTTCATGCATCAGGGTTAGATCCTGGTCCCTCTTTCAGTGGCCCCCATATACTGCTCAAGCCACACTGTTGTCGCCTGCATTCATAGGGCCTAGTTTGGTCCTATCTAGGTTCCCCAGGTGTCAGTCTGGAGTTAGTGAGCCCACACTAGCTTGACTCAGCTGATTCTGTGGGTTTCCCTATCATGATCTCAACCCCTTTGTTCATATTACTGTTCCTCCCTCACTGGTGACAACTTATGCTGGAGAGGATGTGGACTAAGAGGAGCACTCATCCATTGCTGATGGGGGTGCAAACTTGTACAACCACTTTGGAAATCAGTATGGTAATTTTTTTTTTTTTGGAAAATTAAGAATCAGTCTACCTCAAGACACAGCAGTATCACTTTTGGACATATACCCAAAGGAGACACACTTACTCCACAAGGACATATGCTCAACTGTGTTCACAGCAGCATTATTTGTATTAGCCAGAACCTGGAAACAACCTAGATACCCCTCAGCAGAAGAATGGATAAAGAAAATGTGGTACATTCACACAATGGAGCACTACTAAGTGGTAAAAATCAATGACATATTTAAATTTGCAGATAAATGGATGGAACTAGAAAAAGTCATACTGAGTGAGCTAATCCAGACCCAGAAGGACAAATATAGTATGTACTCACTCATAAGTGGAGATCAGACATAAAGCTAAGGATAACCAGCCCACAGTCCACAACCCCACGGAAGCTAGAACTCTCATCCAGAAACAGATGGAAGCTGATACAGAGATCCACAACTAACCATGGAGTTTCCAAGTCTCCAGGAGTCCATGTTCTTATATTTGTTAAGGTTTGCTTTGTGTCCTGAATTGTGGTCTGTTTTGAAGACTCTTCTACATGCTGCTGAGAAGAATGTGTATTACTTACTGTTTCAGTGGAATGTCTTATAGATGTCCAATAGGTCCTTCTGATTATTGGTGCCATTTAATTCCAATGTTTTTCTATCTAAATTTTGTTTAGATGGCCTGTCTGTGAGTGAGATTGAGGTATCAAAGCTCCTACGATTATCATTTTGGGGCTATTTTGTTGTTTTATATCTAGTAGAACTTGTTTTCTAAAATTGGGTGCTCTTGTGTTTGGTGCATATATTCTTAGAATTGATGTCCTCTTAATGAGCATTGCCTTGATGAGCGTGAAGTGTCTTTCTTTATTTCCTTTGACCAGTTTCGGTTTGGAGTCTATTTTCTAAGGTATCAGAACCGCTCTGCTTGCTTGTTTCCTAGTCCAGTACTTGTGGCAGTCTTTCCCATCAATAACTTTATTCCAAGGTGATGTTTCCCTTGATGGTAAGGTATGCTTCTTGGAAGCAAAGATAGATCTTGTGTTTTAATTCAGTGTGATAGTCTATATTTTTTTTATTGGGGAGTTGAGACCATTAGCATTCAGACTTATTACTGAAAGGTGTATATTAATTTCTGTAGTTTTGATGGGTTTGTGATACTTTCTTAGTTTCAATGATGAATTGCTCTGGTATTGTCTATTTTTCTCCATAGGCTCTTGGATGTATTTATCTTCCTCTTCGGTCTCGAGTGTTCTCTCCAGCATCCTCTGAAGAGTTGACTTAATGGTCATAAATTCCTTTAGTTTGTTTTTATCATGGAAAGTTTTTATTTCCCCTTTACTTATAAAAGATAGCTTTCCTGAGTTTAATATTCTCTGTTGGCAGTTATGATCTTTCAGAGCCTGGAATCTATCTTTCCTAGATTTTCGGGCTTTAAAGGTTTCTCTGAGTAATCAGGTGTTATTCAGATGGGCTTGCCTTTGTATGTATGTGACTTAGCGTTACTCCCTGGGAGCTTTCAATGTCCTTTCTTTATTCTGTATTTTTTTTTAAATTGTATTTTAATCATCGCATGTTGTTGTGAATAAATATTCTCTTCTGGGCCTGCCTACTTGGTGTTCTTTGGGCCTCTTATACCTGTATGAACATATCTTCCCTAAGATTTGGAAATTTTTATTTTATGCCTTTACTGAAGATATTTTCTCTGACTTTGACGTGGGAGTCTTCTCCTTCTCTGCCTGTAGTTAACAGATTTGGCCTGTTTTGGTGTCTCACAGACCTTGCATCATCTGCTCGTGCATTAAAGTTTCATTTTTCCATTTTCTTTGGTTGAATGGTCCAGTTCCTCTAATTTGTCTTTAAGCCCAAATATTCTGTCTTCCGCATGATCCATTTGGCTGGCGAAACTATCCGCTGAACTTTTTATTGGACTATTGGAGAGTTTCATTTCCAGCTTTATTTCAGGTTAATTTTCTTCTTTGGTATTTCTACTTCTTCACTGAATTCTATTTTCATACCCTGAATGAGCATCCTTTTTTCATTCAGATGTGTGTTTGTGTTTATTTGGGCTACAGTCAGTTTATTACTGTTTAGAGGTCTTTCTAGTGCTGGGGCTGTCTTTAAACTCTCTGACCTCTTTGAACAGACTTATAATTGTTCTGTGGAATTCCGTGTCTTGACTTTCTTCTTGGGGACCATGGCTATGGGACTGGTGTTTTCTTTTTCTTTACCTTTCTTTCTTTCCTCCTCCTTCTCCTTATTCTTTTTTGTATTGCTTACATTTGTTTTCTTGATGAGACCTGGACATCCGGAGTTAGGTTGTTCAATGTGTCTTGCTAAATGTTTAATGCCCACAAAGCTGGAGCCTGGAGGTGAGCAGAGGATTGGGCAACTCAGAGAAGACTTGGTAAGAAGAGGCAGGTAAGGGTGTAGGAGTGTGTGTGTGTGTGTGTGTGTGTGTGTGTGTGTGCATGTGTGAGTGTGTGTGTGTATGTGCTTTCCTTGGTTGCTCATAGCTGGTCAGTTGGGGGAGTGCTTTCTTTCCATGTCAGTTTGCTTTGGTTCAGTCTCAGAGGACTCCAAACAGGGGGTGACAACTGTACACAGTTGATGAAGATGGTAGCTGTACAGTTGCGGGGGAGGGGAGCTGCTTGTCCGGGTTCCTGCTGGCCTGTGTTTCATGCGGTAGTTTTGCAGGGGCAGCTTTCTTGGATTGGAGAGGGGTGAAGCTACCTTAGATAGGCTTTACTTTGGCTGGAGTATGCTCCTGAGCCAGGGGAAAGGTTACAGATGGTTGGGGCTGAGGGTGTTTCCAGTCTGGGTCCAGGCCAGGTTGGGCTGTGCGTGACTGTTTGTCAGGAGTGAGCTCCAAGGGCAGGTTTTTTTTTCTTTTTTATAAAATTAATTAATTGATATTATTATGTTTTGGTGTGTCTTTGTTTGGGGCATGGCTGCGGTGTGTGCACATGTGTAAATGTGGAAGCCAGCAGATGAGGTGTCATCCAGCCACACTGTCCCTTCATTGGAGACAGGGTCTCTCATCTCTGTTGGGCTTGGCTGGCCGGTGAACCTCAGGAATCCTCCTGTCTCTGTACTCCAACCCTAGAATCATAAGCACATGCCACCATGCTAGTATTTTATGTGGGTGCTGGGTTGGAAGCAGGTCCTCATGCTCGTGAGGCAAGCACTTCGCCCACTGAACCGTCGTCTCCAGTCTCCCTAGACTTCTGCTTAACCTTTTCATGGCAAGCTTTTTTCTGGTGGTTTCGAGCTTGGCCAGAAAAAGCGGTTTAGTAGCAGAGAGTGAAGCTAAGTAGTAGTCAATAATTAAAAAGTAAATTAACTAACAGAGACACAGATAGGTTAAAAATAAAAGAAATTGATTGGCTCACAAAATAAAATACAGAAGTGATAGACGTGTATCCTAGGAAGCAAGGGAGAAAGTCTCTCTCCCTTCCTCCCTCCCCCTCTTCCCTTTCTTCTCCCCTTTATATCCTCTCTCTCCTTTTTTCCGTTTCTTCATTCAAATTGTTATGGAAGTGTTCTTAATATTGCCCTAAGGCCACTACTGTGGACTTGGTATGTTTGTGCTCTAGTCTGGAAACCAGAAAGCAAATAATGTTCTTTCTTGCATCAGGAAAACCTTAGTCAGGGATCCCTCTTTGGACCATAATGGCCAAGAGAAAGGGGTTTCACAGTTGATCCAGTCTAGGCCAGGTGGCCACCTGATCCCAGAGGTGGTGTCCATACAGTCTATCCTGAGTCTCAGTCTATCTGTCATGGCAGGGAGGACATGGCAGAATTCATGGTGGTGGTAGCATGTGCTAGAGAATTCCTCACATCATTAATGAGTGGGAAGCAGAGTGGCCAGAATTAGGGACCAGGCTAAAACCTTCAAAGCCCCACCTCTAGATGTCTGCTAGGTCCTGCCTCCTAAGGCTCCACAGTCCCCTTATAGGCACCAGTAGCTATGGAACATACATACACCCAAAGCGTGGGTCTACGGAGACCCTTCAGATTCAAGATGCAGCACTCCTTAACAGATTTGACAAGGTGTTACAGCCTGGACCAAGACAGAATGTCACTGATAAAACACAAATCTGCATCCTTTCTTTTGGCTAACGCTACACACAAAGTAGTAGAAGAGCATGTTCATATAACTGTGTACTATGTGTCTCTTTGGGTACAGGAGTGTGTGTGTGTGTGTGTGTGTGTGTGTGTGTGTGTGTGTACATATGTGTGTGTGCACATGCGTTCATGCACACACACATTTGTACTTATGTATACAGAAGCGTGCATATTCTGTAGTCACAAGTCTCCTAGGATTTTAATCCTTCCACTGGGGTGTAAAGAAGGGGTATTGAAAGCTGAGGCCAGAAGGCGGGACCTAAAAGGCACTCATAAGCTCAACTCCACAGCCTGTTCAGATGGCTTCACTTCAGACTGGAGCCTGCCACCCCACCCTCTGGAGGCCTAGTGGAGAGATTCCTAGCTCTGTTGCTGCAGTTTCAGGAAGGGTGTATTTGGGGTGGAGCCTAGAGAATTTCTGGCCAATGACAGTGTAGGTAGTCTGTGTCTGTTTACCACTTTGAGAAGTGCCCCACCCCCCAATCTGGGTGAGTGCTCCTATTTGGGTTGTTTTCTGCCTCTCCAGCTCTGCTCTTTCTCCTTTGGCTGGGGCACCTGTGCTAACAGATAAAAATAAGAGGGTTCCCAGTAAAATTTGAATTCCAGATCAGAAAACTTTTTTTTAGTACAAGTATGTCTGAGATGTATTATAATAATAGTAATAATTAAAAAAACCCCACATTCATCTGAAATTCAAATGAAATGGGCATACAGCATCTAATATGGCCACCTTTTCATCAAATTAGGGTCAAGTGCCCCTTTCCTGCTGCTTCCCTGTGATTGAATAGGCCAGCGCTGTTAATGAAGCCTGCTCAAAGAGGACTTGTGATCTGGGGGCAATCCACCTGCTCCCCTGAACTCAGTGAAGAAGGAATTGGTTTGTGTCCATTTCAGTGCTCTTGCTGGCTCTCTGCTTCTTTCTCTCTGTTTATCTGTCTGTCTGTCTGTCTTTCCCGCTCACAATTTCTTTACCCCATCTCTTTTCTGTGTGTGTATGGGAGTGACTTAAAGGCAGAAATCTGTGATGTGGAAGACTTATCCAGCAAAGATCAACTCTTGGCAGCAGTACAGAATCCTAGAGACCAATGACATCCCAGGGTAGAGGGGATGAGTGACATTTTGCCTGGAGGAGATGGAGATCACCAGCTGGTACCCCACATATTGTGGGTTAGGCTGGAGTGTTCATGTGGTTGGTTCTCATTGTGTTAGAGTTGTTGGAGTTTGCACAGGAATGGAAGGGAACTGACTCCGCTTGGTCCCTTTCGCGGGCGGAGGGAGCCCACTGCTATGGGTTTATCACAGATTGAGAGGCAGAGAAAAACTTGAGCAATCAAAGACCTCCTGGAGACTTGGACTTGGCAACCTCCTAAATGGCCCCATTTGTCCCCGTTGCTTGCCAGAATGCCATAATGCTGAGAGTGGTGACGATGACAGCAGAAGGCCTAGCTGCTTCCCTTCCCTGTCTCTCCCCTCACCAACTGTTGGTCCAAACCCATATCCTCCCCTTCTCTTTACTCTGAACAGTTTCTTGTCTGGGATCCTGGCACTAACCCCCATACTTCTCTAAGAGCAGGAGGCTGGAGCCACATATGTCTGAGGTGCTGTTTTTCCTGCACACCCTGGGGCCTGGCCTTGGGGACTCTGTGCACATTTCCCAGCTTCCAGGGCCTGTCCTCCCCGTTTCATTCTTCGTGGCATGGAAAAGGAAAGTGGACTCAGGGGGCAGGGTCTCTTGGGACCCAGCAAGCTGTCTCTGGAGCCCTCCCTTCCCTCGGCACGCTCACATTACCCACCTCGATGCAGGATTAAGTGGTGTGTTTTTCTTCTCTGTGGGTCGTGAAAAGCTCTTTCTTGTTTGTACTTGCCAGACCCAGGCATAGTGCTGGGGACCAGACATCTGCATAGAGAAGGCAACAAAGATGATGATCCCTGTGTATGTTGGTGGCTGGCTGCTCTGTCTGGTACCTCTCACCACTTTATTGAAGCCCTAGGCAGACAAAACTTTTTTTTCTTTGTTAAGCGGGGACACTGAGTACCAGAGACACGCCAGTGAGCCCCAGGTCACATAATAGGACAAGGGGCTGACTGAGCACAGCCATGTGACAGATGGCTCTCAGAGCAGCTGGACTGGCTTCCTCCTTACCAGCTCAGGAGCCCCTCTGGCCACGGCTCTTGAAAACCTCTTGAAAATGTCTGTCCTCTTTTACCGTCTGTTCCCTGGCTTGCATCCTCACCCCGCGTCTCCTGCAGAGCCTGGCTGATCTGTGGTCTGCTAGGGAAACGCCCTAGGTCCCCCCAAAGGACCGCTCCCCTCTTCTCCCATTTAGGTTGCTATTTCTTCTCCAGCCTTTGAGCTGGTGAGAGGCTCCTTGGACTTCCAGGCCAGCTAAAAGATATGCCAGGTTCCCAGTGCCATTTGATTTTGGAGTCAAACTTGTTACAGAGGAGAAGGCTGCTCCGGATGCTGGCGGTGACTGGAGAAGTCCAGGAGGCTCCAACAGCTACAGGTCTAGTGGGAGCCCCCAGCTCAGTGTTGGGCAGATCATCTTATTTATAAGGAAATAAGCAGATAGTGACATTCCACCCAAGTCCTGTGCCCTAAGATGGGGGGGGGGCACATGCTGCCTTGACCTTGTCATGGAAGTTCCCCTTTAATGTTGTATTGATGTGCTTATCATTCCCATCTTGACTCTGTCAGTCACATGCCAGGGGAGATGCTCTAACCGAGTTGGAGCAAGGATGAGGGATATAGCTACCAGCCCACGTTTAACAAGACCTTAGCGGATAGGGATGAAGAAAGAAATAAGTTTGCCATGTTAGAGAGACTAAAGAAGGCAATGCCAGCGAGTCTCTGTGCTGTTGAGTCTCCTGGTCCAGATTTTCTGTGTAGTTGCAGATAGAAAGAGAGCAGAACTATGTAATCGTAAGAAAAACCCTCTGTGGAGAAGGGTTGGGGGTGGTTTTGGGGATGCCGGAAGTGGGAGACAGATTCTCTCCATATCCATGTGGATGCTTGAATCTCAGTCAGGGGGTTGTTTAAATAACATCATACAGAAGATGGTAACTAGTGATTGCTCAAAAATGCAGGATTCTGCAGGATCTCCATTTCTGCCTTTGTCTTTTCCTATTGCCCTTGCTTCCTTCTGTGGGGGGAATTTGACCAAAGTGGAACCTTTGAAAAGCCTAGTATTTGCCAGGGATGTACTAAAGTACCAGGGACTAGGCAACTGAAGACAGAAATAGGCCCTTGCTTACAGTTCTAAAAGCCACAAGTCTGGAGTGTCAGTGGGACCATGCTTTCTCTGCACTGTCAGAGACCCGGATGAGCTGATAAATGAGGTCACATGGCCAGGACACTCCCTGTAGGAGGTGATGCTTGCCATAGGCATGATAGGGAGGGAGGGAGGGAGGGAGGGAGGGAGGAATCCCCTCCAGTTCAGGCTGATAGAAGCCTCTGCGGTCAGAGCACTAGGGTAAGAGGGAGAAGGACGGGGGCTAACTGTGGGTGTTAGACTTTGCTTCACATCCAGTCCTGAGGCAGGGGTAGAGAACAGGCCCGCTCCTGCTCCTGGCTGAGTGTGGCACAGCTGTGCACAGGGGCTCTGCCTGGTGATCCTGGGAGGCAGGAGAGGGGCAGCCTGTTGGCCTTTGTTCTGACACAATGCAGAAGAGTCCAGGCAAGAACAAGGCGATGTCTCACCCTGAGGAGACTCTTCCTCCTTGTCCCTGAGTTCTGGTTTCTTTAACTTTCAGGTTAGGGTCACAATCATTGGAGCCACTCTGGGTTGGGAAGCGCAACGTGTTCCAGGATTTGGGCATCGTTCTCCAAGGCTCTGGCTGTCAGGAAGTGGAACCTGGTTCCCTGCCCTGGTCCTAGATGCTGTCTATCAACACACCCCTTCCCTCTTCTCTGTTTTCTGACAGCAGGAACCAGTTAGAGAGCATTGCCAGTGTCCTTTCGACACCTTTCATCTATCTGTCTCTGAACTTTAGTTTTGCTCTTTTTTTTTTGGAAACAAATCTCACACTACATTCCAGGCTGACACTGGAACTCACTATGTAGCTCAGGCTGGTCTCAAACTTGTGACAATCTTCCTGCTTTTAGCTCTCTAAGGGCTGGTGTTACAGATGCGTGGCTGGGGCGTTGCTTAAATTGCACGGTGCCTGCCTCTGCCCGGCTCCCTTCACTTTCTATTCCCTCCTCTCCTGGCTTCCTCAGGTTCTAGGATCTGCAGTGTGGAGCTTCTATGCCCCAGGCAGTGCGGAGGAGGCTGGAGCAGACTGCCAGACTAAACTGTTTCCTCCTTGGGTCTTTTCCTGACACCAGGTCCCGCCTGGCAGACTTCCACGCCAACTGTCGAGCCTCCTACCGGACACTCACCAGCTGCCCTGCGGACAACTACCAGGCGTGTCTGGGCTCCTATGCTGGCATGATTGGTAAGCGCTCCTTGTGTTTTCTGTGCTTTCAGCGCACCCCCTCACAACCTCGCTGGGGTGGGGAGTGTTGCAGCCCAGCCCAAGACCAGTGAAAGAGACTCAAGGCACTACCTTGCCTGTGGCAGATTCAGAGTGGCATCCAGGGGAAAGCAGAGGGAGGCTACTCCTTACTAGAAGGGGCCCGTTTCTTTGTTACAAGGCTTTGGAAATTAATCTACAGCCTTCTAGGCTCTGCTAATCAGTCAATGGGGACTCTTATATTGAAGCTTTCACTAAGTAGCCGATGTTTCTTTCTTTCTTTCTTTCTTTCTTTTTTTTTTTTAAAGATTTATTCATTTATTATGTATACAGTGTTCTGCAGGGCAGAAGAGGGCACCAGATCTCATTATGGATGGTTGTAAGCCACCATGTGGTTGCTGGGAATTAAACTTAGGACCTCTGGAAGAATAGCCAGTGCTCTTAACCGCTGAGCCATCTCTCCATATTTCATAGACAAGGAAACTGATGCTTAGGAGAATCCGAGTTCCTTGACCAGGCTCACTTAGTTGGTAAATCCTAGCACTGAGATCCAACCCAGGATGCGTGCCTTCATCTTTTGGATTCTAGAAGAATCACTCTGCACGTTTGTGAGGGAGAAAGCAAGGACCTGAAGGCTGGGCCTGAGCTGCTGGAGTCTTTTCTGCCCTCCGGGTGGCAGAGAGACTGGTCTTCTCTAGGCCTTTGGCTTTTCTGGCCCTGCTAACTCCATGGTCACTAGGGGTCATTGTACTCAGAGTTAGGATTGTAAATTGAGGTACCTGAGTTTTGTTTGGTGTTGGGGAGGAAGGCAAACGTGAACCTTTGTCCTATTGCGCCTACGCATCTTCTTTTCCTTCCCTTTCTCCCTCCCAGGGTTTGATATGACACCCAACTATGTGGACTCCAACCCCACTGGTATTGTGGTGTCTCCCTGGTGTAATTGTCGTGGTAGTGGGAACCAGGAGGAAGAATGTGAGAAATTCCTCCGGGACTTCACAGAAAACCCATGCCTCCGTAAGTCTGGGAAGACTTCCCCTTCTCCTTCTGTCTTGTAGCTGGAATACACTTTTGCTACCTGGGAAGAAACCTAGAGCTGCTTTGGTCACTTTGCTCTCATCTTCTCAGGATGGCCAATGATACCTGTGGGGCTTCTGTACCATGTAGGGGTTCCTAGAGACCTGAAGTTTTCAGCTCTTGGAGATTTCATACCAGAACTGTCAGTGGGCTGCCTGAGCCGACTGTCAGAGTCTCTAAGCTCATGGGATGCCAAGACAGAATGATTGTCATTGGCTGTTCTGACAGCATCAGCCAGTTTCCTTTGGAGACCGAGTGCTCCCATGAGGACCACAGGCACCCTTTCCATGTATTGGGTCTTTCCTTTTGGAATTGGTGTTTTAAAAAAAATCATTTAACTACTAGTCCAGAGGCTGCAGAGAGAAGTGGTCACAGTGAAATTTGGCCCGTCTTTGGTCTTTGCAGCCTGACATCCCTTGTCGATTATGACACTGGCAAAGCTCTTCCCCTCTTCTTTCTCTCCTTTTTTCCTTCTGTTCATCTTTTTTTTTTTTTGCCTTCCCTTGCCTGGTATTGGGGATTCAGGTTCCAGTGCCTGTCATTAAAGCACGCGTAACTAGATGGAGGTAAATTGGAGTCATCTGTCATCCCAGCACAGATGGAAGCTATAGGCTACAGTTCTCTCTGGTGTCAGAGTTCAGATACCCAAGTCCTCCTAGACAAGGGAGAACTCAAGGTTTCTCGGAGGCTGTATCTCTTGAGGACAGCTGGATATTAGCCAGTTGCAAGGTAGGGACATCTGGTGGTCTACTCTGACAGGTTCCCGGGGCTCCCTAGAAGGACATAGACTGATGAGGAGATTGCAGGGCAGAGAGCCTTGTCACACAGCATTGAAGGTGACCAGAGTGGCATGTATCTGACTGGAAGATAGTGTATACTCCTCCTGCAGATCCGAAGGCATTGGGACTTTCTTGCCTGAAAGTCATGGTGGTTGGGAGGTAGAATAGAGTGGTTAAAGGATACTAGCCAGAAGTTTGTATTGGCGTCCGGTTCAACCTAGATGTGAGTAGGTGTCATTGGGGTTATGGATATGGCTTTTATGGGTGACCTAATACTGAGAGTCCCATACTGTAGTAGGTGCTTGTGGGAGAAGACTGTGATGATTAGGGGACAGGAACTAGAGGTGGAGCCATGAGATGCCTAGGAGGTAGTCTGAGATGACATCTCGTGGAATGGTTAGAAGGCACCATAGGCTCCCAAGGTTCTGCTTTGGAGGACTTAGTTAGGTATAGAAGACATCTTCAGGACTGGCAATAAAGGGGAGAAAGCATTGCTGATGGTAAGAAGGTATGCATAGTCCACAATGAGACATCATGGAGGTAGATATTTCTGTAGATATTTGTTGAGTTTTAGGAATAATTTTGTTCAAGAAGTCTGATTAGATTGCTCTGGCGGATTAGTGCTAGTTGGTGGTATGAGATAGGAAGGCCGTCCAGGAAAAGTCAATGATGTGGAGAGAGAGAATGGCTGAGGCTGGGGTGGGAATCAGGAAGTACCTGAGTTGACAAAGGAGCTAGAAGAGCCTGTGCTCAGGAAGCCAAGATGGGGCCTTCTGCAAGAGAGGTCTTCAGTGCTGGCCACCAAGAAGACGCTCCTGACATCTTGGCCTAGCCAACTGTCTCTAAACTTCATGGCTCCGCTCTTGTAGCAATTCTTACTGTGCTAATTTCTTTCCATTTTGATTTTTCTGTCTTTTCTAGTATTTCTGTGCTATTTTTCCTCACCAATTGGGAGAACACTTTATGTCTGAAAGGAGCCTTAGCAAAGTCAAACTCCAGTGTCCAACCATTTGTCTCCAGCTTGTGGGCTCCTTCGGGAGAGCAGTGGTTAGGAAGGAGGTTCATCAGGAATGATGGCGGCGGGCTCTGATCTTGCTATTTCTATCTTCCCTCTCTCCAGGGAATGCCATTCAGGCCTTTGGCAATGGCACAGATGTGAACATGTCTCCCAAAGGCCCCTCATTCCCAGCTACCCAGGCTCCGCGGGTGGAGAAGGTTCCTTCCTTGCCAGATGATCTCAGTGACAGCACCAGCCTGGGGACCAGTGTCATCACCACCTGCACGTCTATCCAGGTGAGGGCTGTGTCTCTGAGGCTTGGGAACAGGAATTTGGATAGCTCGAGAGCTCAGAAAGCATCAGGGTCAAACATAACGGGAATTCACTGAAATGGAACCGTTGAAGGAACGCCGACGGGTCCTTAAGATTAGGAGCTCAAGGGCCGGGGAGTTGGGAAAGAACATTTTTTCACCTCTTCATTCATGTAGGTATTTTCTTTGCAACCGTGAAACCTCTTGTTACCTAACAATATTGCAGCAGACAGACTTGGGTACAAGAGAAATGTAACAGTTGCTGTCTGCTAGTTATCAGTGAGCATGCTAGGAATTCTCATCTTGTTAAATTCACAATGAGGTGACAGTGTTTTTAATTAATTAATTAATTAATTTATTTATGTGTTTATTTTATAAACCAATCCCAGTTCCCCTGACTTCTTTCTTACTGCTCCCCCACCTTCCCCACCCCCAACCCCATCTGCTTCTCAGAGAGAGTAAGAACTCCCCTAGGGAGTCAACTAAGTCTGTCCCATCATCTTGTTGATGGAGAACCAAAGATCCCCCCTGCCCGGGCCTAGGCTGAGCAAAGTATCTCTCTATAGAGAATGGGCTCCACAAAGTCAGTTCATGCACTAGGGTTAGATCCTGGTCCCACTGCCACGTCCTGCCCAAGCCCCACCATTGTCACCTGCTTTCATGGCCTATTTGGTTCCTATGCAGGTTCTCCTGTTGTCAGCTCGGAATCAGTGAGCTCCCACTAGTTCAGGTCCGCTGATTCTGTGGGTTTCCCCATCATGGTCTTAAACCCTTTGTTCATGGTATCGCTCCTCCTTCTCTTCGATTGTACTCTGGGAACTGGGCCCAATGATTAGTTGTGGATCTCTGCATCTGCTTCCATCAGTTTCTGGATGAGGGTCCTATGATGTCAATTAAGATAGTCCTCAATCTGATCTCAGTGAAGGTCAGTTAAGGCATCTTCTCCACAATTGCTTGGTTTCTTAGCTGGGGGAGGTGACGACATTCTTACTCAACATTCAGGACCTGATCCAGAGGTCTCAGGTGACAGACCCGTGATCGTGTGCTGATGGTTGGTGGCATGAGATTTCAAACCTTCATCTACCTCTAAGATTTACAGTGTTCATTGAATTGCCCATTCACCCCTGCATCTATCCATCCACCCATCCATGCAATATGACTTACAGACTCTGTATGCTGTATCTTATATGAGCTACTAGGGAAACATTGGTGAATGAGATTGATACTCTGGGCTGTGCAGTGTGCTGGTTAGATTTATGTCAACTTGACACAAACTGTAGTCATCCAAGAGGAGAAACCTCTATTGAGAAAACACCTCCCTAAGATCAGGCTGTGAGCCAGCCTGTCGAGCATTTTCTTAATTAGTGATTGATGGGGGAGGACCCAGACCATTGTGAATGGTGCCATTCCTGAGCTGGTGGTCCTGGTTTCTATAAGAAGTCAGACAGAGCAAGCCACGGGGAGCAGGCCAGTACACAGCACTCCTCCATTGCTTCTGCATCAGTTCCTGCCTCCAGGTTCCTGGCCTGTTTGAGTTTCCTGTCCTGGTTTGACATACTGCAATGTGAAAAAGTAAGCCAAATAAACCCTTTCCTCCCCAACTTGCTTTTGGTCATGGTGTTTCATTGTAGCAGTAGGAACCCTAACTAAGATAAATAGACTTTATGGCCTTGAAAGTCAAGCAGTGATATCCTTCATTGCAGTAGCTTATCTGCTAAAGAGGTTGACCCTAAGCAGGCCAAATACATACATACTTACTCACACATGCACACACTGATACAGATGTAGACACAGATACACACACACACACACACACACACACACACACACACACACACACACCTAGAACAAAATATTTCAAAGAAAATTTAGTTCAGAATGCCAAAGGATAAAAAGTGAGGCATGTGTGGAGAACACAGGAGATGGCTCGGGCAGGACTTCTCAGAGATTAGCTGGATGCACTGCTGGAGTCTGGAGAGCATCCCGCTCCATAGACAGCTGTCAGCTCAATTCCATGCTATTGTGGTAGAAAGTTAGGATGACCTGAGTTGTGCCACCTGCTAGATGACCAGACTCAGGCACAATTTACCCTTCTTATGCCTTATGTGACCCCAAAGGGTACCCTTGATCCTATGCTTCTTGGGGACATCTCTCCTATGAAGAAGCTACATTGGCAGAAGACTGGTATGCCTATACCCTCTCTGTGATCACTTGTGGGCACAGAGAATCTCAATGCTGTGGTGCGGGCCCCCACCCCAGATTCTTCAGTGCCTAACAACGCCAAATCTCATTCTTTCTTCTTAGAGAAATGAATTCTTTACATCTTGACTAGTCAGTTAATTATTGCTATATGTGAGCCTATTTGTGTATGATGTGTATACACAGGTACACATGTCATAACACAAATGTAGATGTCAGAGGACAACTTTGTGGAGTCAATTCTCTCCTCTCGCCACTGTGTGTGCTTCCGGGCTCAAACTCAGACGGTCAGGTTTGCACAGTGAGCACCTTTACTGGCTATGTCATTGCATGGACCCACATTGCCTGTTCATGTTCTGAGTTTCTAAAGCATCCTTGTTTAGTTCCCCTCCCCCGACAACATGGGCTTTCAGCTTTCACGGGCTCCAGTCTGGGGACCCCTGTCTTAATCCTGATTTGATTCTAGAGGAGATGATGAGTGATCTGTATGGAAGGTGATGTGAAAACGCCTTGCAGACTGAGGGATGCTATTCAAAGGCAGGGATTGTGAAGCTCCGGTGGGCGGGAGGCTCCGTAGCAGGTGATTCCTGCAGGACTGACCATGGGGATTGTCAACCTGGCACCCGTTGACTAAATCATTGAGCAGGATGCTAGGGACAGCCATTCCAGAAGGCAAGGAAGAAAATAAGGTATTTAGGAGAGACCTGCTCACCATTCCCTGTTGGATTCCTGCTCAGAAATGCAAGGGGAGTGCTTCTGAATCTTACTGTTTTGTAGGGAACCCCCTTTCACATGCCAAGCTGGGGGCTGGCCTGAGGCTCTGCTTCTTCCCACCCTATACCCCTCTCCTAGGACTGGGGAAGATAGGACCCCTCCTGGGATTAAGGCTGCAGAGAGACCCTTGTGTATAGGTTTATTTTTCTGAGTCTATATGAGCCCTCTGAGACAGGGCTGACATATACATGCTTTTATTCATTTTTATGTGTGTGTATATGTGCCATGTCACAAATGTAGATATCAGAGGACTGCTTGTGAGAGTCAACTTTTTACCGTGGGGTTTTGGGGACCAAACTCAGGTTTACTAGACTTGGTGACAAGCACCCTTACCTGGTGAATCATCTCATCTCCCTGGGGCTGAGAAACTTAAGGGCACAGCCCCAGTCCGTGAGGGAGGGGGGCAGTGGATCTGAGTAATTGTTCTGGCCTTAGGTATTAGAATTTCCAGCTCTCTGTTCCTCCCCACCCACGTGCTGCTTTTAGAAAAACAGGAAACCCCCCTGCTGTTTTGTGTGACTAGACCTGGGTGGAGGGGACTGGGGTTGGCTGTTGGAGGTCATTGAAGCAATTTGCTAGCTTCTGGGTTTCCTGGAAATCAGGAGGGCAGAGGTTTTTTTTCTTTCCCTCCAGGCTTTTGCCTCTAGAGTTGTCCTTGTGCAGAGAGGTTGGGGAGTCCTTGGAGAGAGCAGGATGCTGCCCAAGTTATGCTTTCCTTCCCGGCCTCAGACCACAGGTTGAGTTGGGTTGTACCTTCTGACCTTAAGGCTCCTTCCCTGTCACCTGTCACTTGGGTGCTTGGCTTCTGGGTTCTGCCTGATAACAAATTTCTTGGTGCTGCTTTGTGTGATGAACAGGTAATTTTGAGATCTGAGGGGTACAGTGTCTCACCCGAACACCACTTAGGAGTGCATACACATCTGTCTAGACTATTTTATACCTGAAGAAACAGGCTTAGTAAGTTTGTAAGCAAACTTATTCAGCAAAGCCAAGTCTTGAGCCCAGAACTCTGTCGTCTCGGGTCTCTGCTTCTTACTCTGTTCCAGACCACCTTGGGACAAGAATTTAGGTTTTGAAGGATTCTTCTTCCTGATTGGGAGACATTGCTGGGTCCTGGTCACTCTGGGGAGGAATGTAGGCCTAGGTCAGGGGCCCTGTAGAGCTTGTGTGTTCAGATCCTACCTCTATACTTCTGATTGAGCTGGAGAGTGAGGTTCTGGCTTTTCTTTGTTTCTTGATCTTGGTGTAGAATGTTGTGTGGTCATCGGTGTCCTGATGCATGGAGCCTGCATGGAGCCTGCATGGGCTGCCTGAGCATTTGTCCAGTCACAGAGAGCTGTGGCTGCCCCACCTTAGGTAACTGTTTAGTTGAGCTGTTCTCTCAGATCTTAGTTTTCTTAAGGCAATAGACTATTTTCAAACAATTTTATGTGTAACTCTGAAATACATCAGTAAAACAAAAGTGGGCACCTTTGATTGGCATGAGACAAGGTTCTTGAGTGCTGTGGGGCTGTCTGACTCCGATTTACCAGGATTCCATATCTAGTAAGCCTTGAAATAGGGCAAGGAGGACATAGGACTAAGCCATGGGGCCGCTGAGGACAGGCCAGGCTTGCCACATCCCATAATTAGAATGATGAAAAGTGGTGCTGGGTGCAGGTAGATTCTTGGCAGTCCACAGGAAGGACAGATGTGGCAAGGCGAGGATTAGAGTAGGGGAGGGTGCCAGGTGGGAGACTGTGAAGACAGTCCATCCTCCGAGATGAGATGACATGTTCTCCCTGTGGCCGCCCAGAGCTTGGCCTTGAGGAGGAGCAGCCCATCTTTGGGGATACAAGGCCCTAGAGCCCACGACCCTCTGAAGAGAAGAGCAGTTGGTGGCTTGGTTGGGCCAGCTTTTGTCACCTGGGGACACGGGTACTGTGGTCTTGAGCAGGTTCTTCCTGGGTTTGGATTCTTTTGTTTCTCCAGTCTGGATTATCCCCACACTTTCTTGGCCTGGTTCTCGCTATGACAGCTGGGGCATCACTCACTTGACTAGATGCCCAGGATGATCAGTTGCCTATGGAGTCCAAAGGATTATTGATAATTCTGGCTGAGAACAGTGACTTTCTCATAATTTCTAGGACTTCCTAGGTGCCTCTAGTGGCCAGAGTGTCCCCACAATGGCTGTGAGAACCAGGCTATTTGAAGCTAGGATAGACCTGCGTCCCCAGTTTGTTCCCATGGGTCTCTGTCACAGTGTTGGTGGCAGAGAACTGTTGATTGCACACATCCTTTGGTCCTGCTGCCAAGAAGTTAGGTCAAGGTAGAGAATTCTGGAGCATTACCAAACCGGCTTTTCTTTCTTATCCTTTGCCTCATCTGCAGAGGGCCCAGGTGCACACATCAGTTTGTGGTCGAAATGGCCAAGCACAGTTGCTAGAACCCTAACATTCGTGACAGGCAGCACCAATCAATCACAGCTCTCTCCTCTCCTGAACTCAGATGAGGGCTCGTTTTCTTTTTTTGCTCCACAGCTCTCCAGCAGCAAAGGCAGATGATGCGCTGGCACCCAGCAGTCATTTTTCTCTGTGGCATTTACTCGTTTGTGCCTGCGTACACTTAGTAAAACATTAGCTGAGTTGCTCTTAGGAGCCAAACCCTGCTCAGTGCAAGGAAAAGGCATGTTCTCTGTTTCTGGGGAGTTGGGAGGAGCATTGGGAGAGGTAGATGACCAGTGACCACAGAATGCTGCAAGCTGGGGGTCAAAGTTTTCTTCAGAAGACGGCAGGAGTCAGGATAAAAACATGCGGAGCATTTCAGAGGAAGCAGGGTGCTTCATGCTGCACCCAGCCAGTGAAGTCTATTATGTACCTGGTGCTTAATGGTGCCAGCAGTATATGACAACACTGGACAAAGCCAGGACCCAAACAGCCTGCTAACCTGTCGTGCCTTCTCTCCCCAGGAGCAAGGGCTGAAGGCCAACAACTCCAAAGAGTTAAGCATGTGTTTCACAGAGGTGAGTAGGGGCATAGTGGGGGGATGGGTACTTGAGGCTGGCCCACAGGAACTGTTATTTATGTGAGAGTTGAACTCAGAGTCCCTGGGTCAGCCGAAATTCTGACCTCGCTTGGACCTGAGTGAGAACTCACTCTGTTGGGGCAGCGGAGGCTCCAGCCAGAGCCTGTGGGTGTCTCCTTGTGGATGACCAAATAGCTGCTCTGAGCGGAGGCCCCTCCCACAGTTCCCTCTAAAAGGGTTGGGTACTGCTTGGCTCTAGTTCTGTGGTGGTTACAGGGCATGGGAGTAGAGAAGGACTCGGACTCTTGGTGGTGCCCCTTGCCCAGGACTGTAGGAGTGACTCACAGGCCCAGGATAACAAAGGGTGACACACGAGTCTGCCGAAGGGCGAGGGAGAAGCTCTGTCAGATGTCCAGCGATGGGACTTTGTGGAGGAAGAGCAGGGAGCAGGTGGCCTTCTCCTCTTCCTGTCAATAATCAGGCCCTTACGAACTACCTGTTTGGAATCATTTTTGCTTACTTGCTGCTTTTGAAATAGGATCTTTACCTTGGGGTCCTCACGGGCTTTGAACTCACTTTGTACTCAAGGCTACCCCTGAACTTAACGATTTTCCTACCCCCCACCTCCTGAATGCTGGGATTACAAGCTCATGCCAGCGTGCCTGTTTGCCAGTGTGGAGGTCTACAGGTTCATTTACTGAGAACTGCTACCCACGGCCTTGAGGCTTAGAAGAGAGAGAGTCTACCATTTGTTCCTGTCTTGCCCCGTTCCCTGGAGGCACAGTTCTACCCTCAGAGGGCGAGGGAAGCAAAAGATGGGCTCTGGGCAGCGAGAGAGACAGGGCCGGGGAAGAGAGCTTTCGGCATCCGTTTCTTTGACCCCAGCCCTACTGATGGGTTTTTGTTGTTTTCTTTGTATGTGTCACCTCCTCTGCCATGGATCAGCTCACGACAAACATCAGTCCAGGGAGCAAAAAGGTGATCAAACTTTACTCAGGCTCCAGCAGGGCCAGACTGTCGGCTGCCTGGATGGCATTCCCACTTCTGATGCTGACCGTGGCCTTGTAGGCCTTTGGAGCCCAGCACAAAAGTTCTTCAAGCAACCCAGATGTGACTCCCGCCTGATGAAATGGAAACACACACACACACACACACACACACACACACACACACACACACACCTTGCAAAAAAAAAAAAGTTTTTTTTTTTTTTTCCTACATTGTCTTTGAACCTTTCTCCGTCCAAGTTTCTTCTCTGGAGAAGTTTTTCTAAACCAAACAGACAAGCAGGCAGGCAGCCTGAAGCCTGCCCAGAGGTCCCCTGCAAGGGCCACCCAGCACCACCAAGGAGGGCTCAAGGCTCTGCGATGACTCTTTTCTCTTCACTGATGTTTTCTCTCGGGACCATACGACGGCCTGCTGTGGGAGGGACTGCGCTGTGCCTGGTGGGAACTGGAGAAAGGACAATTGCAGCTGTCTCTTGGGCTGCCACTATGGGGACCGACCCCCCCAGGGACCAGCAGAGCGCGTTGGTCAGCGAGGAAGCAGGGCTGGTCGTAAGGACCTTGTCACCTCTTCCTCTTGACTTCGAAGATGGAGATGGTTCGCCGCCACCCCCAGCGCTTAGGTGGCCTAGTGGGTCTCAGTCTGGAGTGGGAACTCCCATGGCTGCTCCAGGCCGATGGTGCCTGTAGCACAGATGGGGTTAGGAGCTGTTACGGTAGGAAGCTCCTCCAGGGAAGGAGCAAGTCTTGGTTGGGCACCAGCTCCAAGATGCTCCTTCCTCTTTCCTGCCAGGAATCCTGAAGTCAAAGAGAAACGATCCTCTGTTGGCTTTTTTTTTTTTTTTTGATTTTTTTTTTGTGGGTCCATTTGGTGGATCTCACTTGGGGAGAAAGGCTGTTGAGTGGGGGCTAGGGAGACCCTAGCTGGACATGTGTCCGTAACACTCTGGTGGGGTCCCAAGCTTGCCCTTTCTCTCTTCTCCTCTTTTCCATTTTCTCTTTCCTTATTTCTGAGGCATTCATCTACCGTCTGTACATACTGGGCCTCCTTTCTCTACATATGTGTATATCCATATACATATAGCCTGTGATTTCCTCTTTCTTTCATTTTTTTAAGAAGCAAAACTATGGAAATAATACCCTACAGATGAGCGAAAATGTATTATTGTAAAGTTTATTTTTTTTAATAATGTTGTCTATGATGGGAAGAAAGGTACCAGGCCCCCTGAGCTCTGGTCCAGTTGGGCTGATGGGGCTGTGGCCGGGCACTCCTGATTGCATTCACTCTTAACCAAGCTCCAATAAATGTACTAGGAAGCGAGTTGCCTTCTGACTTACTCCTGTGACTTCGCCTATGCTTTGTTCTTGGCCAAGTACCACCTATCGAATGCTTACTTGAGGGTCTTACTCAGCTGGCAGATGTTCGTACGTATTTGTATGTGTGCACTGGCATGTGTGCATACATGTGTGCATGTATCTGGTCCACATGTCCTGATGTGGTTGACGGATGGAACTCACATAGGAGATTTGTTTTTTAACTTGGTGGGTCTGAGGTCTGCAGAGTCTGTGGGATCTTCTCCCCTCCTGCGTCACCTTCCTGGTCAGCACTGCTGTCTGCTGCTGTAAGGCTAGAAGAAAACTGAGACAGAAGTGGGGTGGGAGAATTGAGAGAGATGCCTGGCATCGATCCTGGGGGATGCTTGTGTTTTGATGCAGCTTAGATGGCACTGCCTACCTTATATGTAATGGAGTGGTGTCTCCTTAGGCTTTCTGTTCCACCTGAAGAGTGTGATTGGAACTTTAATCCTTGAGTCTCACTATAGAAAGAAGATGGATTCTTAGTGTTTGGGGGAGGGGTACAAAAGACCGTTTTTTAAAATTTTCTCTATCCCATTCTTCCATCTTTTTCCATTTGCCACACAGACCCTACTAGAATACTAGGACTACATATACATCACACACACACACACACACACACACACACACACACACACACATAGGATGGAGAGGGAAAGTCTGATCTACATCTTTAGGGTGGCCTGTGATCCTGCCTTGTCACCCTATGGAGTGATGTCATTTTTCAGTTTCTCTGTCCTAGTTCTGCTCAAATGACTCTTATTGATTGTACACATGTTCGTAACATCTGCTCACAGTGGTGACAGTGACATGTTATGCTCCAGCTTCAGCCTGGAGGAAGGACAGTGAGCCAGCCAGCCCTCTTCCCGGCCACCCCTGCCTTACTGAGCTTGCTGCCTGAGAATATATTGTTCTTGTAATCAGCAAAGACTCCATAGGTTTGCAAGGGATTTCCTGGAAGGTTCTGGGAGGTGGGGGTTCGCAGAATCAGAAGGGGATCCAAAGAAGGCTGGAGCAGAAAGTATAGAACATCTAAGGAACCCTGGGGCCTAGACCTTGAGATGAAGGCTGGGGCACACAAAGGCAAAGAAACAGTAGGACCAGGAGCAGGCTGAGGGGACCCACAGAGAGCAATTCTCAGTTACTTTGCAGTTATTTGGTAACCTGTGTGTTTCCCTTTGTCATCAGACATGACATTAGCTCCCTTAACCCCTGACTCCTGAACAATCTTCATCCAGGCAATATGTCCGTATTCCAGGCACAATAGCTCATGTTCACTATTCCAGGACCTTTGCAAGTCTAAAGGCACATCTCTGCTTTTCTACTTGCTGGGAACATCTGCTATGGGCGGTTATGTTCAGATCAGAGCGTGGACATCAGGTTCCTGTTGGCTCTTGCCTCTGCAGGCCTCCTTTCTTGCAGCAGGTACTCCAGGCCAGGAAGAAGGTCTGCAGAAGCTGGCAGTGGGGGGTCTAAGAAGACCTGTGTTCATGAGATCAATGTTCTGGACCTCGCGGGAGCCGTGCTGCTGGTCTCACTCTGAACTTGTGCCCCTCTTCAGAGCCAGGTCTCCGCCTTATGTTGTGACTTGTCATGGTGTCATTGTCTTAGTTCCCGAGTCCTCAAACCCTGCATTTGCAAGAAAAAATAGAGCAGGGTTCCCAAGGATTTGCTTGAGCCTGATTTTACTGTTGTTCCCAGAAAACAAGCTTTGCATGTTATCCTTAGGCCTGAATGTGTCCAAAGGACCCTCCTGATACCAGTGATCCAGGATGAATGCATGTGTCTGCCCTAGGCTCCCCGTCACTGAGATGCCTGCTGATTCTGGGAGCGCGTGGTTTGACTCACCTCTTGCTGTAGCTTGACTTTGCTCCAAAGATGCTTCTTCACATGTGTACATGTGTGTATGCATGCATGTGTACCTTGTCTCTAGTCATGAACTGCCAAATGCCCAAATGACATAGACTTTCTTTTGTTCTTGGAAGAGCAAAGTTTCAGGCTTAGGTGCTGGCTGGAGAAATTCTTGGCCCAGACTTTTCTAATTTGTGAAGTGGATTTAAGTCAAGCAGCCCCTACCAAGTGGGTTAGGATGCCAGAGGATAAAACCACACACTCCATGTTAATACAGGTGAATCTATTCATGGCCAATTTTCCACTGTTATGGGTCTCTGTGGGGGTTGATGTTCACCTTCTAAAAATGATTAAATTTTTAAGAAAAAGTCAAAGTAATTTGAAACCAAAAGTGACAAATAAGACAGGTACTATTCTTTGTGGTAGGTCTAAGTAGTGAAAAGCTGCCTTTGGGACACAGAAGGGAAATCTTGTCATCTTGTTCAACCTTGGGAGCCTCACCTGTGAAGTTATATTAGACAAGCACTTGAGACATCCTTCTCAACTTTAAATGAGCTCTGAGGAAGAGGGTAAAGGCACAGAGATGGTCAGAGATGGACAGAAACCAACTCCCAGGCTGGCCCTAAGCAGTCAGCTTGGTTTTCATGACCAGTGTGTCTACTGCCTCTTGAGGCACTCCACTGGTATTCTGGACAAGGCCTTCATATCCAGTTTGCTGAGGGATGGATTGATCTGAAAACCTAACCCAATGACCTTGAGCATCTTCTATATTAAAACAGGTAAGTAAACATAAAGGGCTTGGAGATCTTCTCAAAGACATTAGCAAGGGGCTGGAGAGATGGAGTATTGCTATAATGGCTGCCATGCCTGCATACATAAAAACCCAAGTTCAAATCCCCAGCACCCTGTGTGTTGTGATGTGAATTTATAACACATAGTTGAGGTTAGGAAGATAGTTGGATCCTTGAAGCTTGCTGGTCAGCCAGTATGGCCAGTCAGCAAGTTCCTGGTTTAGTGAGAGACTCTGTCTCAAAAGGTAAGGTGGAAAGTTACCAAGGAAGACACCACATTGACGTATAGCCTCCATACACATGTATACACATGTACATGTACCCCCATGCCCATGTGAACACACATACACCACATACATGCATACACATACACGCAAATACCTAACAGAGCACAAATGATGCAGTGCATCAACTCCTGAGAATGTCATTTACTGCATCCCATTTTTTGTTTAAAGTAGGGTTTTTTTTTGCTGTACCGCCCATGGCCGAAAAAGACAATCCTGCTTTTTGAAGGGATCATAACAGGATCATTGAAAACAAAACCCGAAACAGTGAGGATGTTTTGAAATGTGCACATCTAAGATATTACAAATGCTCATGTGTCTCTGTGCAAGGTGCTGTTTTGAAACTGTGTAAAATCAACCCGCCCCCCGTTGAGACTCAGGTGGGTTGATGCCATAGTTCCTATTGCAGACACTGAAATAAAGATGTTCCAATCTATCTCAGATATTGAAGAAGGTGAGTGGTGGGTCTCAGGCTCAAATTCAGTGGCTAGTACCAGACGTCTGCCTCCCACCAGGCAGCCAGTATGAATTGAACTGCTGTATAGATGACCTATTGTGCTGGCCCATAGCTGCCCAGGTAAACACAGTCACTTTCCTGAACTTGTTGCCACACCCTTCTATCCCCTTCAGCATCCTCATCATTTGTATGGCTAAGGGTACCAGACCACTGACAGACAGAGGACTGAGTGTACCCTAAGGAGTCTGCAGGGCAGTGGGGAGGGAGTTCTGCAGTTTCATAAAATCAAGCGTGGTGTATGCATGAAAGAGCAGACAAGGGAAGGGGGCTGCTACTCAGTGACAAAGGACCTTGGCTGGAGGCCTTGCTGGTGGTCAGAGGAGGATGGAGCTGGGTAATCTACAGCAGCATCACCATCTCAAATTTCCTGGAATAGATTAATGGTTTTATTGAGAAAAGGATTTTGTGGGAAGATGGACCCTTTAGGAAAGTGACCACCTGGGATCTTACTTTATTGACCTTAGATTGTTCTTGCCGTGGGGGACCAATGTTTAAGAGGAGAGAGGACAAATTTGGGACTCAAAGTGATGTGATTTGAGTTCTAAATATGCCCCTGACCAACTAGGATTTCATGTCCAGTACCCCTGAATTGTCTCACATAGAAAATGATGACAGCAAGCTGACTTCCTAGGAGTGCCCAGGAATATGTGGGCTATTCTCTGTGTGTGGCATATAGTGCCCATTAAACCATGCATTGTCTCACCCAGGGGTCAATATTCTGGGGCTCTCCGATTCCCTCAGTGCCCGCCTTGATGCCCAGGCTCGTCTGCTTCGGGTCACCTTTGGAGCTTCTTCCGTCCCTTCCTTCTACATCCTAAGAGGATTTCCTGAATCCCCTGGGATAGACCACACGATTGTCACCCCACTCCAGGGCGCTGCTCTTAGAAACCCTGCCAAGTGGAGTTTGGAGGGCAGAGAGAATGGGGACATCAGAGAGCAGACATGCTTGCATTATTTGTAAACTGCAGTTGAGCTGATCTGAGAGTCACCAGGGACAGTGGCTGCAGAGCGTCTAAATGTCATGCTCTCTGGACTCCTTTGATTGGCTGTTCCTTCTCCAAGCGTGAAGGCAGAGGACGTGCTGCCAGGGCAGGTGCAGCAGTGCACAACTGAGAACGGGAAGCATCGATTAGACACGGGGCTGAGCTCTGGAAAGGTCAGCACCTATGGGAGGGTGGCTGCCATGTCCCAAGGCAAGAACAGAGATGTCTCTACAAGACCACGAGCTTTCAGGAACTTGCTACGAGAAGACAGCTTTGAGCTTCCAAATCCAGTTTCTGAGGACTTGTCTGTGTGCTTTTTCTCAAGTCTGGAAAGAAGGTAAGATCTAAAGATATCAAAATATCAAAAGATATTTTGTCCTTTAGGAATCTAGGATCTTCTAGGTTTGATCTTGAGTCGACTCTTGCCATCTGTTGGCTAGTGACATCAACTAAGTTGGGTCCCTTAATCATTTCTTTAGATAGTGATAAATATGTTAGCTTTTAAATTGTATTTTTATTTTTTGTACTGGGGATTGAACTTACGGACTAATGCAGGCTAGACAGGCACCATATCTCGGAGTCATATTTAATTAAACTTCTTTTGAGCCACTTTAGTGACTCACTGAATTGCTTAGGTTGGCCCAGAACTTTTGATCCACCTCAGCTTCCCAAGGAGCTAGGATTACTGGATTGTGTCAACAAGCTTGGCTAGCATTTTTTTTTCTCCTCTGTGGGCCTTGCTATCTGGTCAGCTCTGTTGCTGTAGCTCAACAGCTGTCACAGGCACTGTGTCAAAAACCAGACTAGGCCATGTGCCAATAAAACTTTATTTACAAAAACAGACACAGACTCCCTTTGATTCATGGGCTGTAGCTTGCCAATCATATCTCAAGACATTTTCAGAGTACAAGCTGTCAATCCAAAGGAGCTGGAGCACAGGGTAGAAGGGAATGGCTGACAGCCAATTGGGCTGAAATGAGTCCGGGGAGGTGGAGAAAGGAAAGGAGTGGGTCAGCTAGCATGGAAAGGGATGTGAACACCACTGGCATGCTGGTGATGGAGAAAGTGGGGGGAAGAATGGTCCTATAGTGCAGCCAGGGTGCAAGTGAAAAACCAACAAACCAAACGGGAGCATGGGGGCTGACTGCACACAGCGTTGGGAGGTTGTGCCCTTGTACTGGAACATTGGTCCAGCTGGGTGGATGAGGCTAAAATCCAGCCACACTCAACTCATCCATCTCTGCACCTGCTCTGGGCCTCATGATAGGAAGAGCATCATTTCCTTCTGTATGTGCTGGCACAGGACCGAATGCCTACAGCAAGAGCAGCTGTCAGTTAGGGATTGAAGGGGAGCAGAGTTGCATGCTCAGAGATGTCCGGGTGTGCCTGCAGGGTTTTCAGCATGTCCCTTACACCTCTTGGACCCCTCCTTCCTGGTCTGCAAAGGGAGGGAGCAGAGGGCATGCTTGCTTGCCAGGTTTCCTCCACAATAGGGCTCTGAATCTATGTCGCCGGCTGCTTCAGAACTTGCTGGTCTATTGCAAAACAACTTGCAAGGAGACAAAATTCATCTTTCTTTCGGTAAACACTGACACTCTGCTTGGCTGTTTCAATTTTTATTCCATGAGTCTTGAGCTCTAGACAGCTGCCACAGTGCTCACCGTAGGTAGAGGTAGCAATTACACACTTGGCTCACTGGCCTCTTCTCCTTCAGGATGGTTTGTCTACGGAAGCCAACCCCGGGGTCTACTGGAGATGAGATCCACTTGAGCCTTCTGAGGCATCATTCCCTGGGGGAATGCACACATGTGTCTCCACCTTAGCCTGTAAACTACCTAACGGTCAGAGGTCACAATGTCTTTCACCTGCGGCCCACTCAGAGTGTGGCCCCTCACCCATCTCTGTAGGTAGGAATTTGCACAGCCACTGAGGTCAGCCTGCGAGTGTGATTCGGGCTGTTGGAGCATCTGCAGCCAAGGGAGACTTCCAGGAAAACACCTCTCTGCTTTGTCCTCTCTTTGCTCACAATCCATAGAGGGTTGACAATTAAAGACAGAGCAGCTGCTTTCGCCCTGTTTCGTCTGAAAACCCGCATCTGGCCTGGTTGCCTGAACAGATCTCACGGTATGACACCTGCTGACTCCATCCACCCTTCATGTTTATCCACCAAGGAAGATGAAAGAGCTTTTTGAGGGACCTCAGTGGCCTGAAATTACTCATAATTCTCAATTTGTCAGGAAGCGGGCTGATGGCGAAGTCACTGCAGCAAGGGATCAGCCCATGATGTTACCTTGGGACATGTGTCCGTAGCGTTTGGGGGCTTCTGTACCAACTCTCTCTCTCCAGTGGAGATTTGACCTCATTGACAGTTCAAAGTGGTCCAGGGGCACTGTTGGTTCACAACATGATGACACCCTATTTGGCTCCTCAAACTTGCCTTTCTGTGCCTTACTGCATGGATCTGGGGCAGGGACAAAAAGAGCCCAGAGCAGTCTGAGAAGTGTTGGTACATGTGGCCAGCCTTGTTAGGAAGTTCTGTTGTAAGTGGAAAGTTGGATATGAGCAAGCCCTGGGAGACTTATGTCTCTTTGGGTCTTAGCTGGAAGGATAGTAAGTCTGTATCCCTGCTGGATTTGCATCACTGAAGATGCACCTTGCAATGGGCTCTATCCAGAGAACAGGCCTAGCAGCTTCCAGAAACCTCTTAGGAAAGTCCTAAGATTCAGGCCCTGGGCCTTTCTGTGTGAACCCCAGGATCTTTAACTTCAAAATAGAATTGGACAGTAGTGCAGATCATAGGACCATCACCTTCTTTGCAAACAGGTTGATTTTTGGCAGCGTGACAGCTTGCTCCTAGGGACCCCTTGAACCAATTCTCAGAGGGATCTCTCTGGGTCTGCATGCCATTTGAAAGATGTTTGACTTGTAAACCTTGGTAGCTGCCACACTGGCAGCCTTCCCCATTCCTCTGTCTGTAGAAGGAGCTATGGTGGGCTGCGCTCCCCCCCCCCCCGCCTGGCTAGCTTTACCCGAAATGATTACACAGAAACTGTATTCATTTAAACACTGCCTGGCCCATTAGTTATAACCTCTTATTGGCTAGCTCTTACATATTGATTCAACCCATTTCTATTAATGCGTATTGCCACTTGACTGTGGCTTACCGGGACGAGTCTAACCAGCGTCCATCTCGGAGAGGAGAGCTATGGTGTCTGCCTCACTTCCCTTCTTCCCAGCATTCTGTTCTGTCTACTCCGCCTACCTATGTTCTGACCTATCAGGCCAAGCAGTTTTTTAAAATTAATTAACCAATGAAAGCAACAGAAATACAGAAGACCCACCTACATCATCTGTCTTTCTATATCTACTGCTCTCAGGCCAGACTACCAAATGCTTAGGCATTCCTTGTAAGGCTTAGCCCAGAGGTGCAGGATTGTGGGTAAGCTGTATGATCAAGTCTCCCTTCTTTGCTGAGGCTCATTACACAGTCAGCTCATCACAGACTCAGAATGCAACGGTTCTCTTCCTGGAATCCCTCTTCTGTCTTGCTCCTACAGACCTTTGTCTCCCTGGCTGTCTACAGCTCCCCACTTTCTGCAGGAGCTGTTGCGATCAGTGTTCTTAGGCCCTAGAGAAGTAGGGGTTTTTGTCCTTGAAGTTTCTGCTTCAGGTCAGACTTGTTCATCCCCTTGGCCGGCTAGGGGAGCATATACCCAGAACCAGCAGCGTTTCCATTCTCGCTCGACAACCCATCTTGCTTTCTGCCTATTGTTCAATCCTGCCCTTGGAAGGGAATGGAGTCAAGAGCAAGAGTCCCACCTGGCACACATCAGCAAGGCAGGCCACTTGCTTCACCTACATGTGTTCCCCAGTGATTTCTCCAAGGATATATCCAGTATTCAGCCTCTTGCCTGGGCAGCATTTGCACCTGGGCGACAATCTGGGGCCTAATTTCCCAGACTCAACTTGAATGAACTGGAGAGCTTTAAGAGAGGCCCGCTAAAATGAATACAAATCTCTGAAGTGGGAGCCAGCCCTCGCGACGTCCTGTGATGCCCTCTCTGCTCTGGCTCTGATGACCTTGCTGACCTCTTCTCTAGCCATCTTCCCTGTGCTCTCGGCTCCAGCTGCTGTGGCTTTCGTACTGATTCCTGAACACGCTGGGGCACTCACCTCCTGGCCTTTACTGTGACCACACTATCCATCTAGTGTACTCTTCTAGTCATGAGAGTGACCCCCATCACTTCCTGAAGGTCCCCCTCAGTGTCAGCTAAGAGTCCTTCTCTGTCCAGGACACCTCTTTTTCTCTGTCTCAGAATTTCCTATTCCTAGAATTCTAGAGAGTACTACCATATATGTGGAGTACAACATGTACAGATCATGTATGCATATGTGTTTCTGTGCAGACTGTGTATGCATATGTGTTTATACACAGACTGTGTGTATATGTATTTATACACAGATCATGTTTGCATATGTATTTATAAGCAGATCATGTGTGCATATGTGATTATACACAGACCATGCATGCATATGTGACTATATATACAGACCATGTATGCATATGTGTTTATACGCAGACCATATATGCGTGTGTTTATACACAGACCACGTATGCATCTGTGTTGTGCATACCACAGACGCATATGTTTTTATACGCAGATCATGTATGAATATTTGTTTATATGCAGGCACACACTGCTTAATGACAGGGCTGTGCTCTCAGAAATGTGGTGAGAGGCAATTTCCTTGTGTGAATGTCACAGAATGCTGGCACTAACCCCTACACAGTCTCGGTCACTGGTGATCATGACCTCTGGTACAATCAAGAGGTACAGTTAATCGGAAGCTGTGGGAGGCTGTTGCTGAAGCAACAGGGCATGCTGATTTATGATCAACTTTTTTGTTTATCAGAAGGATATACTCTAAAATAATAATAAAAGGACAGCAAGCACATAAGCCAGCAACCGTTGTTCAGTCTCATTTATCAAACATTATACGCTGCGCACAATTGTATGTTTTGCATTTTTATATGACTAATGCTACAATAGGGTTGTTTATACCTCAGCCACAAGCAGGAGCAATGCATTGCCCTCTGGCATCATGACAGCTGTTATCATTAGGAGGCAGGACTATCTCAGCTCACTGGAGTCTCATGGTACCTCCATCAGCACATATGTAGTTCATCATTGACTAACATCACCATATAATGCAAGACTCTGTTCGGTGTGTAAGCGTGAGTGCATGCATATGTGTGTGCGTGCATGTGTGTGTGTGTGTGTGTGTGTATGTGTGCGCGTGTGTACGTGTGTGTGTGTGTGTCTTACCTTCTCCCACTAGAATGTAAATTCCAAGAGGGCATTTTTATTTTTTTCTTCTAAGATCTATGCTTAGCTCCCAGGCCAGGAGTTCTTAGCAGAGACAAAGGCTTCAGCTAATGTGTGTTGCTTGGCTGGAAGAGGGTAGGCATGGATAGTCAGGAATTGCAGCCTAGCATTCAGGTAGATGTTGAAAGGAGCAGGGACTCTGAACTAGCCATTTTTTTTTTTTAGACTATTGAAGCTAGTCCAGAGCTCTATCTCACCTCTGGCTAACACCAAGACTAAACTAGGACTCTGGATCTATTTCCATTTTCTCCTGCCCTGAAAAACGGCTTTATCTCATAGGTAGCTGCATGAAACCGTGCCATCTTGTAGAATATGATTAATGTGCTTAGTAAACTTTTCTTGCACATAGAAAAAGATGAACTTTTAAGTGTGGCCAGCAAGACCTCATCGGTTTAGACTCAGGATAGGAATGAGGTTGGACCAGACCCTCCAGCGTGGGAGGATATTTGCTGGTTTGACCTTGGATACCTGTTTAGGCAAGGTCTGCTGAGTTCTGCTGCTGAGAGCCCACCTGACAACCAAGCTCTCAGCTACCCTATTGCCCTGCCCCACCCCTCTGACCTAGCCTCACCTTCCTACTTAAAAAAACGAGAGAAAGCATCATGTTCCAGGCCAAAAGCACATAGCCCAGAACATCCTGAATCCCCAAAGGCCAGTGTTGCTCTTGCCTCACATCCCAGTCATTTTACTTAGTAAACTTACGGTGAGGCTAGTGCTGCGCCTGGACCTGGAAGGGTTAAATTGCCAGCTGAGGAAGAGGGAAACCGGCTGAGTTTTATTTCCTAATGACCATGTAAGGGAAACACCACGTCTTTCTTGTTCAGGGTGTGTGATTGAGCCAGGCCATCAGCAGAGGGCCGAGGCACTTATTAGAAATCACCGGGCCATTCTAACTTAGATCAACAGCTGCCTCTCGAAATGGAAAGGAAATAGACACGATCTCGGGAGGACGATCAGAATGAAAGATTCCAACGTGCCGGGAGAGCAAACAAAACTTCATAAATAGACTCCTTGGGTAAACAGGCTCCTTATAATAATGATGCCCCCTGCTCTGCCCTGCCAGCGACTGATAATGAGACACACAGGGTGTCATTTTGGGGCCAAGGGTTGAGAGTCGGAGGCAAAGGGGTAAGATAAATCAGTCAAAGGAGATTTTGGGCTATGCTCCATGTTTTGAAGATGAAGGGTATGCAGCTGGGGCAGCAAGCTCCGTGTCTGTAGTTTTCTATAATCATCTTCAGTTATGTTCTTGAATGTGTTCAGTGTATGTGTGACACTGTTGGCCCCTACCGAGGGATCTAAAGGCACTGCCTCCTAGGGCAGAAAAGGCAGCTCCATGGGGCTGTGGGACCACAGGTCTTTTTGGCCTCCTGTGGGTCAGGTGTGCTCGGTGAGGGAACAATGGTGGGCGGTGTGTGGACCGGCGTGACTGTACACAGGCAGAAGCATCTCGGTGGCAACCATTGGAGAGTGGGTAGAACCCTTTAGTTCTTTGCGATCCTTTGAACCAAAATCTGAATGGCTTTGGGGAAAGATGACTGGCTAACAAGTCAGAGGGAAGGCAGCTAGGAAATGATGGGATCACAGAATCCAGGCCCGCTCCACCAGGCCATGCCATGACCCTGCTGTTTGTAGCCTGAGGTGCCCATGATGACCACGACAAGGTCTGGCAGAGGCTGAGAGAATCCACCTTGCAGATGGATGCTGCTGATTGTGTGCACGGCCTCCTGCTTTAGGTGCAGCAAAGAGCCTGTTAGTCTGGTCCATCTTCCTCGATGGCCCCCTCTGCAGTTAGTGGAGAATTTTGCTAAGTCTCTGGTCCTTAATTCCTTACACATGAAGCCAGAGAGAAATCAAGGGGAGAGTGGCTGGACAGACAGAAGCATCCTGACGGGCGGGGCCTGCCCATCTCCCCATTCCCCGGTAGCTCATTTTCCTTCTTGCACATGGCAGACACCTAATAAAACATGGGTAGGAGCTGAGCAGTGGTGGCGCACACCTTTAATCCCAGTCCTAAGGAGACAGAGGCAGGCGGATCACTGTGAGTTTGAGGCCAGCCTGGTCCTGGAGCTAGTTCCAGGACAGGCTCCAAAGCTACAGGGAAACCCTGCTTTGAAAAATCAAAACCAAACCAAAACAAATTAAAAAAAAAACCCAACAAAAAAACATGGATAGGATTGGGGATGCCACATTCTCTTTCAGATGGGGTTCAGTGTGTGTCCATCCTTGGTGTGGTCCTTAGTGCTATTTGGAAGTGGCCACGCTTTTGAGGTGGGAGCAGCATGGGTCCTGACAATTTCCCCAGTGAAGGAGCATTTACAGAAGCCCCAGGAACCCCCACTCCTTAGAGATGGACAAGACCTGCTGAGAGTTACCTTCTAGGAGCTCAAGAAAGAAAGATCCTGGTCACATAGCTTTCGGCTGCCTCAGTTTCCTCATTTGTCAAGTAAGTGCTTTGGGACAAAGAGTTCCAGGAAACCTGAAATGCATGGGGGAGGGTGAGAGCTGAGCGTGGTCAGCTCGCCGCATAGATCAACTCAGGGTTTAAGCGACCTTAAAAATCTCAATTTGTTACCGGCGACATGAACTTTGAAGAGCTGGGATGGTAAATGAGCTAATATATGTGAGACACCTGCAGCAGGGCCGGCTGCAAAGCAGGCTCTTAACACAGCTTCCCTTCCGATTCCCTTTGGCATTCAATCTTCCTCTGCCCACTCCTCCGTTCTTCTGGTCAGTTGCTGAGTCAGTGCTGGGAAGCCAAGTAGGGATTTATTAGCTCAGCTCCCTCCATCGGCGTGTCCCTGCCACCATCCCAGGTCCTACTCTTGGTCCTGCTGGGAGATGCTGTGAGTCATGATCATTTCTTGAAGGGTCGCACTGCATGAAAACCCACCCTGTAGGACACTTACCCTTCCAGGTGGCGTCCCCTTCAATTCGATGTACGTGATGATAGACTTAGCATGGGAAAGGCCATCATCTTTGCTGTCAGAGCACCTTGGAGCAGATTATATTTACCCTGTGTGCTTTGATGCTGAGAAACTCAAATTAAACGCTGGTTCTAGAACTATAATGCCTCATCCAACCTCTAGTCACACTTCATTCTAGCTACCTCCTTCCGTCCTCAAGGACTGAGAGAGGACCCCTTCAGAGCCCTTGGGTGACCCAGGTTTGCCGCTGTCTGAACACAGCGAGGATGATTGCTTTATGTCCTGTTCATCAACACAGAGAGAATTCTGTTTCTTTGTCTCTGTCTATTCTCTCTCTCTCTCTCTCTCTCTCTCTCTCTCTCTCTCTCTCACACACACACACACACACAACTTCACGTTTCTTGAGGCTGGGGATTGTGCCTTCCACCTTATCACCCATCATAAAACATGAAGTATCTGAAAAGTGTATGACAAACTTAAGAAATGCTTGCTGAGTCAATACATGCCTGAGTGAATCAGGCGATTAAAGAAAGCATTTACTTCAGCTTTCCTGAGCAATCCTTTCCTTTTTTTTCTGTGGGTTTTGATCTTTTTTAATCAGTGTAGTGCCCAGAGACCGAGGCAGGAGGATCAAGAGGCCATCCTGGGCTACGTAGCTACAGGTACCTACCTTTTATTATAAACACCGCTTAAAGCTTTTAGGATCGATGCAGGTGGGTGGTTAATCTTGCCAACTCGACAGGATTTAGAATTGCCGAAGAGGAAGACACCTGTGGGCATGTCTGTGAGGATTTCCAGACAGGTTTGGCAGAGGAGGGATGGCCACCCTGAGTGTGGAGAGCACCAAGCAATGGGCTGGGGTCTCAGAAAGAATCTAAAGGGAGAAGTGACCATAGTGCCAGAATGTAGCTAGGCTTACTGATTGCAGACTCGGTACGACCAGATGCCTCCCACCCCGACAGCATGCCTTCCTACTGTGCTGGGCTGCACCTTCCTGGGAACGGAAACGAACCACCCTTTTTATCTGACTTTTGTTAGATATCTTAGCACAGTACTAAGAAATGTAACTAATGCAGTAGGGTTGTGACCTGCTACAGAAACAAGTAACTACATATCTATCTCCTACACAAAACCTTCTTGGCAGCTTCCAGCCAGCAGGTCAATGGGGCTCGAGACATAAACTTTGGAGTCAACAGAACTTCCAGCTTTGTGCTGTTCTCTTGTTTAACGTTCATCAGAACCTGGTCGAATCCTTCACCTCTGTGACCTTCAGTGGCCCTGCTTATTAAGTAGCAGTAGTGATATTTCCTTAGGTAGTGGAAGATGATACAAAACCAGGTGAATATGGAAGACAGAATACTTGGCCCTTAGGGAGTGCTCAGCCATTTTTTTATGATGGAACAGAATGTCTCCATCAGAGAGATATGCTATGTACTGGCAGTCCCTACCCTCTGATGTAAATGTTAGCTCTTTGGAGCCAGGCTACTCCTCCAACGCAACCTTGGGCATCTGGTTTTTGGATTACAGAATAAGAAGGTGCTGGCAAGCTCTCTTCCTCGCTGACTTGGAGAACAGAGTTGGGTCGATGCTGCGGACATGGGGGTGGGGTCTGACTCTGGCTCCCCATGTGTGGGAGGTGCTGAACTGACACTATCTTGAATTTAGGGCCCTGGCTTTGGGCAAGACTGTTTTCCCCACTTTGTGTTGCCAGCATTGTCTATCAGCAGGAACCCTCACCTGGCACGCGGAGCCTGGCTCCGTCCTCACAGTAGAGGCTTCTGATAGGATGCAGAAGCAGCAAAGGTAATGGTGGCATTCAAGCAGGGTCTGAATAGGAAAGACTGAGGAGCCACGTGCAGGTGGGGATGCTCTGCTTTCAAAATACGGTTTCCCATCTGATCTCATCTCAGCCTTACAGGGATGATGGCAGACTGACTGGCAGGGATTTCCAGTTGGATTTTATGGGAGATGGTTGAAGGCCAGAGAGGTTGAAAAACAGTAGGGAGTTTTTTTTTCTTTTTCTTTTTCTTTTTCTTTTTTCATACAGTCAATGGTGGAGCTGGGACAGGAACTGTAGCCTGGAGCCTGGTCAGTGCTCTCTACCCTGCATCTGGAGAAACACTGCAAAGGGTTACATGGAGCAGATGGCACCTCTCTGGGGCTGGCTTTTAAGATGGTCAGTGCCTGACCCCCAACTGGTCCAGCCTGCAGGAGCTAAAAGGGCCTCATTTTCTGGTGAGGGCACCTTTGGCCTTGGTCAACATGGTCTGATGGCTCCAAGGGGGAGACTGGGAGTCAACTTTGAAGGCTTTGGTTTGTTTGTAAGGCTGGGTTCAAAGCCAAAGACTCCAATGGGCAGGCTTGGACAAGCAGAGCTGATGGACAAGGGTGCACACAGCGAGGAGAGACTGGCTTCAGGCTCTGAAGCCCAAGCAGGTCTACACCCAGGTCCCATCCAGGTGTATCCTGAACATAATGCACCAATGGCGTTTGTCAGCCTTCAAAACGTGAATCTCAGTATAAAATTAAACCCATACTCAAGAGCTATTAAAGCATAGCCTATTTATTCAACGTCTCTTTATGATGCCCTCCACCAATTTATGATCTGGGCTGTAACTCACTCCACACGGCTGAGAGCTGGCCGCTCACCCTTTGTAGTTAGGAGGAAGGCATCTTTTGCTGCATGGATGGAGGAAGTCTCAGCCTCCTGGAACTCGGTGACAAAGAGGGTCTGGAAGGTGGCCCTGAGTCCAGGAGACATGTGTTCTGGAAGCGACCTGCCTGTCACCCTTCTTCAGACCTTGATGGCCATCTTCCTCCTTGTCCTTTGGACATCCCCTTTGACCTGAGACATAGGGAAACTTTTATTTATTCAGAATCTTTTATCCAAAGCCTATGTGCTGACCCCTGTGGGCCCCACGGCAATGCTTTCTTGAAGTACCTAAGGAGGCAGAGTATGATGGTGTGCATCTATAATTGCAACACCCAGGAAACAGGCAGGATGATCGCATGTTGGAATCTAGCCTGCTATATATAGTAAATTTAAAGCCAGCATGGGCTTTTCCTCTTAGTGTTTGTGAGTCTTACCCATAAACCCCACAGCCAGCCATTTCCGCGCCCCCATACAGAGACTGAAGCGGCACCCGAGAAGCCCCTCCCAGAAGACCTCTGAACGCTGACCTGCTTTCCTTTCCATTGAGTTGGTAGGCTGTCGTCTGAAGTTTCAAATGTCATAGATCTAGGGAGCAAAATTCTTGCCCGATACTTGGCCCAACACAGGAACTTTACTGCGGTCTCCTTCTAGACGACAGAGTGGGCCCGAGGGGCTGTTTCTTCCACTTCTGCTGGGGAGCGTTCGTGCTAATTACCCGCCGCCTCAGTTACATAACTGGGCCGTTGTCAGCAGCTTTCCAGCGGGACCTGACGTGAAGTTGGGGGTTTGCTGTTCAGCAAGCATTTCTGATGAACGCTCTGGAAAGTTCTTGGTGCTGTGATTGCGTTTCTTCCCTGCGGGGTGTCCGGGGTTTGGGGGTACTAATTTACACTGCAGAACCTTCGCGGTGTCCTCAGACACCCTGTGAGTGAGTACCTCCTGGGAAGAGGGCACACCAGGAAACCAACCCCCCCCCCCCCCCCCCCCCCCCCCCCCCCCCCCCCGCCACCAAGTCATCTGCAGAGGCAGGGACTCTACACATCTGGAGTGGCAAGGAGCAGGGTATGCACACTACCAAGTACCTGTCCCCCCGTCCATAACAAATGTCCCTGACACCGGAGCCCAGCTGCAGACCTTTCTGCTAGACATACTGCTCAAGCTTGGAACTCTATTAACTGAACTATCATTAGTGGCAATGAAGGCAGTAGCTATTAATTCAGTGCTTTTTAGGCACCAAATAGCAGGCCAGGCATTTAACGCACGTTATCTTATTTAATTGTATAAACAGTGCTGAGGGTTTTTATTATTCTGTGAATTGTATAGGCATGGAAACTGAGGTTGAGATGAGTTTAATATTGCCGGGTGACTTTTCTTGGGGGAGATGTGAACAGAGATCTATTTTCTCTGGATAGGGCACACAGAAAAGACTGAAGCAACGATTCCACCCACATCTAGCTTGGTGAACGATTGGGTTTAATTGGGTTTCCTTACAGGAACATGGGTGATTTAAGACAGCTACGTCACCCGAGAGGAATGCATCTCTCTACTCAGCAATCGTTAGCTATCTGTATATCCAGGGATGTGGGACCGTGCGCACCATCTCATGAACCGTCCTCCCTGTTTCCTCAGTGGGAGGTTAGTGGGACCAGTCTTGTGAGGATCCCATGAAAATAGCCATAGCTGTTCTGATTGTAAGTCAGTCATGGCCATGTTATACCTGAGGACAGAGTTCCTTAGGAAACACCATGTCCGAGGTCACCTAACTGTAGCAAGTGTGCATGGTGGTGGTGGAAAGTGGGAGTGGGAGATTAGCAAGCAGGGCCTTCTCATCTGTTTGGTTGCTTGCTCCTTTTTTTTTTTTTTAAACACATACCGTGTATCTCCTGCATGCCGCCATTAGAATACAAATGAAGCCTTTGTCTAGGGAAGCTCTGAGTTTAATGGAGGAGGCCTTCCTGGCAATGTGGACAGAATACAGAGAGATGGGCCTAGTGCACTGCATGGGGTGCTCCAAGGAGGTGTTATATTAGGGCCCACCAGAGAAACAAGCAACAGCAAGCATAGAAGAAACAGAACTTATTATATGGAATAAGGTCATGTGGCTACGGGGGCTAAGTCTGATGGTCTACCCCTGGGCAGCTGGACAGTCAGGAAATCCTGTGGTGTAATCGCAATGCAAGTCCAAAGGTCTGAAATCCAGGAGTCTTCATAGTATGTCTGAGCTCATGACCAGGAGCCTCCATGACTCAGTTCCAGGCACAGAGCATGCATGAATGACATACATTCAACCATCTTCTACCTTTCTAGTCTTTGATGGTCCTCGATGGGGCGTATGATGCCGACTCCTATTGAAAAGGGCAGGATACTTCGTTATTGGCTTAAAAACTAAGGCCTTTTGGAGACACCCTCACAGAAATAGACAGATGGCTGGGTGCCCTGTAGCCTAGTCAAGTTGTGATATAAAAATAATCATTCCTTTGGCTGAGTGTCAGTGAATTTTGGTGCAAGGAAAGGCTCAAGTAGCTTCCCCAGTTCTGTTAAGTGCTGGGTATGAAGCTGGGCCAAGAAGCAGGAGATGCTCGACAGGGGTGGCATCTCAGCAGAAGGACCAGGTACAAGTGATGAGCAAGTGTGCAAGACAGCCGAGGGCAACTGCCACCCTTGGCATGCTGCTAGAATCTCATGGACCCTGAGCCAACAGGAAGCGCATATGCCAGGGGGAAGATCCTGTTAGGTGGGAGCCGTGGTCTAAATGCAAAGACAAGGAAAAAGTTCATGAGCTGCAACGCTGTGATGAGTCTCACCTCTGCAGTTCATGAACACCTCTCTCTCTAACCTTTAAGACTCAAAGCCAATGTTGATATTTTAGTTCTTCAACCTCAGTACTACATGGTTCCACTCCCTGAACTGGGGTTTGAATATATGTCTCCTAAATTTCATATGTTGACACATAGTCTCCAAAGTGATGATCTAAAAGGTGAGGTCTCTTGGGGGTGACTCATTCAGGGGGGTCTGAAATTCATGCTTTGATACATTCTCTTTCCATGTGAGAGGCACAGAAAATGCTATTATGAGGTTCGAGCCCCCTTCAGATTTGCAATCTTTTGGCAGCTTTCCAGCCTCTATACTAACTCTGTATTTGTTGTTTATAATTTACAGTCTGTGGTATTTTGTTCTCGTGCTGAATGGCCTAGCATTAAGTGTTCTGCTACCATGGCAGAGTACTATAGACGGGGTAAATTGTAGCGGAAGTTTATTTCTCTCACAAGTGCCCTCTCCTCTCAGAGTTAGGCAAAAATATTTTAAAGTTTGTGTTGAAAAGTAATCTGGAGATACATGTGAAACATATCTGCATGAAAGAGAGAAGAACATGGAGGGACTCGTCCTACGGGACAAGAAAGGACTGTGCTGTGCGGCATCAGCATAGAGCTAGGTAGGCTGGTGGGGGAGAACAGCAGAACCAAAACGAGTCCAGGTTATGTGTAAGGAAGTAGTGATTCGGATGATGTCTTCTATCAGTGTGACAAATGTGTGTGTGTGGGGGGATGGTTGATGGTGGGCATGAACACGTGTCTGTGCATGCATGTCTGTGTGTGTGGAAGCCCGAGGTCATTGCTCAATGTCTTCCTAGATCGCTCACTACCTTGTCTTTTGAGACAGGATCTCTTCCTGAACCTGGAGTTTGTGGATCTGGCTAGGCTGACTGATCAATGAATTCTCGGGGTCCACCTGAACCTACTCCTCCCCACTCCCCAGGGCACAGCTGCTGTACTTGTGCCTGTGGGTACTGAGGATCCAAACTCATGTCCTCTTGCTTGTGTGGCTGGCATATGATCCTGCCTTGCCACAGGTGCTGCAAAAGGGAATTTTTAGTCAGTGCTATCGGGAGAGAAGAGAAGTCGTTTTGGGAACAAAAATACTTTGGCTCCATACTTCACCCCATTGCATTGAGAAAACCTCCAAATGGAGCCAAGAATTAGGTGCTAAAAACAAGGAATGTAAAAGTAACATGAGAACACTTGGCGTCACTATGGATAGTGATGGGCTTTGTAAATATGGTGTAAAAATCTAGCCACCATAGAAATGACGGCTGCATTTGAATAGATGTATATATATTAAATATTCTGCATATCTGAGATACCATATTCGGTCAAAAGGCATTTGACAATGTGAGGAAAAAGAATTTGCAATTCATATCACAAAGCACTAATCCCTTTAGTATAAAAAGATTGAGAAATTGAGAAGATCCATAACCCAATGGAAAATGGTCAAAGGACATGAACATTGAAATCAAAAAGAAAGAAATGCAAATGACCTTCACCCATGAATAGGCAAGTAGCCCATTCACGATGAGAGGAATGCAAATCAAAACGACACCAAGAGATGCCATTTCTTGCCTCTCCAGTGGGCAAAGCCCCCCCCCCCCCCCCCGTCCTGACAAAGTGCAATGTTGGCGAAGTTGTGGGGGAGCCCGAGTTTCCCCTATTGCAGAGTGTACAGTCGAAGACCTCTATAGCAGAACGACAGTGATGTCTACCATGTCACCAATGTGTCTGCCCTCGGGTCTTGTTGCTGAGGATCCTTCCTATAATGTCCACCTGCCCTGGTGTGAAGCCACATATATGCAAAATTCATAGCACAGAAAACTGGAGCTTCCTGTCAACAGGGGATAGAGGAACTGGCAAAATGCTGTGGAGGTGGGAAAGGAAGAGAAGTTCCAGAGTATTCTGTTAGATGAGACAACCGAGTACAGCATGTGAATTACATCACTGATTTTGTAAAATAAAAAGAGGAAATAAGCCAAGGTAGATGTCTTTGTGTTTATATTTACGGAAGAGACCCCGGGGAGATGGCTCACTGGGTAATAGAACTTTCCCTGCAGGCATAAGGATTTGAGTTCACACCTGAAGCAACCATGGAAGACTCTGGGCGTTGGCATGCTCCTGTAATCCCAGCACTGTGGAAGGGTAGAGATGGGATGATGGCGAGGGTTTGCTGACTGCTTTGCTCCAGGTTTGGTTGGAGCCCTTGTCTCAAGGGAATAAGGAAGAAAGGGATGTATTTAGGACACTTGATGTCTTCCCCTGACCTCCACACTTGTACCTTGTTGGAATTAATCCAGAATCCCAGTGCTCCGTTTGCAGTGGTCCCATAAACTTGCATTTTCCCAGGGGTACCAGCTGACTGAGGTGCAGAAAATAATGAGAAATCACTGAGGCTCACTCCTTGAGGCTCACGAGGCCATAAGGGACCAGATAGAAGGAATTCCCCCTGCATCATGATCCTTCTACTTGTGTCCTACACCCCAGACTGATGTGTGAACATCTGGGAGCTTTCTCTCACTGTGATAAAAGGCGTGTGGTAATCATATCATAAGGAGAACATTGTTATTATGGTTCACCGCATCTGAGGTTTCTGTTTCTGTTTGTTTGTGGCCTGTGGTGAGGCAGACTGTCACGGCTGTCAGAGGGTGGGCAGCAGAGAAAAACTGACTACCTCACAGAGACCTGGAAGTAAAGGCAGAATTAAGGCTTAGAGTCCTGATATCTCTTTCAAGGACACATCTCCAATGGCCTCACTTCTTCCCACTGGAAGCCACCTCCTACAGGTTCCACTGCCTCTACACAATGCCTTCAGCTGAGGAGAAAGTCTTTAACATGAGAAACTGGGAACCTTCCAGATACAGCTATAGTAACATCCTACTCCTCCCCGTAGGCCTTCATCAGCACCAGCTATGGGGCTGGGCTCCATCTGCAGAACACACGATGCTTGTGGGATGGCTGTCTCCAGCAAGCCAGGGTATGCTGTGGGGTTTTAATCTTCCTCAGTTGACAGGATGAGAAGAAGAGCCGGTGCATTTTGTGTCCTCTGTATAATGGTATTAACACCCTGGATTACCTTTGCCAACTCCCGTCTCTCCTCTGGGGTCTTGCTAACTTTGCAGACATTTTCCTGCACCCACCCAAAGACATCCAGCCCTCACCTTCGTCCTTATTCAGGACAAATGAATGGTGGGGGCTTTCAGGGGAATGAGTTTCCTGTCCTGCTTCCCCTCCCAGGAGCACCGCCCCCACCCCAGCTGGGGAGTTGACAGGACAGCCCTGAGACTCTAAGGATGTTTCTTGATCCAACAGTTCCTCTTCCTTTCCTTTCTTGTTCCAACAGTTCCTCTTCCTTTCCTTTCTTGATCCAACAGTTCCTCTTCCTTTCCTTTCTTGTTCCAACAGTTCCTCTTCCTTTCCTTTCTTGATCCAACAGTTCCTCTTCCTTTCCTTTCTTGATCTATTCTATCTGTCCCATGTATAGCTGGGTGGCAGTCGCTGTATCTGCTGCTTCTCCTCGGTGTCAACCTTGACCCTGGATGTAGGCATACAGGCTCTTTTCTGTTTAGGTCACGACAGGGCTAATGTCTCATCCCAATGGCTGGGAGAAGGAGGCTGGTCTTGGTCACTGGGCAACGGTCTTGTGGCTGTCTTTGAGAGGGTGTCTAGTCGAGAGCGTGCTTGATAAGGAGCCAGGCACCAAGCATCGGTCTCTTAGATTCTTAAGAAGCTTGGTATTTTGCCAAGGAGACTAGGGAGAGGCCTAGGCCTTAGAACCTTCCAGTCAGGTTCACTGCATCCAAGGGATGGAGGAACTGTGTCCTGAGCCCACGGCCAGCTGCTCAGGGTGCTGCACCCTCCAGAGCCTGACCTTTGGCCCCACTCTCATCTTCTTTGCTTTTCCTGATTATTGTTTCTTTCTTGTTCTTTGTGTGAGGGAAAATGTCTGTGTCCTTCCTGCTTCTCCTGGAGGTCTTGAAGGACTCATGGGAGTCTGTCTTGGAAAGGCTTGGGAGTCTGGAAGAAGTTGCTAACCACCCAGATTGGGAGGCAGATGGGATTTGCCAAGCCCCAATCTGTGGTAGGTATCTAGTAGGAGGCATTGGCAAGAACAGCGCCATGCCTCCCCACCACCCTGCCTGTCCTGGATCGCACCCTCTTGGTCCCCCAATCCTTGCTTGACTGATACTGGTGTTGTCCTGGCACCTCAGGGAGAAAGAGGAAGGAGCTGTGAAACCTGGGGTGGTCCCCTTTTCTCCTGTTGACCTCAGATCCCCCCCCTAGTAAAATGGAAGTTGTCTTGGGGCATCTTCAGAGTCTCTTCTGCCTGGACTGTTTCCTGACTGCTCTCTACTGCACTGAATCCTCTCCTCAGAAACCTTTGGGGTGGTGGGGAGCCCCTCAGGTAGGATATAGCATCTCTCTGTCCCGTGAAGAACGTGGAACTGCTTCTGAAGAATGCCTTAAATCGCTGGGGTGCCTTACATGCCAGCTGTACCGAGGTGCTTGCATCATGGAGCTCAGACTGCAGGTCAGAGTGGATATTTGGAAGCCCAGGGCAGAATGAGGAAGCCCAGGGCAGAATGAGGCTCATGCCCGCTCCTCCCACTCCGCCTGGCTGTCCTGTGTGACTTTGCTCCATCAGCACCTGAGCAGAACAAAAGGCTGTGTCAACCTTCATCTCCATCTGGAAGGAGATTTGCTGTTTCTTTTCTGTAGGCTTGCAGGAGGGCAGGCCCACTTCCTGCTGCCCCCACCTGCCCTCTCTTGGCTGTGCTCCCAGGTCTTAAGCCAAACCTGCAGAGAGATTTAGGCTCTCGCTTCCAAGGGTATTTGGCCTTCCAGCATTCTCTGGGGACCAATTGGGGCTCTGTTTACCCTCCCTGTACTTCTTTTTCCTTCCCTTTCTCCTTCTACAGCACTCACTTTGCTGGGGGCGGGAGTGGGGCAAACAGGGCTGTCTTCTGGGGAGACCCAAGCTGTTAGGAAGGGTCTCATGTTTGGAAGGGGAAACGGCTGGACTGACCCTCCTGAAAAGCATTTCCAGGTAACAGTTGTTCACAGTGGACAGTTTTGTGGGCAGTCAAGGTTGTCTTTGGAAACTTCCTCTAGTTTCCTCGGTGTCTGGGCTCTGGCCCTCTTAGGGTCTCTCCTCCTTTTGATCCTCATTATTGCTCCTTAGATTTGCTAGAATCCGTACCTTGTTTTGTGAGTTCCCTATTACACGTTCCCACTCAGAAGGACAGGCAGTTGTGCACGTCGCTGAATGGCTCGTGTGCCAAGGCACACTGGGAACAGAGCGGTCTAGGAACTGTGGGTCTTTCTTTGAGAAACACCAGCCAAGGGGGGGACAGGGGAATTTCTAGAGCAATGACTTCACTTCTGTAAGTCTTCAATACAGGTTCCAGAGAAATCTCGAGGAGGAAGATATAACGGTTCCTTTCTTTCTGTCTGAAGCTGGTGTCCCACAGACCCTGAATATTTGGGGAACAAGTGAATAGAAAAGATGTACTAATGTTTGGATGTCTGTAACTGGTTCCTAGTCACTTCTCCCTGAACAAGATAACCCAAGACCAAGTTCTCAGCACAGAGGAGATTTATTTGCCCCAGAGAGACAAAGGACAGGGGATAAGAGACAAAGATAGGGGGAAGAAGATGAGGGAGAAGAAGGGAACAGAGGAGAGGGTACAGGGATATTCATCCCAGGGGAACTAAGGACAGCCTCTGAATAGAGGGGAGTCAGATGTGACACACAGGAAAATGGCAGTTTATAAAGGGAAAGCGGGAAACCCCTGGGTTAGGATAAGTTGTTTAACTTTAATTGGGCATGTTAATTAGGGTAGCCAAAAGGGGTTTTTGACTGTTGGACTTCAATACTTTGAGAGCTGGACCTTGGTAGTCAGCCTGGGGAGGAGAAAATGGCCAAATAAGGGAATAGACCTTGGTGGCTAGCTTTAGTAATGCTATCTAATGGCTTAGCAAGGCAGGGGGGTGGGGGAAGGGCAAGACCTGCCTATGTGCCATGCTCTGGTCTGTTAGAGCCCCTTCTCTCCCTACATGAAGGGACTTGTAGAGTTACTTGGAGGGGTTTATGGTCTGAAGGGACGGGATAAGGCCTGCAAGTCTTAGCCTTAGAATGTCAGCGTCTGTTACTGGGGCGTTGGGTCTTGGGACAAAAACTCCTCAGGAAAGATAGACTATTATATTTTAGCAAGGAAAAGAGGATGAAATATAAGCAGTTGCATTGTTATTAAGCCCCTACTGTGCTGCGTTCCTGGCACTGTATAGCTCTCTCCCACCCCCCACTCCACCCCACACACATTTTACATGATCCTAAAGATAAAAAAAGAAAAAAAAAACAAACAAATCCCAAAACCAAATGATTTGCTTGCTCTACTTCCCATTTCACAGATAAGAAACTGAAGTCTTACATAACTTGGAGTTAGTCTGAACTCAGGCTCCACTTCTTTCTACGTCATTCTGTTGCCCCCTTGGTGTTTGTAAAACTTGAGCCTGACTGAGTGACACTGGTGAGCAAGGTGTTTCTTACTGGTGCCCCTGGGTCTGAGTGTAGCCGTGTTCATGTCCAAGGCCAACTTTGGGTGTCCTTTGGTTTTCTTCTGGAGGGCAGTGTGTGTGTGTGTGTCCACGAGTGTGTTCGTGAGTTTATGTTGACGGAGGCTGCTTGATTGTTCCTGGCTGTCCAGACCTGAAATAATCACACAGAAACTGTATTAATTAAAACACTGTTTGGCCAATAGCTTAAGCATATTTCTACTAGCTCTTACATCTTAAATTAACCCATTTTTATTATTTTATATTTTACCATGAGGGTTGTGACTTACCAGCAAGGTTCTAGTGGGTTCCTGAGGGTATCTTTCTCCTTCAGTGGCGGCTACATAGCGTCCCTCTGACTCTGCCTACTCTCTCCTCCTCTATATGCTTGGAATTTCTGCCTTGCTCTATTCTGCACGGCAATAGGTCCAAAGCAGCTTCTTTATTAACCAATGGTATTTACAGCATACAAAGAGGAATCCCACATCAAGTGTGTGTATTTGTGTGTCCATGAGTATATCTGTGAGTGTGTGTGTGTTCATGAGTGTATGAGTTAGTGTGTGTGTGTGTGTGTGTGTGTGTGTGTGAAGGGTGATGAACACTGAGCATCCTATCCTAGCACTGAGGCTTGATTAGCGACTACCTTTTAAGACTTGGAAGGTGCTAAACTGGAGAGAGAAGCCGGATTCTTCATCTGATGTCCACTGAACTGTAGGCTGATAGTTTTTGTCCTGTTTTCCTCATTCAAAGGAAAGTCTCTCATCAGATGACAGACAGCCTGTCTCCTCTTTCATCCACTACGGCAGAGAAAAGAGGGAACATTTACTATCTGTTTGTTCCTTCACGAGGAAGGACGTGTGAGTGTTTGGGGCTTGGGACAAGCAATAAACAGAAGATTGAAGGATCATTTGCTTTTCGGGCCTCAGTTTCCCCATCTGTAAATGGAGGTGACCATACTTACATGGCCGTTTTCATGGGATTAAGTAGAGGGCACAGTGAGAGAACAGAAAGAGGCTTAGCAAGGAGTGTGGCCAAACAGTCCCTTAGAAACCAGGGACTCACGCTGCCCCTGCGCCTGCCTTCCTGGATGCAAGCGCAGGGATTTCCAAGGTCACTCAGGCATTGGTGACCACTTCTCTGCAGGGCCAGCCTCCTGGCTGCTGGGCCAACAGCTCACAGCTCAAGTGTTTCCTTCCGACTTCTCCCCACACAGCCTTGTAAATTGCCTGTGTTGGATTCTACACACACCTCAGTGGAAGGGGAATTACTTGCCAGATATACGGCGTCTGAGAGAAGGGCCTCTTATGAGTCAGTGTTCAAATATGTTACGGGCTCAATAAACAGAGGTGGTTTGTTGTAAATTAAGGAGAGGAAGCGAGGTGCCTGCACCAGCGCTTGTTCACCTACTGGTTCCTATTAACGCTCTTCCCCTAAGTGCCCAGTAATTCTCCAGGGGACTTTGCCTGGAGGGCGGGGGTGGGGAGGAGGAATGGTGCAGCAAATGTTAGGCAGATCCACACAGAGAGGTCAAGAGACCGATAAGGCAGTCCATGGGGGCTTGACTGAGCTTCTGGATGGGGTGGCACATGGGCTGCTCTTGGGACGCTGCAGGGCATCAGGGCTGATGGAAGCAGGAGCATCCTGGCCAGGGGTAAGGAGTGGCTCTGGAAAAAGAGCATCTGTCTGTCATCACTGGAGTGAACTGGAGTTGCTACGCCCACACCCCAGTAAGAAGCCTATGCTGACTGATGGCAGGGTATTGACTCTTGCTACATTCTGGGCAGAGATGGTAGGTTGCCATTAGGATTGCCAAGACCAAGGATTCGATTCAACTAGAAAGAATGAGGTATGATGAGGTTTGAGTTGAGGCAGGCTGTGGGGCTGAGAGGAATTGGCCATAGATGAGACCCGACTGAGAGTCTAACAGGGCATCTGGCTGCCTGCTAAATCATGCCCTGGGGAGACATTTTCTGGTACTTTCTCCTCTTTATTTCCCTTTTCACTAGGCCCTCCTGGGGAGAGGTCATCCCATGCATGACCCTCCATCCTGATCAAATCCTCTCTTGCCTCTCTCTCAGCCTGATAGGTTTCAATAGTTCCTGTTTATACCAGGCATCCTAGGTGCCCAGGGAGATGCTAGAGAACTGTAGGGTATAGGGTGGGGAAAGGGGAGGATCCAGCTTGTTTTGACACCAACTGCTCATGCTGGTATCCATCGAGATGCCATTGTCCCCATCTGTCCTTAGTCACCCATCCATGAGATTGCTGCTGGGGGATTCCTGTTCCCACCATCTGGCTTTCTCAGACATGTCTCTTTTTCTCCTTTTGTGCCCATGGCGATACTGTTTAGAAAGGGCATCTGAGAACACCATATCTCTGAGACAAAATCCAAGTCTTCCAAGGGTCTCAAGGAAACAAGCTTTTGACATACAAGGCTAACCAGAGAAGGCTCTGGGCCTGTTGGTTTCCCATCCCAAAGTGCCCTGAAGAAATGGTTAAGGGAAGGCGAGTTGGTGAAATATGGTGGAGGAAGGAGCAGACTGTGGAGGACAGAGGGACAGATTCTGTGAATCAGAACTGCCGGGGACTGGGTAGCATGTGATCCATCCAGCAGGCCCAGTTACTCAGGGACCTGAAGGGGTTCTACCCGCAAATATCATGGGCGAGAGAAAAGAAGGAGACCACGCAGAATTCAATAGTCAAGGTCTCACTTTATTAGGGTAATGGTTATAGCTTATATAGCTCTTGAATGAGGAGGTAGAGGTAAGAAGGTGTTTTTTTTTGTGTAAGCGGAAACATTCTTTTGTGGTTCTGTTAACAAACAGTTCTCAAGATAGTTGGGATGTGGGGCTCTTTGCAAACATCCTTAGGACAATAGTCCCTGATATATCTGTTATCATTCTTAGGACAATGGTCTCTGCTATCATTCTTATGGCAATGGTCCCTGACAAGCATGTCGTTTAGTTCCCTTGGATTATGGTTGGGGACCTAAGGCCCATGAGACTGTGACATGAATGACCCTAGTTTTCATTCAGCCCCCATTAGCATCTGTAACATGAGGGCTGGCTTGTTGGGGTTTCTGTCCCACCTGGTACCCCACAACCGGCATACTCCAAGGAAAATCACACACAGGACTCCATAAGGTTATAAACTGATTGGCCCAGTAGGTCAGGCTACTTATTAGCTCTTATAACTTATGTTACCCCATTATCCGTATCTACGTTAGCACATGGCTCAGTACCTTTTCCAGCGGGGCAGCTTACATCTTTCCTCTCCGGTGGTCTGGGCAGAACTGGCTAGGGAGTTTCCTGCTTCCCAGAATACTCCCAGTCTCTTTGCTCCACCCCTACTTCCTGTCTGGCTTTCCTGCCTTTACTGCCTGCCTGGCCAATCAGCGTTTTATTAAAATATGATTGACAGAATACAGACAATTCTCCCACACCAAGCATCCTTTCTACAGGCCAAACGCTCCAAGTCTAAGTAGTTAGAATAAACTAGTGAATCAAACAGATGTGTTGGTCCAGGAAGACCCACTGAGAGGATGCCATGCTGGGATCTGGCTTCCCATGGAAGGAGCAGGGGCAGGTGGCAGAGCCTCAGACATGGCCCTGACACTTGAAGTGTGACTCCAGGGATGGTTTGTCTGGGCTAGAGAGGAGTTCCTGAACTAGGGTCATCACCAAGGAAGTCTGGCAGAATGGACTTGCCTTAGTGATTTCACCAGGCTCTGCTCTACAGCCCATGGGCAGTGCGAACGTGGTGGTGGAGGCTAGGGCTGAGGCACACTTTTTCATGGCAGAGATAAGAGCAGTGGTATTTATAATGGGTTTTTCAAGAGAGTTTTTTTTTTCTGAGACAATAGATCGCAGAGAGGGGAGGAAGAGGGAAGAAGGGGAGGGGGAGGAGAACTAGAGGGAATGGGATGGTCGAGGTGGGGGAAGGACAGAAGTGGAGAACAAGGAAAGAGATATCTTGATTGATGGAGTCATTATGTGGCTAGCAAGAAACCTAGCACCAGAGAAATTCCCAGGAATTCACAAGGATGACCCCAGGTAAGACACTAAGTAATAGTGGAGAGGGTGCCTGAACTGGCTTTGCCCTGTAGTCAGATTGATGACTACCTTAAATGTCATCATAGAACCTATATCCAGCAACTGATGGAGGCAGATGCAGGGAACCACAGTGGAACACTGGGCTGAGCTCCCAAAGCCCAGTTAAAGAGAGGGAGGAGTGAGAATATGAACAAAAAGGTCAAGACCATGATGGGGATACCCCCTGAAACAGCTTACCTGAGCTAATGGAAGCCTTCCAACTCTGACCTGACAGCGAGGGAACCAGCATAGGACCAAACTAGGCCCTCTGAATGTGAGTGACAGTTACATGACTGGGGCAGACTGTGGGGCCACTGACAGTGAGACCAGGATTTATTTCTACTGCTTGTACTGGCTTTTTTGGAATCAATTCTTTCTGGAGGGATACCTTGCTCAGCCTAGATATGGGGAAAGGGCCTTGGTCCTGCCTCAAAGCAATGTGCTAGACTTGTTGACTTCCCATAGGAAGCCTTACCCTCTCTGAGGAGTGAATGGGGAGGGGTGGGATGGGGTATGAGGGGGGAAGGTGGAAGGAGCAGGAGGAGGGGAGAAAGTGGGAAATGAATTTGGCATGTAAAATGAGAAAAGATAGTTTTTTTAAAAATAATAATTTTCATGACCACCACAGCCGATAGAGAGTTCTGTGGATTGAGGAGAGACAGGTGGCATTTAGTCAATGTCAGCCTCATGATTTGAATAGGCTCACATGTTTGAACATTGGATCTTCAGCTGGTAGCACTAATTTGGAAAGTTATGGACCCTTTCGTAAGTGGGGGTCTTGGTAGAGGAAAGAGTCAGTGGGGGTGAGCCTTGAATTTTATAGTCTGGCTCCATTTCCTGTCCCCTTTCTGTTTCTGTCTCATCCTTATGCAATACCTTTCTTCCATGATGGATTGTACTCCCTAGAACTACAAGCCAAAGCAGACCCTTCCTCTCCAAGTTGCTTCTTGATAGGTGTTTGGTTGTAGAAGCCAGGAAAGGAACTAGAGCAGTTTGTAAGTCAGAGGGGTCAAGGACACCATGAGAACATGGTCTGCGGAATCAACTAAGCAGATTTTAAAGGGTCTCACAGAGACTGAAGTGACAATCACGGACCCTGTATGGGTCTGAGCTATGTTCTCTGCATATATGTTAGTTATGGCTGTGTAGCTTGGTGTTCTTGTGGGACTCTTAACAGTGGGAGCGGGGCCTGTCTCTGACTCTTCCCTGCACCAACCTAGACTTACTGAAACTTTATATGCCATATTTGTTTGATATCCACCAGAGGAGACCCTCAGACCTTCTTCTTCTTCTTCTTCTTCTTCTTCTTCTTCTTCTTCTTCTTCTTCTTCTTCTTCTTCTTCTTCTTCTTCTTCCTTCTCCTTCTCCTCCTCCCTCTTCTTCCTCTTCCTCCTCTTCCTCCTCCTCTTCTTCTTCTTCTGGAAATGGAAGAGGAGTGAATCTTGGGGAAAGGGGAGGTGAGGGGAGGGAAGTGGGAGGAGTGGAGGGAGGAGAATCTGATCAGAATGTAATGTATGAGAGAAGAATAAAGCAAACAAACACAAGAAAAGAAATAGATGATTGGCTGAAGTGAGAAGACAGCAGGATAGAAGTTGGCAAATACGATAGGAAGTGGGGTGGGTGAGTCATGACTAAGCAGCCAAGTGTACAGGGCTACAATAAGCAGCCAAGTGTACAGGCAGGGTACAATTTGAGTAAGTTAGGCACGGCGAGTCTCACTGAGAAGGTTAGTCTGGGCTGAACCCTAGAGCGGGGTGGGAGTTAGCTTCAGACCTGCCTGGTGGAAAAGTGTGCTGAAAGAGAGCTCATCACAAAGGCCTCGAAGCAACACTGTGTGTGTGTGTGTGTGTGTGTGTGTGTGTGTGTGTGTGCGTGCATGCATGTGTGTGTGCGTGTGAGTGTGCATTTGTGTAGAATAGAAAGAAGCCATGGTGATGAGTGTGGAGGGTGTGGAAGGGAGACAGGCAGGAGGGGCATCTGAGATGACTTCCCCAGAAGCCAGGGTGAGGACTCAGCTTCGCTTTGGGTTGTGTAAGCAGAGAGATGTGATCCTCACATCTTAATAGACAAGCTTCTGTGTCTCCGTTGAGAACAGATAATGAGCAGCCAAGGTGGAAGCCTGCAGACAGGCAGGAAGCCACGGCCTGAATTCAGGTGAGGAAGGTGTGGGTGCAGGTGAGGAGGAGGGGCCAGAGTCTGGGTGTGTTTTGAGGACAGCAAACTTTAAGATCATATCAATTTACAAAAATGTAGATGGGTTGGGCTCACATTTCAAATTACAGAGACTCATTTTTTTAATTGAAAATAGATTTTTTTCATACAATGATCAAGGTTTTGCTTCCCCCAGTCGCCTTCCAAATCCTCCCCATTTCCACACCCATCCAACTCCATGTCTTTCTTCTCTCTCTTTAGAAAACAAATAGGCAAATAAAAAAACCCAAATAAATCAGAATATAATAAAACAAACAGCAAAAAAGAGAAAAAGAAAAGGAAATAGCCTGAAAAGTGCACGAGTATGTCACACACACAGCCACACACAAGACACACCGTCACACACAGAGACACACAATTACACAGTCACACACACAGGCACACAGTCACACACACAGACACACAGTCACACTGTCACATACAGAGACACTGTCTCACACACACAGTCACACACACAGAGACACTGTCACACACACAGTCATACACACACAGACACACAGTCACACACACAGTCACACACAAGACACACCATCACACACAGAGGCACACAATTACACACAGTCACACACACAGACACACAGTCACACACACAGACACACAGTCACACTGTCACATACAGAGACACTGTCTCACACACACAGTCACACACACAGAGACACTGTCACACACACAGTCACACACAGACACACTGTCACACACAGAGATACTGTCACACACACAGACACACTATCACACACATAGTCATACACAGAGACACACAGTCACACACACAGACACACAGTCTCACACACAGACACACACACTGTCACACACAGATACACAGTCACACACACAGTCATACACAGTCACACACAGTCACACACATGCACACACTGTCACACACAGAAAACCCATCAGAACACAACACTGGAGACTCTTAAGTCAGAATTCAGAGCAGGGGATTTGGGAATCTGCTTTCTGTCCGACACGTGCAAAGGGCTGGCAGTAACGACCAGAAGAGACAAGCTAATGTGAATTGGAAGAAAATGTACAAGAAATAAAAAGATGTCATTCCAGTAAAAGGAATACAAGGATCACAACCCTATAAAATGATGAAAAAAATTCATACTTAGCCAGATCGCCTCAAATATCTATGTGTGCATAGTTAATACACATGCAAGCACTTATAAAAAGCAGGTGCAGAGACACACAGAGAGATAGATAAATCAACCATTTTATATGAATATTTTAAACATATTCCTTTCACAAGTTTACGGAGCAAGCTGACAAATTTATTAGCTATATAGAAGATTTGAACAACTTGTTTAATAAACTTGGAAATAAGCGTATTGTTACACACAAATGTGTAACTTTATAGCTAACAGAAAATACGCCTTTTTGGGATTAGATGTAGAATGTTCACAGAGATGCTCATAAATTGTGGTACAAAGGCAACCTCAATAAATTCCGAAGGATAAACATCACATGAAGGTTTTTGACCAAAAATACAATGAAACTACAATAGCTAGAAGCTAGGATTTTGAACGTTTTTTTCTGCAAAGAAATGATGCGGATGAAAGGTAACTTAAGTATCCTGAGTTGGTTGGTACACAAAGCAGGACTTAAGCATCACATGGTGCTCCATGAACATATGCAGCTACTACCTGCTAACCACGCTCACAACCAAAAGACGGGGGCTGGGGAAACACCCTGGGAAAGTACACAAAACACTTCAGAGGAAGGAAGTATTACCTGGAAAGATTAAAGATGTAAATGACTTGCAACTTACGGCAACGAAAATTATAGAAGCCAAGTCGAATGTTGCTGGTCTTTGGGAAAGGTGGCTCATGATGTAGGGAGGATGGTGGAGGGCTCTTTGAGAGCTAGGGTCCATCTGGATGTGTTTGGTCGAGGGAGAAAGACCAAGGGTCTGGGAGATGGAGGTGATGATCCCACAGGAAGTGTAAGACCTTGTAAACAGAAATGGCTGGGAACAAGTCTAGAAATGTTTGCTCTGTTAGCACACCCCACCCTGGGCCTGTCCTCAAAGTCTTTAGCTCAGAGTCTCTCTCTCTCTCTCTCTCTCTCTCTCTCTCTCTCTTTCTCTCTCTCTCTCTCTCTCTCTCTCTCTCTTCCTCCAAGACAGGGTTTCTCTGTGTAGCTTTGGAGCCTGTCCTGTTCTGGAGCTCACTTTGTAGACCATACTGGCCTTGAACTCACAACGATTTGCCTACTTCTGCCTCTGCTTCTGTTGGGATTAAAGGCAAGAGCCACCACTACCCAGCTCAGAGTTCCATTCTTATCTTTCAGTTTTTTGTTGCTAGACATGTCTGGCTCTCCCCCTCCAAGTGCTCACATAATTAAACACAGATCAAAAACCCACCCTTTCCTTTCACCCTCTCCCTTCTCTTCTCTCCCCTCCAGCATCCTTCTTCTTTTCCTTCCCCCTCTTCTTCCATCTCTCCTCCTTTTCCCATTCTTCTCCAGTCTTGCTTATTTCTCCTCTCCTTCCTCTTCTCTTCCCTCTCCTTTCCTTTATTTCCTTTCTGACCACATAAGGACGAAATGTGTAATGACTTCTAACAGCAGAAGGAACCCTCTGTGGGAATCAGGGTTCCAAGGCCCTTTCTGACCCTTCTTCTTGGCCTCTGTGTTCCCTTCTGGGAACCCTCTCACACATCTGTGTTTCTGTCAGCCCTCTTGTTCTCTCTGCCCATCTTACTCCTATCTTGTTCTCTTCTCTTTCGAACCCTTCTAGATTATGAGAACCTAGAGCAGTGAAGGAATTATCCCAAGCAAAGTCTAGATGTGTGTCAGCATCCTTAGCTCAAGGAACCAAGACAATCTGGTTGGTTGCCCCAACTTCAGATTCTTATAAGAACCACTTGGTTGTTGTAGATTATTTTAAGGCATGTTACTTTTGTTGATGCTCTGGAACATCTGTTTAATGATGCAAAGATGTGTTTGATTCAATAAAATTCACCTGTGGTTGGGAGGCTGCATCAGCAACTAGCTGACAGGAAGTTGTAGGGTGGAGCCAGGTGGAGCAGGGATTATAAGGAGGGGGCGAGGAAAAGCAGGAGGACTTCTTGGGGATGTGAGGAGGTGAGCTCGGTGAGCTGCTTGCTATTCAGCCTCTCTGGGAAGCAGGAAAAAAGGGGAGGGCAAAGAAGAGCAGAAAGTAAAAAACATCGTATCACAACCCTCATCCCCCATCAGGCAACTATCCAAGTCTAATCAGAGTTGGCCAGCCATGTGGCAGGCAATGGGGTTGAGGTGGGGCCGCTGGCACAAACATGGTACCAGGGACCATTTGAGTGGAAGGATGGCCCCTTTAAAAGGGAACATGGATTGGCTGGACTCTACAAGGGCAGGCTGAATCTATCTTTATCTAAAATAACTAAAATACCAAAAGGGAAGTCTTCCTAAAGTCTGGCTGGAGAGGGTGACATGTGACTCAATGGCCTAAGACAGCTGCAGCTGGGACACAGACCACACAGAAGTGGCGCACAGCCTGGTGATGTCTGAGGACACAGAGCTAGCTCTAATCAGCAAGAGGAAAAATAAAAAAGAATTCGCAACAGCTTGACACCCTCCAGGCGGAACCCGGCAATTTTATTTTTACTTGTTCAGGAGAGGAAGCGTCATCCCTGTTTCCACATTTACTTCACGCCAGCGGACTTGTGAAAAATGACCTCAAGTGTAAAATATTGTCTACCAAGGAATTAACTTAATAGATAATTTGGATTCAATTATTGGCTCAATACTAAAATTTGCTGGGAAAAGCACGGGCAATATTTTATGACTGTCATATGATGCAGAGATTGTGAAATTAGTTATTAACGACTTAAGAAAGAGATGCTTAAGAAGAGCCAGTAGGGAGGGGAATGACGGCAGGGCTGAGGTGGCTATCATTTCTCGAGCCAGTTCGCTTTTGCTGACTGACCCACTTGCCTGGGCTTCTGTCCTTCTCTTTCTCTCCATGTGTGTGATTTGGGGCCGGAGTCATACGCATGGTCTTTTGGAGCAATTAGAAGCTGAAGGTTGCCGCCATCCATCATGGAAAGGTGGCCGCCATCTCTGCCTGCCCCGAAAACCGGTTGTTGACCTCTGACCTCTGCTCTAGACCATTCATTATCTATGGCCAGCATCCTTGAGCACTGACTGAACTTTTAAAAGTAGAATGAATTGCCCACAGTTAATGACCATTACTGGCTACCTATGACGGGCTCGCTGGTGGGAGGAGGATTTTTTTTTTTTTCTTCTGGAATCTCTTTGGTAGCAAGGATGATTCACCTCCATTAGTAATTTGAAGTTACTGCTACAGCTATCTTTTCAGTTCAGTTCATTTCTTCCTCTTTCCCACAGGTACTCACTGGCCTCTTACTCCACATGGAACACTCGGGAGAGATGAGCTAGCTATGTTCTCTGCTCACTGTGAGCTGAACCCAGGGGTTGCCTGCCAAGCAAGGCAGCCAGCATTGAATGGGGAGGCATCCAGCTCAGTGGTTGAGACGGAGATGGGGCAAGAGGGGGGGTGACTGCTGCCCACATGGCCCACAGCAGGGGTTATAAGGATAGAGTCACCTGGGAGGGACACTTTGAGATGCTAACCCAGGAGCCCTTTGAAGAAGCTGTTTGAGGAGTCAACAAACAACAAGCCTTAGTTTTAGTGAACTGGTATCAGGATAGTTCCAGGGAGTTCTGGGATTTTGAGATGCAAAGAAAACACCACAAAACGGAGTAAGGCTCCGTGTAGCATGGATTTGTGGTGTGTGTGTGTGTGTCCATGTCCAGAGAGGAATCTGCGCTCTAGAAGAGAATACAGTGCTGAGAAAGACGGGGCCTTGGACAATGGTGGGAATGGATGGGAGAGCTTTGAATTCAGCAGCCAGGGACTCAAGGAGGATGGCACATCCTAACGAATATCCCAGGAGGGAAGCCTGCCTTCCATTTGTGGCTGTCTATGGTGAGGCAGGGAGAGCGAAGACCAGGATGGGAGTAGGTGTGACCTGTGAGAACCGGCAGTGGTCGGCCCACAGCTGTTGAAAGACAAAAGGACAAAAGTGGGTGGGGCTGGGTGGAGAATAGAAGGGGCGGGGCACTGGAGCTGTGACAGGCAGAGCCTGCTGTAGGGCCTGAAAGGCTGTCCCTCTGAAGTGAAGCATGGGACCATTAACGATGGTGAGGTAGGATCTGAACTGTTAAAGTGCTCTCTGCCCATGCTGCTGGCCCGGCTGAGAAGGGTCACCTGGAAGACCCCCTTCTAAAGCTAACCCAGTAAGCCAGGTAGAGGAGGACTGGCTGCCTCGGGGAGGCATCTGAGTTGGCTGTTTTTTTTAAAGGCTGCCAGGCTTTGCTGGCAGTGTTTATAGGAAGGAAGGAGAGAACTACACGTAGATTTTAAAGACCATTCCCCAGTAAATGTTGGGATTGCTGCATAAGCCACAGGAAGAGGACCACATCTTTGTTTGGTGTTTTCCCCCACCCCCTGTCCTGCTTCTGGCATGTCCTTCTGAATATAGCTCCCCTAATAAGTCACTCTCTGAAGGGTGTCCATCTCATTCCATACTCTGAAGGAGCCCAAATGAAGATGCTGAAAGTAAATCAGGCCTGTAGCTCCAGCTAATTGGGAGGCTAAAGCGTTGTAACTTTAGTGTGTGGGTTGCCACGATGTGAGTTCAAAGACAACCTGGGTAACTTAGAGAGACACCATCTCAGAAATAGAAGGTGCTGAACTTTACAGATAGCACAAGCCCAAAGCTGCCATCTAGATCAAGACATGAGGCATGATCAACTCCCACAAGTCTGCAGGGCAGTTCCCAGATGTCATTGATTTGTGCTGTTAACAGTGTAGATCAATTTTGTGTGCATTGCAATTTAATGTAAATGCAGTCAAACACCATGTATTCTTTTTGATCTGGTTTTCTTTGCTTGAAATTACATTTGTTTACGGTCTTGCATGTATCAGCAAGTCATTTTTCATTATATAGAACTGCACTGTGTGAGCAGTCAAGATTGTTCCCTGGTTTTAACTATTGCAATTAATCATCCCCCAAATGTCCTTGTATGCTTCCTTTATTATACATATATGTAGACACTGTTTGACAGGTACATGTTAAAGTATGGAACAACATGGTTATAGAATATGCAAGTGTTTTGTTTTTTATTTTTTCATGGTGATGAAACTCAAGATCCCGAGCATGTTAGATACATTCTCTACCAAAAGCAGCATCCCCGGCTCTGGCTTTGCTTCAGTAGGTACTGCCAGGCGCTTTTCCAGTGTTGGTGCCATTAGCATCTTTCTATGAGCAGACGATTATTCCACTTGCCTCACAGACTGCTTGACACTTGGTACTGTCTCTTTTCATTTTAACTTTTCTAATGGGTGCACAGAAACATCCCATAATGGTTTTTATGAGCATTTCCCTGATAACAACAACAACAACAACAGCAAACAGGGATCAGTTAGATTTTCATGTGTACTGACCACTTTAGATATGCTTATCTTTGTAAAAAAAAAAGTACATTTCTTCCTCTGTCCATTAACAAAATTGGGTTGTCTGTCTAACCCATATTTAGGACCTCCTTGTATGTCCTAGACATATGTCTTTTTGGATATTATATATCACACACACATATTTTGGGAAATAAATATAATAGAAAATTCAATTTCCCATTTAGGGTGCATTTTCATTGCTTTATTTTTGATAAGTTAGGTTAGAATGCTTTGTATCTTGTTTTTTTTTTTTTTTTTTTTTTAAATCTTTGCTGAGATCCAAGATCTCGAAACTGTGGAGCTGTGTTCTCTGCCCAAAGGTTTTCTATAACTCTTTCTTTAACTAAGCACCTGGAAGGTGGAGGAGTCTCCATCAGCTGAAACAGGAAAACAGGGCCAAGGGTTCTAAGGGGGCTTGGGGTGGAGTTGAGGAGTCCAGCTGAGAATGTGTTAAGTTTGAAGTATGCGACAGCCATGAGTAATGTCATACAGGCAATTGGACGTGTGAGCTGTGAGCTCAGAGATAGGATGAGTGTGCAGCAGTAAGCAAGGACCAGTTGAGGAGAGGACAAAGACTGAGTCCCCAGACACGGCCATATTAACGGTTCTGGTTAAGGAGGAACCAGGAGACGATACTTCAGGGAGGAGGGTGGCAAGGTGGAGAAACACTCCAAGACTGTGCAAATGTATCAGGGAGAAGGGTCAGCATGCTGGGGAATATCGAAGAGGAAATGAAGACTGGGTCTTGAAGTTGGACCTCACACATTGATGGCATTGATGAAAATGTTTTTGGGGGAGGCAGAGATGATAGCCTTACAAGAGAAGGTTCAGAAGAAGAACTCTCTAGCTATGGAGAGGCGGCCAGGACACAGTGAGAGCCCACCCAGGCCCAGCCTCCAGATCCAAAATCTGAGAGAGACCTGGAAGGCACAAGCCAGAGCAGTAGGCGTAGTGGTAAATTAGAGAATGCCGCCTGCTCTTGAGCTTGTTTTTTTTTAATAATAAATTAATTCTTTATCTCTCACATCAGGCATCTCAATCCCATTCATCTCCTACCCCTTTGTATTTGCCTTCTGCCCTTGCATCCTACCCCTCAAATAAAATGAAATAAAATTTAAGGGAAAAGAAGGAGGAGAAGAAGAACATGAAGAAGAACATGAAGAAGAAGAAGAAGAAGAAGAAGAAGAAGAAGAAGAAGAAGAAGAAGAAAGAGAGAGAGAGAGAGAGAGAGAGAGAGAGAGAGAAGGAAAATCATGTGGAAGTTGTAGTGTGACCCATAGGGTCACACAGTATACACTTTAGACCATATGTCTTTACTGGCAAGTGTTCTTTGCAAAGAGTCATTGGTCTGGTTCAAGGCTTTTGGTTTCGACTACACCATCAATTTTGGGGCCTCCCTGGACTCTCCGGATATCTGGTCATTGTCCTGTTTTGTGGAGATCCTACAGTTTTGGGTCTGCATGTGCTTCATGTGCTCCAGTAGATCATTGACGGGGTAGATGTGGTGTGGGTCAACTCAGTCCTGGTTGTGGTTGCCGGGTTGGGCAGCCTGCTGCCTGTGTCCCATCCTCACCACCAGGGGGAGCTCTCCAGCATTGCCCCTGGCTAGTTCACCCTATGCTGCTAGAAGCAAGAGGGCAGAACCAATTCTCGGGCTTTCAAGAGCTCAGGTTCATCTTACCCACACCTAAACACAGGGCCAGCTCTATTGTATTGCAGGGAGCCACTCTCTAGAGTGCTGTAGCTGATGAGGAGCAGGGGCAGCCCTCTAGCTCATAAGACCTCAGGGCCAGCTCTCCCACCTGTCACAGGTGGCCAGGGGTGGGGCATCTCTCCCTCACCCACACCACCATAGGGCAGAGGGGTGGGGCCAGATCTCACACTCTTGAGGCCAGCTCACCCTGGCAACAGGGTCAGCTCAGCTGTGCTGCCCAGGACGAGCTGCAGAGCCCACTTTCTAAAGTGCTGCAGCTGGTAAGGGGGAGGGTTGCCTGAGGCTGCTCTTAAGGAACCAACTGAAGAGGTGGGCGCTGTCTAAGAAAAAACATCTGAGTACAGATGCTAGGGCAGTGGTTCTCAACCTGTGGGCCGTGACCCCTGTCGGGGGGAGGTCACATATCAGATACTCTGCATATCAGGTCAGATATTTACATTTACATAGTTCACAACAGCAGCAAAATTACAGTTATGATGCAGCAATGAAATGGTTTTGTGCTTGGGGTTCCCCACAACACGGGGAGCTGTATTAAAGGGTGGCAACATCGGGAAGGTTGGGAACCACTACTCTAGGGATTCTGCTCAGGTAGACATGGTTTAGTGGCCACGTCCAGTTCTTTGGTAGGAGACACAGTGTTCTGTATGGGTTGGTTTCCGTTGACCTCTTCGGTTCCTTTCCTGACCCCTTTGCCCCTTCAGTGCTGGCTCATTGCTTGGGACTCGCATCACACTCTCTGCTCTGGGCCCCTGTGCCTCTCTTTTTGGAGACCCTCTTACTGCTTTGTAGATTTCTACCTCTCCACCCCATCTGAACTCAGGCAGTCCAGGAGATTTCGCCGGAAGTTTTCGCTACATCTTCTTGACATCAGCGTCCATTTCCTTTCCTTCTCGTTGGTCCAAATTGTCTTGCTATCTCTGTAAATGAGGTCCTGCCTGGTGTGCTCCTCGTGGGCCATTTCTGCTCACGGGCAGGCCCGATGCTGGTGCTTTTCTCTGAGAGCCATGAGATGCTTGCAATGAAGGTAAGACAGGGCTAAGCATTCAGGAGTGAGGGTAAATTCTAGCCAGGAGAACAGTGCTGGGGTGACTGAGAAACACATCCACAAGTTGGGTGTGTATACGGATCTGAGAACTGGCCTGGTTGAAGGGTGTGGATTAGAAATAGTTGACAGAGAAGGAGCTCTGAGTTCTGGCCCCATGCTAAGGAGTCAGCAGGAACATGTGTGTGCACATATACACATTCACACACATGTAGCGGTGGAGAAGAGCAATTATGAGCATCAAATCAAGGCAATTTACACGGATACGCGCAGCCAGTGAGGCCTGGCGTGACTGATGTGATTTATTCAGGCAGGAGGAGCCCCAGCAGGGAGTACCCTTCAGGTGAGTGAGTGACAATATGGCCATCAGTGTAAATAATCCTGTTGTCTGCTGGAGTCAGAGGCAATACTCTCTGGTTAGTGTTGGAGAAGGAGGGGGCAGCAGTTTCCAGTACTTTCTAGGGAGCTTGTTTCTTTTTTACTGTCCCAGGAATATTGGAGGACTATTTTTTTTAAATGTTGACAATGTCCTACATGTGTGCAAAGAATCACAGTCATACTGACCCCCATTACCCTCTGTGATCTTTCTCTCACCTCTGCATCCTGTTTCCTCCCAACCAAGGCCCCTTTTACTTTCACATGTGTGTGTGTATGTTTGCACATGTGTACATGTGTGTTCATAAGTCTTGTGCAGGTAGCTCCCATTGCTTTGAGTTCAGGATTGCAAACATCATGCTGTATCTAAAAGACAACACGTCCTCGTGTCCCTCCTGTCCTCCAGGTTTATAACCCTCCTGAACCCTTTTCCTCAATATTTCCTAGGCCTTGGAGGAGGTGGGGTAGGAAGATGTGCCGTCCAGGGCTGAGCACTCACCCGTTACTTATTTGCAGTATTCTGACCAATTAGGAATCTCTGCATAAGTGTCACCCACTGCAGAATGAGCAAGGCCAAGAGCTGCACCATGGGTGTAAATGTAGGTATCTGGAAGGTAGTTTGACACCACGTCCATTAGCAAAACACCAGGAACAGGTTCCCCTGGACTTTCATAAGTAAGTTTCATTGCTTTGAATTCTAACTGGAATATATACCCAATATAGAACACTTGAAGAATACAGACTGATATAAAGACAATGGCTTATGCATCTGACTATACTACCCAGAGCTAAGTACTATTAATACCAGGAAGGATTCTTCCTGGCACTACTTCCATGTTCAATCTTTTTTTTTTTTTTTTTTTTCCAGAATTCTCTGCCTGTTGCAGCCTGGGCCTATACTCGGAGTTTTGTTTGAAATTTGAGATTATTATTGTTGTTCCGAAGCAGTCTTACTGTATAGCCCAGGTTTGAAACTACAATTCTCCTGTTTCTCAAGAGCTGAGAGTACAGGTGTGTGTCATACACCTGGCTAAACGAATATTCTAGAATTGTCCCTCTGTCACTGAAATGCAATAGTTTCAGTACTTTACTTTGTGGGTGCGCTGCGGCTTATGCAATGAGTCCTCAATTTGTGAACACTAAGATTCTTTCCAATTTTTCATAAAGAATATGGCAGTAAAGCTCTGGGCATATATCTTTACCTGTATCTCGGGTTGTTCAGAATCAATTTCTAGAAGTCAGATCCTGATTCGTGCGTATGTGTATGATTTCCAGCGTGTTTGAGTAGGTGAGGATGGTTTCTGCTGCATTTTATTTTGTTTTAATCATTCTCCACTCCTTTTTAGCAATTATTGCAAATGATCATTTTATGGCACTGGATATTATTATTAAAAACGTAAAATGGCCATTTGTATTTTTATGTAGCCAATCTGTATCCATTGCCTATTTTAATTGCTATCGTTTTCTTTTACTGTTAACTCTGCTCTCACCGTGTAATGCAAAAGCATTGTTTCATTGTATCTGTATTTTATTTTATTTTATTCTAGTGCTAATTTGCCACTGTTTTTTTGACACGCCTGTCTTTAACTTTACGTGCAAGACTTTAAAACAATTTTTCTCCTTAAAGTTCTTACTCTTTTGCTTAAGTAGTCTTTTCCACGGCAAGGTAAAGGAACCGCTCACCTGCATTTTTCTGCTTGTTTTATGATTTCACATGATGTATAAGTTAAAAATTCATCCATCTGGAATTTGCTTTGATGAATATTACTTTTTCAACTATTAACCAGCTAGCCCAAAGATGCTTCAAAGAATCTTCTCACTGTCTCATGATGACATCTATTTTAAAAATAAGATTCTATGTATATGTGTGTTTATGCACTTGCATTTGCTGTGAGCTATGTGTTAATTTTCCCATCAGTTCCATGCCATTGGGTTGCTGTAGTTAGAGTCACAGCACGTTCCCCTTATTACTCTTATTTTCTGTAATGGCTTTTGCAAAGTATTGCATCTTTGTTTTTACACATAGCCTTTAGACTCTCTTACTTAAGGAGTGGAAACTGGGATTGGTGTGTAAAATGAGGAAAGATTATTAAAAAACAAAAGAAAAAATATCTCTTGGAATTCTGCTAAATTTGTAAGTTAATATGTAAGTTAACAATAACAACAAAAAACTTTCTTACTATATTCAACCTTGCCTCCCACAATTACACTATCACTATACAGTTTTTCTTTCAAAGGGAATAGGCATATATGAGATATATATGACCTATTTATATAACTAAATCACATATATGCATATGTACATATACATGTACATAGACATGTATCTATACATATATATGGGACTAAGGTAGTTCCTCCAGCTCAGTTGAAGGATGGGGACAGGTGACAGTGGTGCGGAGGAGTCAGAGAGGTTTGGTGACATCTATTCACCTTTAACCCCATAGTCTTTATGGAAGCCCCAGGAGAAGACTGTCCCTAGGGGGAGGCAGTAGCTATTCTTCACACCTGGTTTGGAAGCCTCGGCAACACTGTCTCTGTTTCTAGATTTTTCTTTCTTTTTGGGGGTGTTTCTGTCTTGTTTCTTTTGTTGTCATTTCTGATTATTTATCTGGCTTGGCTTCACACTTTTATTCTGGGTAGGTGGAGGACGAGCAGGGACTATCTTGGTACAGAGCGACAATACCTTAGGTGGAAGGAAGCTGGCAGACACAGGAATGGCTGCCCAGTGTGGTGATACTTACCTGGTACAGTAGTGAGTCACATAAATCTAGGACATAGCTTATTTTCTTTGATCTAAACTTTTTGGTTTTTCTATCTCAGGATAAAACCAGAGTTGACCCTATCACTGTGTGTGTGTGTGTGTGTGTGTGTGTGTGTGTGTCTTTAGTAAGTCCTTTTCTAAGAAACCAGGAACCTTGAGTCAACTGACCATTGCTCCTTTACTACTTTATCTGAGAGCCCCCTTGGAACAAGGAAGTGGGCCTCTCTGAAGTACGTTGGACGACTCAAGAGGGAGTTTGCTGTGGTCCTGAGGCTGGCAGGATAACACTGGCAGTGGGCAGGGGATGAGCATCCACATTTCAAAGCTGTCCTGAAGTTCCAGACTGACCAGGTTGGTGTCTTCAGTCTTGACGTAGGCTTAGAAGGGATTTCCTTTAGAAGGGAGAGCCTGGAGCTAGAAATCTGTACCTATGGTCCACCTGCCCCAATTGGAGCCTCCACTTTTACCCTTGGCCTAGGCGTCTTGCATGGTGTTTATAGTGCTTGACTTGTAGAGTAGATGTTGTTTTCAGCTTTCATGGTCCAGACAAGAAGGAAGGCCTGGAAGAGAGGGAGCGAGCAGAATACAGTGCTCTGTTCAGTGTCTCTGAGAGACACTCGAGTTCCGAAGAAAGTTTCTCTTGCTATTTTGATCTCTTTTTTATTTTTATTTTATTGGTGGTGATTGGGGTGGAAGCCAGGATGTTATTTGGGCTACATGAGCACTCTACCACAGAACTACAGCCCAGGTCTTTCCTTAGGCCTTTGAGAAACAGAAGAGAGAAGGTCAACGAAGAGGAGGAGAGGGATGGGGTCTCTGATACTTTGTTCCTTTCTTGTCTGGAGGATAACCATCATTTTGGTATGACTGTCTTTGGTAGAAAGGACTTTCTTCCTCTCTTCCCTGTCCTCCCCTGCACCCATCTGCTCCCTCTAGGTGTGACCAGGGAGCTTCTCTGGTCCATGAACTTCATCTTTCATCTGTCTTTCTCCTCGCCACGCCTCTCCCACACCTGAAGGGCCCTTCACCTCCCAACTCCCCTCCCAAGAGTTGGGCTCCATGTCAAAGTCATACAGAATTGTCTAATTATAACAGATTAATCCATTAGGATTTATGCCTTTCTATTTATTGGCTGGAACTATCCATTTCACAGCTGTGGCTCCCACATCTAACCAGCTAGCAGGCAATTTAAATATAGAAAGCAATTTAACCTAGTTGGATACCGAGGCATCTCGCTTAATGTACTGCATAAATTTTGGAGCTCTTTGCTCTCAGCCCTCAAAAGGGCAGCCAACAGTTTCATGTCCCGAAAAGATTGGGCTTTTCAGGGAATTTACACCCCAGGAAGGGAGCCTGGGTATTGGGCAAATGAAAGGAGTCTTTTCAAATGAGGTCAAGGGGGGTTTTCTGGGTACTTCATCTTTATAGGTTTCTTCCTCCTTTGGGGACCATAATCTTCCCCGAGCTCTCTGGGAGCCTGACACTGATAATGGGGTGTCTGCGTTTCACTCTCATTTTTGCAATTGTATTTACTGCTGTTTGGGTGGAGTTTGTCTCCCAGTTGTTGGAGCCAGCCTGCCTGCCAGGAACTTACAGTCTAAGAAGTGTTCACCAGGTCTTGGTTCCCCTGGTGTTCTCAGATCCTGGCCTAGAAACCCCTCATCAAAGTCAGGCATCTGTGCTGTCGTAACGGTGGCTGCCTGGGTTTTTCTTGTCTTCTGCAGGGCCCCCGATGGCAGGCAGGAATAATAATGTCTTGGATAAACAAGGTAGGGATGTCAGATAACATCCATATAAAATGATGGAGAAGTGTGGTCTCTGTGTAGTTGTGCATACCTGTAATCCCAGGTGGGAGGTGGAGACAGAATTATCAGGAATTCAAGGTCATCCTTTGCTATGAAGTGAGTCCGAGGCCAGCCTGGCCTACAGGAGGCCCTGTCTCAAAAACAGAGACACACACGTATTGGGAGGATATGTGCCCAATACTATGTATGGTCTGGAATGGTGCTATCACACACCCAGAATTTCCAACAACCAGCAGCTGGATAGAGTCTAAGAAAAGAACCTTCTGGAGCCCTCAGAGGGAGCACAGACCTGCACACACCTTCACCTCAGGGGTTAACCTCCATAGCGCAGAGACAATAAATGTGTGTGTGTTAGCCACTCGGTTTGTTTTTTATTATAGTAGCCTCAAAATCCGATATGCACTTCAGCCCTGCTATTAAAATTGCCATTCTGCTCCAGGGAGAATTAAATCACCAAATGCAAGACCCGCAGGAAACTTTCTCTCTTTTACTTGGGGACTATTGAGTAAAACAACAGCTTCAGTGGGCCCCAGGGCCTGTAGTTTCCCTTCTTCTCTGCAGGGGGTGGGACAAAACAGCTGCAATCCAGCTCCATGATTCCCTAAAACAGAGGGAGGGGTGTCCCTAGTCACAGACACTCAAAAACATGCTCAAAGGTGTCCAGTCCTGTCTGGTTCTAAACTCCGTACCCTTCTTGTGAATGACTAGCTTCAGCTTAAGCACAAATAGTGGTCTCAAGTGTGGAAAAACCCAATCACCCACCAGCACGGCAGAGTCACAGATGCCTGACTTTGTGATGAGGGGTTTCTAGGCCAGGAGCTGAGAGCTCTAGAGGAACCAAGACCTGGTGATCATTTCATGTCACCTAATTATATCCCAAACGACTGTCCCCTGACCAATATGGTCCTATTTTGAGATACAGGATGTTGGAATATCAGCACACAAGTTTTGGGCAAACAAAACTCAGACCTAACAAGATGAGAAGGTATGGTTATGAAGTAACTGACTTGACTGCAGGACCCATGAATTAATTAAAACCACTTCTTAAACCAACGGTTTTCTAAAGCATCTGTTCTCTATAACCCCCCCCCCCCCATAGGCTTAGCATCTTTTTTGAACTCTAAAGAATAGAAATCACAATTTAGTTCCTAATTATGTCCTTTATTGTATTTTTTCTGTAAATATATTAATTATTTCCTTCTTTTAAGTTGTTTTGCTCGGGTATTTTTGTCACTGTAATGCAAGTCGAACACATAGGAAGCCTAAGATATTTGTAATGACTCACTTACCCATGGCTGTGAGAGATGCTATTCAGTTCATTTCATAAGAAAGCAAATAGTTTTTAGAGGATAGTCCCTCATTTGCTCAAAACCAAGGATCTAGCAGGTAGGAGAACTAGGGTTTGAACCCCACTGTCTAACTAAGGTTCATTTTCTCTTTGTTACCCCATGTAGCTCCCAAACTTGCTCACGAACTTTTCAAATGAAAAATCTGCTATGTACCTTTCACTGCTGGATCAGTAGGATGCACTGTTGGGACCCTTTCCAGTTCTCTACGGCAAAGTGTTCAGTGATCTCTTGGCCCCCGTTGTCGATCATGCTTCATGGGAGAAGATCTCTTGGTGATGAATTCCTTGGTTCACCTTAAGTTAGGAGTTTGAAGACGATTCACTGAGCCAGACTGTCAGAAGGAAGCCCCAGAGAGGACCCGAGTCAGCAGTAGGCAGCTGTGTGGGAACTGTGGTCCAAGGCTTGTCTTCTGCTTTGAGACCAGAGGTTGCGTGTTACTGTCATTCCTCCAGGATGTCGGGTCGGGGTGAATTGATTTAGAGTCTCTCAACTCACTGACATCTTACTGATCAGCCAGAATACTGATGTCAGAGACACGGGAAGATAAAGTTGCTGGAGAGTGAGTGGCTGGGACAGCTGGACATGTGTTCTCTTCCCTGGAGAAGGCTTCTCCTTCGAAGCAATGGGCTTATTATTAAACTGTAGTAACCTGACTCATTCTTATTGTCTGTCTATCTGTCTCTCTGTCTATTTGTCTGTGTGTGTTGGGCCTTTCTCAGCTTTACTGAGGAATAGTAAAACTGTATGTATTAGGAAGATAATGGCATTTTGACATTGTAGAATGATCACTTTAGTCAGCCTATCTATCTATCTATCTATCTATCTATCTATCTATCTATCTATCTATCTATCTACCTATGTACCTACATATAACCTATCTACCTACTATCTATCAATCTATCTACCTACAATCTGTCTATCTATCTCATTTTAGTAGATGTTAAATATACAAGACAAAATTTCTTATTATGATCTCATCACTATATATCCCTAACTAGATCTCTAATGTTTATTCATGTTTCCAAACTGAAACTTTGGAATTCTTTGACTAACATCTTCAAGGGTCCCCAACCTTGGAATTACTGCTTTACTATTAGCTTCTACAGATTTGACTTTTTAAGATTCTGTATGCAAGATCATGCATCTAGCTGATCTACATCCAGTTTATTTCACTTAACATAATATCCTACTGGTTCATCCATGCTAATGTGAGTTGTGGGGCTTTTCTTTTTTTCTTCTTGTTCTTTTAAAAGATTTATTGCTGTATATTCATGGTATATGGTACTGTGTTATATAGGACATACAGTGTAGTTTAACCTGTCCCCCCATATCTGTATTCTTCTTTTTCCTCCTTATGCATGAGCTTACACTAATAATAATACTGAGTAATCCAGTGAATACTTATGAGTTATTATTTATAGATAATTACATTGATATAGATTCTTGTATATTGATACAAAGTTAAATTATATTGAATATTGTATGCATGCATGCTTCTACCTCTGTATAAAACATTTTTTATATATTGATATATATTTACCATATTACAATGTACATTTCTACCTCTGATGAAGATACTTACATGTTGTTTACATTTGGAAGCCATTATCCTCATTTATTGCATAGTTGTTTATTGTCTTAGTCTTTAAGTTATACAGATATTAAATATTATAGGTCAATAGTCATCCATGTTTGTAATACTTATAGTGAGACTAATCAGGTTCTTTGCATACCCAGAGCTTGTATTCTGCATAGATAAATAATCTTCAACCACTTCAAAGAGCTGTAGAAAATGGCATTTAAATAACTTAGAGTTCTGTTGAAGTGAGACACGATTGCTCCTGGCAGCACTGATCTATTCCCGAGAGAATGTTGAGCACGAAGACACTCCTCTTGGAGCTTGTTTTATTCTTGACAAAAACTGGCCTTTGGGCAAAGAAAGGCCCATGCCTCAATCACTGACAAGATATATAGTATCCAGAAATGGATAAACAGGACTGTCAAATCTTGCCAAGACAGGGTAAGACGGTTTTGAAAAATTTCTTGCCCTTGAAAATGGTCTGTCAGATATTCTAGGCCTTAGCCAAAGTTGGTTGCTTTAATGTTGCAAATTACACTTTGGGTGATTGCCCAGGTAGCCAGTTATCTCTGTCATTTGTTGCATGATTTGGAAGTTGCTTGATTGCACTTCCTATTTACTCAAGTACTATTATTTCACTTCTTGGATCTTCCATGGGGTTGAAGACTAGATAATTGTAGTTACTTTCCTCTCACGACTTGGCCAAGTTATTTATCGTACAAGACTTAAGTTAATTAGGATAGAATAATTATTAACTATATTTGTTTTTATTGTATACAATTTTGTATTAGGCTTAAAACTTTCTTATTTAAAGAAAAAGGGGAGGTGCTGTAGAAAGTATTACAGCTTGTATTTGCCCGCCTACTGGGGCATGGCCTCTCATTATTTACGGGGGAAGTCAAGCTTGCCTGCACCCCTTCTCTTGTTCCTCTTGCTCTGTTCTTGGCGGCTGCTCCTTTGGATCGCGTGATTCAACCGGTCAAGTGGAGAATTCTGATTTGTGAGTTTACCCCTTAATAAATGCCTATTTATTGCTCAATTCTGAGTTAGTGTGGAATTTTCTTTTAAGCGTCCGACCACCGTAACTCTCGGAACACCCTTACCCAATCCACTAGTTTAATTTGCTCCTTAGACTTTTGTTTATATTATCATGTCACATATATATCCTTTAATTTTTTTTTATTATTTTGTTTGCCATTGAATCACATGAACTCCTTACATATTCTGGGAAACACACCCAATCCTTGGTTTCTACGATCTACCTACCAAATAGCTGAAGTATTAGGCCAGCAGGTCAGGTCATCTTCCACGTACCTTACACTCTGCTGTGGTTTGAATTGTCTCTTTCCTGCAAAGGTTCATATTGTGGCACCTTGGACCCCAGAGCGTTGCATTACTGAGGGGTGATTGATCGTGAGAGTGTCCTAACTCTATTGAAGGATAAACTTCTGATGAATTTACAGCTGAATGGGCTGTTAGGAGCTGGGCTGTGGTTGGAGCTTCCTGGTCATGAGGCAAGCAGCTTTGCTTTGCCACACCCTCCTCAGCCTGACAGTCTGCATTTTCCAGGCCCACAGTGTTGGGTCCAGGTGACCACGGGCTGAAACCTCTGAAATCAAGAACCAAAATGAATATTTCATTCTTTAAGTTGTTCTCTTCAGGGATTTCTTCACAGCAACAAAAGGCTGATTGACAGACGTGCTCAGTTTCCATGGCAACACTGACTACCCAACTACCTGCATTTGTTACAGCCTACTGTTTTCATATAGCAGACCCCACAAAGGACATAGGTTTTGCTTTAGGCTGCCTCTCTCAAATGGCCGGGATTTATTGAGCCCCCAGCTGAACGCTGGGCTGTGTATTGGTGAGGCCAGAGAGACTGGACACTCTTCGAAAAGCATATGCATAAATGCTAATCTGGGACAGTGAGTCACATGATGAGGGTTATTTTATGGTTACTTGGAGGGACAGGAGGTTCAGGAAGACATCCAAGAAATCATGAGGCTGGAAAAGGACTGTGAAGAGAAAAGAATTAGCCAAGACCAAACCACAAAACAGGCCAATATGTCCTACAGAGTTAAAAAAATTATGTTCACAATTATAAACACGTTAGACAAAATTCATGCACATCTGCACTCTGTGTGTGTGTGTGTGTGTGTGTGTGTGTGTGTGTGTGTGAATTAGAGGACAAAGTGCTGGGAGATGAGGTGAAGTAGTCAACAAATCATGGAGAGCTGTCTAAAACCAGGTCAAAGGGCAAAGACTTTATTAGCCCTGCTGGATGGGATGGCTAAGTGTTTCCAGCAGCTGAGCAGCACAGGCAGACTGGCTTTCTGTCAAGGGGGAGTTGGCTTTTGGAGGGTTTCTGCTGGAAGGGTTGGGGTCTTCATGCTCCCCGCCATGCAGATGGCTGGGAGAGTCACTCTGAAGGCAGCAGGAGGGTCTCCTCTCAGTGGGTTTCCTGGACACATGCACAGGCACCTCTACTGGAGGAGTGGGAGAATTTCTGGACAAAGGAGTTGGGTTTTCAAGTTCATTTTCTTTCAGAAGTTTAGAGTTCTGTATCTTGGCACACATCGTAGTCTGTTAGAAACTGCTAAAGCATTGGAGGAAAGGGCATGGGATGTGTGTGTTTTGCATGTGTGCAGGTGTGCATGTGTTTGTGTGTGAGTTAATGTGTGTGTGTGTGTATGTGTGTATGCATGCACATGCAAGTGATCACATGCACCGGTGAACTCAGCATTAGTGTGTAATATACGAGTTATTCTCTGTTCACTTAGCGTCTAGTCTACTGTGGACCACATTGGGTTTGTATTTCTTTTCTGTCACCTTTACTTGAAGGTGGGCAGAGACTCCCTTCTCCATCTCAGAGGTAATCCCCCAATATATAAATATTCAGCAAATGTTTGTAGGACCCGCGAGGGAAGGTAACGCGAGGGTTTGTGCGTGTACTCCCTCACAGAAGGATCTGGCCAAGGAGCAGTGAATAGACCCTCCACGAGGCAGTACATCTTGTCTGCGGCAGCTGAGAGGTCAAGCACATTTATATAATCCTTTTCCATACCCAGTGTTTATTTAACTGGGAATGGTGGCAGTATGCATAGTTGCAATGGCCTCCCCATGCTGTCATCTTGCAGTTTTAGCTGAGGAAGGGAAACCAAGTAAGGGGGTAGATGGGAGACATGCAGGAACACAGGGAGAGGTAAGGAGGTGATCAGGAGAGGGGTGAGGGATGGGCAAGGGCACATGTGTATGTGGGTTCTGGGGAGGCACACCCCGGCACAGAGGCAGAGACCACAGGCCCCACTTGGTGGCCATGGAACACTGAGAAAAGACCACAGGTCTTTGAGACATTTCTGTCCTTCCTGTCATGAGTCAGCTGCCAAGACGGGTGGGCCAGGAAGTCTCAGGACCCTGCCTCTAGGGTTCACTGGCTCTGAGCTTGGGCAGATTAGGCTAGCTTCAGTAGAGAGTCAGGTGTCTGATTATTGTATTCTCTTTTGAGGGAGATTATATTCCAAGAACTTGTGGTGCTAATGAGGAGGTTATGTATTATTAGTAGAGCCCAAGGGTGAATCACTGGTTGTCCATTTCAGTTGGGTCTTGGACATGAACACCAGACTTCACCGCCTGTCCTACAGTATACAACAATTTACAGGCAGGAGTCATGGGCCCCTTCTTTCGGAGACCATCTGTAGTCTTTCTTCCAGCTGTGGAAGATGCTGTCCTCTGTGATATGATAGGCCCCAGAAACTGGTAAATCCAAAGGCGCTAAGCCAGCCATGCAAGCTGGGTGTGGTAGTATGTGCCTGTAGTTTCCCTTCTTGGGAGGTTGAGGCTGCGAGGTGGGGGGATTTTTGAGCCCAGAAGTTCAAGGCCAGCCTGAACAACCCAGTAATAATACATCTTGTCAAGAAACTGATCTCAAGAAAAGATGTAAGACCTGTGCATCTTAGCGCTTTGCTTTAGTTTAAACTCTTCCAAAATGTATAGCATGCCAGGACTTGGCTGAAGGAGGGTTTGCTGTTTAAGCCCTTCTTCACTTCCTGGCATGGACCAAGCTTGAGTTGTATTTATTATTTAACTCCACTCTGGCCTCCTCTACAGTAGAGTCAGAGCTTCCAGACCCGTGCAAGCTTCAGCAACATCTTTTTGGGATCATGTTCACCTCTTCCCCAGCCTGCTCCCCCAATCCTGGTCATCTCACCCACACTTATTCCACAGCAGCTTTAACGACACACTTTCACCCGGTTCCCCCAAAACATCCAATGTGGTGATCTTACAATCACCAGCTTCCTTTGCGTTCAATATTCCTTTCACAGCTTGTTAATTTGCATAACACTTAATCTAGTTGCATAATCAACAGTAATGAGTACAATTGGCAACAGATTCTTGGTAAATAGACACTGCACTGTGGGGAGGGGCCTCCATGTCCTAGCAGCCGCCTGGGTCATTTACTGGACCCGGCCAGTGGAGGAGGTAAGAAAACTCTGGTCATATGTTGTTTCTCAGAGACCTAGGGCTGGCCACTTCTGCTCCCTTTGCCAGTCAGGGCTTGAGACCATGGCTTTCTGAATGTCCAGGCTCAAATATAGACCCTTTGACCCTATCAGAAATACTGTTTCAAATCTCACCTTCGTTTCTCTGTTTCTTCCAGTCTTCTGCTCTCATCTTCAGGGTCCTTCTGAAAAGAGACCTGGGGATACTTTAACTTTAGGGACATAGGTTTCAATACACATTTTTTTTTTTTTTGAGTGGTATAAACACTTCGTGCACGGCGAAGCCCTTGTGCTGCTCTGGGCCTCCAGATTTGAAACACAGAACAGCGCACACCATCTGCCATGTGGGCCCAGGGTGGGAGAGAGAGAGAGAGAGAGAGAGAGAGAGAGAGAGAGAGAGAGAGAGAGAGAGAGAGAGAGAAACAGAGAAGCTCCTGAGGTGCTGAGTTTATCTGCCTTGGCTGAAGCACAGGCTGAGACGGCTCTGAACTAGAGGGACTAAGAAAAGCCTGCAAGTTCCCCGTTATTCTCTCTGTGGCTCATACATTTCTGGTTCCGGGGGATGTATTCTAATGTGAATGGCCTTAGATACTACAGCCCTAGTTTACAGAGTCTGAAACTGCAAAGAAAGCCCCATTCACCACAACAAGCCACATGAGAGAGAGTACTGCGGGATGCAAAAGAACTCTGTGAAAATTCCAGCCCTGCCCTTTTCCAGCTGGAGCCCCTTAAACAGAGGAATTAATTTCTCTGCTTCGTGGCTTCTTATCTGTGAGGAGGCACAATCATATCCACCTGTCAGGGTTGTTGGGAGAACTAAGTGCGCGCGACAATGCTCAGCATATAGTGGGCAAGCTGTTAAAGCCTTTTATTGCTAATTCATTCATTTGCTAGGACTTTAATGAAAACCTATGAAATGCCCCAAACCATTTGAGGAGCAGATGAGGTGGTGGCCACCCTTGGGTGATGGCTCTTTAATTGAAGAAGTGTGCTACCTGTACACGATTCTGTTGAGTACCATTTCTGGGCGGTATGGGGTCACACAGAGCAATTCTGGAGGATGCTGTCCTTGGCCTGAAGGAGACTTCCCAGAGGAGGGTCAAGAGGAGGAGATGTCATCAGGGAAGAAGGGTGACAGCCTGGACTTTTGGTCCCCTTTGCCTGTAGCTTGGGAAGGCTAGGGAGTAAAGCAGATGGAAGGAGTCTTGGGGGTGCTGGGGGCAGCAGACTGAAAAGTGCAGGCCTGAGTGTGTCTCGTATGCAAAGCCGAGGACAGATTAACAATACTACCTAAGCGCAAAAGCAAACCAAAACCAGAAAACCAGCCTGGCCAGGGAAGCCTTTTGCAGGGGGCTAGTTAGTCATTGTCACCAGGTTAGCCAGCTGTGATACTGCAAACCATGTTCCTGGACAGGGGAGCAGCTTCATTACAGTCCCCGTGTAGGGATTTAACAACCTTCAGCAGACGGCTGCCTCTTTCATAATCAAAATGTGGAGCATGGTCCCTTGTCACTTGCCTTTGTTGGGGCACTGAGAACAGGGCTGGTGACACAAAGGGAGGAGACGCTTGTCATCCTTCTTAGCTCATTTTTTTGGGCAAGTCCCCAGTTCTGCTGCCACCTCCAAAGAGCTTCTGTGAGAGCGCCCCACTTGCAGCAGCCGCTTGAGCTCTTGGCATCGCCAGTCAAGAGACCAGAGCTGTCCCTCCAGGACTGACTGTTAGTAGGCATGCTATCCCTCATGAGGGCAATGGTGGCCCTCTATGCCCAAAGATCCCCTGTCACTGTCAGCTGGCGTGGACCAGCTGTCTCTCTTCCTCTGGGGTCCAGGTCCTCTGGCTCCTGTTTTGCTGTCGTAGATCCTTTTGTTAAGTCTCTTCCAGGTTAATTAATCCTATTATTATCTCCACTGCAGTCTATAATTGGGCACACAGTGCAATTAGACCATCCATCCTGCCTTTTTGATGCACAACTCACTAGCCAAGGATAATTATTAATTATTATCCCAGTGGGCTGTGCTATGCACAGATATGACACTTCTCTGGGTGGTTGGTTATCTGGTGTCTTGGGATCTCAAGTTAGGGTCTAAGTTTGCTGTATTATTTATGAGCATGTATAGGCTACTATTGTCGAGCAAAGCCTTGGGCAATGCCATAGCTTGGGAGCATCCTTAGGCAGACCAAAGGGTAGGGTGGGAAGACCATGTATTTTGGTCATCGACCTTCTCATCTAGGCCTTTTCTACCCCAGGCAGGGGCCTTGCTGCACACAGTCATCCAGCGAGGCTCCTTTCCAAAGCCAAGTCTTGTAAACAATAAGACCATCATTATATCTTTTGATCTATTTATCTCTACTCAGAGTTCTACACATGGTATCCTTTAAATCATTTCTATGAGGAAGGTATTATTATTCCCATGTTATAGATGAGGGAGTCAAAGCTCAGAAAAATTAAATAACTTGTAGCAAAGATTGCAACTGATGTTATGTCAAAGCCAACACCTTCTTGGCATTAGCAAGAAAACCACATTTTATGAACAATACAGGGAGATGGGCACTAGGAGAATACTTGATGCCAGCAGGAAGAAGATTTAGGGGGTTTCTTGCATTAACTGCCAGGTACTAGGGAGCAAAAGAGGACCCCTAAAGCTACATGATGTGAGTAAGCAGTTGCCCCCGTCCTGTGTGTGTGTGTGTGTGTGTGTGTAAGTGTGTGTGTGTGTGTGTGTGTGTTTTAACTTCTGCTACCCAGGCTGCTGCTGAGCAGGAGGTATCGGATACAGCAAGCTGGATCTGGGAGCCTTTTCACAATTGTGTCCCTTATACTTCATGAGACTTCCTAGGGGAAAGATGACATGCCAAGGCAGACATACCCTGGGTTGTTTTGTCCCTAACACTATATATGTTTGTGAGTTGATGAGGGAACTTGGTTTTTTTTTGTTGTTGTTGTTGGGTTTGGTGGATTTTGGGAGGCCCATGAAGAAAAGGAGAAACAAACCACTCAGTGATACATATATACCCTCTACTTCCTGTTCCACATGTCCTTTCGCCCTGGCCCAGGCACAGTGTAGGTCATATGATGGTGGGGGACAGGAAGCCTTGTATCACAGGGCAGTGGTCTGAACAGGGAGGGCAGGATTTCTGTTCTTCTGGTTTGACCATTGTTAGGTGAATGTTGCCTTGTCTCAGTTCATGGTGATGAGAATGAGCTGCCAGGGCCCCATTCTTCTGCAGAATTATACTCGGTATTTTTGATGTTTTGACATGTTAGAGAGGCTTCTTAGTCTAGAAAGAGACTGTCTTTCCAGGGCTCATTCTTAGAGACAGTGAACAAGTTGTCTATGAATGTCATTTCATGTACCAGGAAAAACGTTTCAAGGCCAAACCCCATCAACTCCTGTATCTGTTACACTTCCCAAATTCCATATTCTCCTTGCCCCAAGTCACATCAGGACAATGCACTAAACTACCACCATTACCCTTCTAGCCCTGAACTGCTGTGGGATAATGCTCTTGTATACTGTAAGGATTTGTCACTTGTATTGGTTTAATGAAACAATGATAAGTCAGTAGCCAGGCAGGAAGTATAGGTGGGATAATTCTGGGAAGAATTCTGGAAAGGGGAAAGACAGAGAGTCAGTCCCCAGCCAGAGGCAGAGGAAGCAAGATGAGAATGCCTTACTGAGAAAAAGTACCAAGCCACATGGCTAATTATAGATAAGAATTATGGGTTAAGTTGTCAGAACTAGTTAATAAAAAGCCTGAGCTAATAGGCCAAACAATTTATAATTAATATAAACCTTTGTGTGTTTCTTTGGGACAGAATGGCTATAGAACCAGGCAGGACAGAAACATCTGTATATAAATGGCACCCAAATATATGGAAAGAATTTCCACATAAAGTCTGAGAAAGCTTAAAAAAGGATTCTAGACAGACAAGAACAGAGACAAGGGCAGCCCCTTGGTAACCCTCTTACTCTGGTAGGCTCTGTTTGCTGGTGGCAAGCAGAGGCAGGGCTTCTTTAAGATAGACTTCCTGACTCAGCATTAGCAGTAAAACTGCATGGCAGCTCTTTTAAGAGGCCCGGCCACCAATCACTTAAGTGGTGTTCATGAACAGCCAGTGGCATGCTTCTTGGTGGTGGCATGGACCTAGAAACTCCATAGAGTTGTGGCAACAAGTGAGGCTCCTGCCAATACTTCCATCATGAAGCTAGACTCTCAGGAAGCCAAGGAATGGGCAGGGCCAGCCACCAAAGCTGCTGCTTTAATCCTAGCCATGTTATTTAGCAGATTAAAGACTCATGTGATCAGAAGAAGATAGAGATACACAGTAAAGACAGATTCAGATGAAACAACCTCTAAATGACTTACATTGTGTTTAAAATATATGTAGGCTTGGGAGAGAAAAAAATAGAGAAAGTTCTTAAAAAAGAAATAGAGGAAGAAAAAAGCTGTGTAAGTGTGGAAACTACACGGGAGTCTGGGTACTGTATGTTATTATGTTGTCTTTGAATTGTTTGACTGCTGAGGAAGGGGCAATAGCTGCTAGAAGACATTTGATTATAAATGCTACTGGACTAATCCAATCTATATATTTTGAAAATGCTTTGACTTCAAAATTTAAGCCAAAAGATATGTTGCTTTAGAGAAGAGGTTTTGCTTTTGTTTCCCATAGGAAATGAGAGGCTGTGGATTCATTCTAGATAAAGAAATATAAGGTTTGATCAAGGAAGATCCTCGGAAAAATCTCCAATAGGAACAGATGATCCGATGTTTCAGAGTACGTTTGTTGCAGTTTCCTTTGAGCTCTACTTTCAGAACAGCCTCAAGATTGCTGGCTGAGATGGTCCAGCCACACAGAACAGTCCAGTCAGTCAGGACTTGACCATAATCCTAAATTTTCTTTGGGTTTCCATAAGATTATCAGTGCCCCCAATGAAGTAGCCTAGAAAACTATGCCCACATTCCCAAAAAAATGGATTATGGATGTTCATCTTTGTTTAGTGTGTTGGTTACAAGTTGGTATGGATGGTAATGGCCAGGAAAAAAGTTGAACAAAGGAGATGAGATTCAGGGTCTTGTTTTGAAAAGAAAAAAAGAAAAAATACCGTGGGATAATGCTCTTGTACCCTGTAAAGATTTGTCACTCCTATTAGTTTAATATAACACCAATTGACCAGTAGCCAGGCAGGAAGTATAGGCAGGGCAACCAGATTAGGAGAATTCTGGGACGAGGCAAGGCAGAGAAGCAGTCACCAGCCAGATACAGAGGAAGCAAGATGAGAAGCCCTTACCAAGAAAAGGTACCAAGCCACAAGGCTAAACATAGATAAGAAAAATGGGTTAAGTTGTCAGAGCTAGTTGATAATAAACCTGAGCTAATAGGCCAATCAGTTTATAATTAACATAAGCCTCTGTGTTTTTGCTTGAGACTGAACAGCTGTAGGACCGGATGGGGCAGAAACTCGGGTCTACACTGAACCAGCAGATGCTATTATAAACAGCTCATGCCACACTCGGGCTTGCTCTGCTCTGCCTCCCCTCCCTGGAGAACATGGTGCAGGCTGTGGCTTATTCTTATTCACTAAGGTGCTGACCCACTCAGGGGGCCCTGCTTGCTGAGCTATTGTATATCTCTAGTTTCTAGGGAAACCATATCAATGCAATATTTCATTCTCCTCCAAGTTATCATTTGGATATATTAATGTCCCACAGATACATTTTAATACAACTGGATTAGGAAAGGGCATGTTCTTGATTATCAATTCATTCTACAGAACCCTTGACGGCACCCAACACATGTGTGGGTGGTTGACGATGATTGCCAAGGACTAAAGCACAGGTTCTGAGAAGAGGATGGAATGAAGGCTGTTAGTTCTTAGTTTACCTGGAAAGTGGCATGCTCAGCTTCTTGTCTGTTTTTAAGAGATTTGGAGTTTCTAGATAAGGACATCCCAGATAAGGCATGGATATTATCTGATCCCCCATGCAGGGTCCCGAGGAAGAGATCCGGAGACTCACTGAAGGAGAGAAACCTATCTTCTGATTGTAATCTTGGGAAGCAGAGGCAGTATCCAATGCCTCAGTTTCTCCATTTGCTAAATGGTACTCAGAACACTTTCTTCCTCTGCACTACAGGATTGGAGCAGAGGTGACTCTGAGCATCTGTGTGGGAACTCCTTAGAAAGGCCTGGTTTTGGAAGACGAGGGAGGGTCAGTGACAGCCAGGGATTTGGGTGGCAGGCGTTGAGTCCTCCAGGCCAGAGGAAGACCTATTTTTGCAGCAGTTCAGTGGCTTGTTCCAGGTCTCCCTAGACCTGGCCATCTAATTAAAGGCAAACTCTTTCCCTGTAGCATCATTGTCAAAGGAAGAGCAGGAAAGTCGAGAAGCACAGTCGTAAGAGTAACGATGATATAAACCAAAAAGAATGTAATCCATGACAGCAGCCACACTGTTTTGGGTTGGCTTCAGGGTCCAGATGGACTGCAGCTGCCACTGACCTTGGGATGTCACTTTAGGGCATAGCAGAGAGTGTACTTGTGACTTCTGTGGGCTTCACATCTGTTCCTGTCTTCATGACTACAAGATTCCTTCCAGGACCCCGGACATGTCCCAGGTATGAATGTAGTGCATGGGCTGCCTGGCTGGCTGGGGGTGTGGGGGGAATGGCCAGCATATCTTTGCCTAGGCATACACTTCTGGGATGTTTAGATGCTTAGGTACCTGCACCTAAAGGAACCAGTGGCAGAGGTAACAGGTACTAAGCAACTCATCTAAAAACTTGGGGGATTTCCTGGGTAAATTGGGAATGTGGGGGAGAGGGAAGAGGGACAAAGGGGAGGGGGAGGAGGGAAGGGGAGTGGGAAAAAATGTATAGCACATTCTAAACAATTAAAATGAGGGGAAAAAGAATGAAAAAAAGTTGGGGGATTTAAATGCTTCCTCCAGACTCTGAAAAGACCCTTAGTTTTATCCCCTCATCCATTCCTCTCTTCCCACATCTTCTCCCCTCCCTCCCTCCTGTCTCCATTCCTTTCCCCTTCTCATCTACCTGCCTCCCCTCCCCTTTCCTCATTCTTTCCCTTGGGTCTCCCTCCCTTCCGCCTTCCCTTCCTTTGAACTCCTAATGATACCACCCAGTGTTAGATTTTTGGTCCACAGAGATGAATGGTGCCCAGTGTCTGCCTTGAGGAATTTTAATTGGATGTCTAAGTCTGTAGAGAATTATTAAATGTCATTGACCTGCAGGGAAAAAAATGGTGTTTTCTTCTATCTGATTTGTAGTCCTGTTCCCAAGGCTGCTCTCGAATTCCTGCCCTCACAGTTTCCTGGGTTTCTTTATTCCATTTATTGGTACTGCAGCAGAGTCCAGAGACAAAGGTGGATGATAAACTAGAGGGAAGTTAGGGGGCACAGCAGGAGTATCTGCCGAGAGCACAGAGAGAGGGTAGGCGAGCCTGTGCAGGACCCAGAAGAGAAGCTGAGGCAAATGCCCTTTTGGTCACGAATCCACTCTCAAGATAGCTTACCTAGTCCCTTGATAACAACATTAACCCAATGGTCCAGCTGCCTCTTCAAGCACCCACCTTCCACTTAGGTTACAATGCTCTGGACAGGCCCCCAGAGGCTCCTATATTTGAATGTTTGGTTCCCCATTGGTAGGCTGTTTAGGAAGGATTAGGAGGTGTGACTTTGTTGGAGGAGGTGTGTCACTAGGGGTGGACTTTCAGCTTTCAAAAGCCCACACCAGATCTAATGGTTCTCTCTTTCTCTCTCTCTCTCTCTCTCTCTCTCTCTCTCTCTGCCTCTTGTTTGTGAATCAGCTGTCAGCTCTCAGTCCCTGTTCCAGTGCCATGTCTGCCTGCCTGCTTCCACGTTCCAGCCCTGATGGTCATGGACTTACTCTGAAACTGCCAGCAAACTCTCAGTTAAATGTTTTCTTTTTATAAGTCGACTTGGTCATGCTGTCTCTTCACAGCAATAGAAAAGTAACTAAAACAAATGTCAATTAAGTGTGAGCAGTTTTAGAGGGGACACTCAAATTATAGCCCTGAGGAAGACTGGGAAGTGGCGTGCAATAATGGAATGCTTGTAGCTGCTTAATATTTAACAGCTTATTGACTAATAGGTTGGACAATTGTGCTATGCGCCAGGCACTTTGTGCTTTGTGGTGACCGGGGTCAGTGCATCTGACCCTTGATGACTTCTGAGGAGAGTAAATGGAGTACAGTGATTCACCCAAAGACACTCTGTACCATGTGACTCCTTCGTGGTTCCCTGAGACCTCAGACCCAACATCTGAGAGACTGCACTTATTTTTAGCCTGCCGTTCTCCAATGGCTCTTCCTCTGGGGCTTTCGGTCATTTTCTGTTCAGCCATCCATAGCTGAATATCCCACACTGGGTTTGTTTTCTTCCCCTCATCCTCATTGTACTAATGAGTCTATTGTCTACAATACCAACATTTGCTATTTATGTCGTGCTATTATTATGTAGTTTTTAATCCTCAAAAAACTCACACGAGGTAGATGCTACTATATCCCTTTAACAGACAGGGACATGAGAATGGGAGAGACGAGATGCTCATTCTGGCCTTGCCTATGGCTGCAGAGATGGGCTAGGCACCCGCTTCGTCTGACCCCTGCATGCCTGTACCTCCTGACATGCTGCCCCATCCAGTCAATGCTTGCTACAGGCAATTGGTTGGACTTTACACTGGATTCTGAACCATACCCAGGGTAAGAGTCCTGCTTAAGTCAACGACGTAATTCCTGGCATCTGGTTAGAGGAGGTTGCAGAGAGGACTGACGTTACTCAGCAGCTTACCCTGAAGGAAAGAGATGGCTAGATTCTCTGTGTGTAGGTCCAGCATGATCACATCGGTCCTTGGATGTGGGTGAGGATGTGTGGCAGGAGCCAGTGTCAGAGAGAGACCTGGGGGGACTGTGCTGGTGCCTTTGAGAATGACAGGCAAGCAAAGGAAAGTGGTGGCAAAGAAACGGATACTCGGCTAAAGCCTTTAGAGGGAACCTTGGCTCTGCAGGGTCCTTGATTTTAGCCTTGGTGGTCCATTCTAATGGCTGAACTCTAGAACGGCAGACAATTGATGTTGTTTGACGATGCTGTGTGATAATTTGATGCTTCAGCAGGAGAAAGGCCACGCAATTCTAAGGCCTCTCAGCTCAGGACCTCATTTCTTCTCTCCCGAATTGTGACTTCTACTTGTCTCCAATCTTCTTTATAAAGAGCCTGTTTTTTTTTTTTTTTAATTCAGGCAAATATTGCTTGCACTCAGTCTAGAAACTGACTGTCCTCCCCCTCCACACCCGTGCAAACGCCGGCTCCTGTACCCTTGTACCTATGGGCTTCCATAGACCTTTTGCATGAAGACCACATTGCGTTTCACTAATTTGAACGCAGTACAGATGTTGCCAAGTCAGTATGGCCTCAGCCGCTTCCTCTCTGCTTTCCAGATACGGTCACTCAAATGTCATGGGGATGTGGTGAGCGTCTCAAACTTGGCGAGGCTCCCACTGGAGCTCTGCTTCCACCCACACCCCTCAGCCTGACCTGATCCTGCCTGGGGCTTAAGCCTAACTACAGTAGTTGATTCCAATCTCTTATTCTCCCACCTTCACACCCTGGCCCTGTCCCCACAGTTCCCCGGATGCTCACAACCGTTCTCTGTTCTCATATTGTTTTCCCATGACTTAGTCTGCACACAGCAGTCCAAGGACCTTTTCAAAGCTAATACAAAACACATCTACAGAGGACTTTCAAGAACGGTACAGCGAGTCTCTAGGGCTCTCTTGGCCACTGTTGTATGACATGTTCAGCACAATGTAGGAGCAAATGTTGGGCCCTTACTGTTGACGAAACTTCACACTTTGGATTTTACAAGTTTGCCATCAGTATCCATTCTGTTCCAGGATTCCACAGTGTATTTAGTCTTTGCATTTCCTAGGCTCCCCTTGGCTTCGACGGTTTCTCAGGCTCTCCTTATTTATAAGACTGTTTTTTATAGCTCACTTTATAACTGTTTTTTATATTTATAACTCACTGTTTTTACAAGCATTAGTGGGGTGTTTTTTGGATGCCCCTCCATCTGAGTTTCTTCGGTCTTTTCTCATGCTGAGGCTGGAGTTCTACCTTTTGCATGAGGGGAAATGATAGTCTCATGACATCATGCCAAGGTTGCACACTGCCAGTGTGTGTTTTCACTGATGGTATTGACCTTGGTCATCAGCCTGGTACACAGCCTGCCAGGTTCTGCAAAGCCACCTGGTTCCTGTCCCTGTGCGTATTCTGCACTTTCCAAGCAGTTTGACAAGAGCGGCCCTCTCAGGATGGGTAACAGAAGGGAGTGGAACTTCACCTCCTGGATCCCAGTGTAACCACCTATGGGAGATTGGTCTCCTCGCTTCCACTTAATAATTCCTCATTGATTTGCATCAATAGCAGCTCATTTTCTTCATATCTGGGTTATAATCCATAATTGTGATGTTTCTGTGTGGCTTAAGTTCTTCCATCTTTGGCTTTTGCTGACTCCTTCAGGTAGGCTCCTCTGTCCACTTGGCATGACCTTATCTACGAGTTTACTCATTCCTTCCTCCCTGACACTCATGATCTGGAATTAGCTAGTATGTTCTAGTCAGTCATTAGACACTGGTATGTCTGGGAGCTCAGAAGGCTTTGCATGGTGAAAATGGAGGTTGGAATACTGGCTGCTGGGCCAAGGATCTTCTGAAAATGCAAGCGGAGACATCTCTTTTTCCCTTAGAGTAAGATGTCCACTTCTGACCCGGTCTCCAGTTCGCTCTCCAGCTTTGTTCAGAACTACCCACAGCCACCTGAAGTCAGCTATTCTCACATGGGATATTTTCACTTTTCGACAAACCTAGGGAATCCTCTCCAGACTCTGGTCTCAGTGACAGGTGACTGTATCTAACGCCATGAGAGCCACAGGCAAGAGCTTTGGCTACCTTCTTCACCTTTGTCCAGCCCTCAGGAAAGCTGAGGTAGCTGATGGCGCTAGACTCCTTCATCTTTGTCCAGCCCCGGGGAAAGCTGAGGTAGCTGATGGTGCCAGACTCCTTCATCTTTGTCCAGCCCCGGGGAAAGCTGGGGTAGCTGATGGCGCTGGACTCCTGCTTGTGTTGTGAACAGCTGCCTCTAACCTTCGTACTGCCCGCTTCCTCTGGCTTCTGATGGAAAGTAAGTCTCTCCCTGGAAAATGTAATTCTTCTCTGAAGGTCTAGCTCGGAGCTGGTCCCTCATGACCCAGAAAACTGTCGTTTCTTCTTTTGCAACTGTTGTTCTTTGTGCACATTTAGCATGTGGAGCTGTGACTGGCTTTCAAATGCGATGGTGGAGCTGGGGCGAGCTCTTTAGGAGTCAGGCATCTAAGATCTTCGGTTCCAGGCCAGTAAACCCGTGTGAATCTAAGACTCTCCTTGCACAGTCTTCAGTAACCTTCCACATACCCCTCCCTGGGCAAGGAGGAGCCGTTTCTAGCTCACACTAAGAGTTGGAAGTCGGTGGTTGAGCTTGCCTCCCATTTACTTTCTTCTTCCTTCCTTTTCGTAGGGAGAAGGATTCAGAGGTGGAAAGTTCATTTCCAGAGAAGCTTTCTGATGCTTCACTGGCTCTAAAGGGAGCCCCTTCCTCCCCAGTCTTATCTTGAAATCTCCTTGATGTCTGTGCCTTTCCCCTCCTCCTTTCCCACCTCTGAAGATCAATAATATTGTAGAAGTGAGAGATCAAAGTTCTTCAAGTGGTGGGCGAGCAGATGTGGGTGTTGGGTGGCGGGTGCAAAGAGCCTTCCTAGTTAGCCCATCCCCCTGTGTGTTGCTTCCAGAAACTTCTGGGTGCTCAGCCACCAGCTTCCATCTTTCTCCTCTCATTCTTCTTCATCCTTCGGCCTCCCGCTCCCCACTTTGCCCCATAAACAAAGCCACAGCCTCAACAACATCTTGTAAACCACATTATAAAATGCTTCTAATAAATCCCTAACAGCCTCGGCCATAACTGGTTGAAAAAAGGGTGATTATGACATAGAAGTGTCAGGTTAGAACAACAAATTGAGCCACGCAAGCGGGGATTTATTCATCTTTGTAAGTGCGCTATAAAGGTCCATATAATTTCCACAAATAAATACGAACATTTCCTAGCAAATGGCTCCCGGATTTAGAGCTCCAGGATCACAGGAAGGAGGACATTAGCACTGATGAGATGATTTCAGAGATAGGGCAAATCAACCTAGGGTACACCAAGCAGGAAACACTCAGCCCCATCTCTGTCCCTCCCCAAGTGCATGGGGTCCTTAGGTCAGGGAGGGCGGGAAGATGGACCACTGCTGTGTTCTAGGACCTGTCCTGAAGTCAGCTGTGGCTCTCAGGACAGTCCCTGAGGCTCCAAGTGTGCACAAGAGACCAAAGGAGGCAGACTTTGAGTTCTGGTGAATGTGGTGGTGTTGTCAGGGCCAGGGTAAGTTGACCCACATGGAAATTTGGTGACAACCCTCTCAGTTTCCCCAGCATGCCCTAGGATGCTGGACTTCTGCTTTAGATGGGCACCCATCAGTCAGAAAGCAGGACTCCCAGACAATGTTTTATGCTATGCTGTGTTAGGGGTGCAGAAACAGGGTGTGGGGAACGGGAGAGGGTTCCGAGGCAGCGGAACTGGTGAGGCCAGTGCTTTCCACCTCTGCCGGCTTTTGTTGTGCTTTAAAAATTCCTTTTGATTTCTGGCCCCATTTCAGCCCACTGAATCAGAATTCCCAGTGTGGGGTTCAGGCAGTTTTTAATGTGTGCTTCTGTGCAGATCTTGTGTACGTGTATATACAGAGACTAACCTAGGGTATCATTCCCCGGGCAGTATCTACCTTGTTTAATGACACGGGTCTCTCATTAGCCTGGTGCTTGCCCAAAAAGCCTTAGGGGTCTCCTTCTTTCCTCCACGGACATGCCTGTTTCTACCTCCCCAGTCCTAGGATTACAAGTATGTACCACCATGCTTAGTTCTTTTTAATGTGAGTTTTGGGGATCAAACTAACTTAGCTTCTCATGCTTGTATGGCAAACTTTTTCTTTTCAGAGCCATTCACTCCAACTTGTGATTCAGATGTCCATTTCACGTATGATGCCGGGCACAGGCAGAGCCACCGCAGGGCTGAACCCTAACTGTAATTTATTAGTGCTTTATAGGAACCGCTGTTTAGCCCATCATTGTTTTTTGCTGTTGTCACCGTCCACCTCCTGTCTCCCATCCTTGAGCACCAAATCATATTGACTCCAACAAAACATATTGGCTGCATCAGTCACGAGGCCACAAAGAACACCACTGACCCTTCTACCATCTGCTGGTTTTATGTGGCAGACACGGCCTAAATAAGGAATAATGACCTGGATTGTCACACTGAAAATATTACAAATGGGAAAGGCCATCCTAACAAACATTCCGCTCTAGCGGGAAGACAAAACTGTGATGAACTTGGGTAGAGCATGGATATCATCCGTCACTATGTCTTCCCTCTTGATGTCTGGGTTATTGGCCTGGAAGCTACTTCTCATTTTATTGTTATCCAGCAGAGAAGGCCTGGCAGGACACACAGACTAAATATAGCCCTGGAGGTCTAGTTGAATTTTTTTTTTATGCATGGGATGAGATTTGGATTGTAGTTCTAGACTTGGGGATAGTGGCTGCCCCCTAGATGACCTGGCAAAGGGGAGGACTGGCAGAATAGAATGGGTTGACGTTTCTGAGGGAGGCCACATGGCCTCTGTGGAAACCTGACATCAGTTCATGCCCAGCTTCTGCCACGAGGCTTGCTCACTGGTCTTTCCAGGTCACAGTTCTTTGACCTGTCACCTGGTGTCTGCAGTTCCAAGTCAGCCTCTGGATGCCGATGACAATGATGTCTTAATTACTTAGGACTCTCCTTTCTCGGCAAGCGCAGATAACCAGGCCCTTTTTGTTTCTGGCATTCAGTTTCCTCTCATCAAAATGTGGGAAATACAAAAAGATTTGGAAGTTGGTTCCTTGTTCTATTTTACTTGATGATTCTTTGACCTGGAAAAAAAAATCACTTAACATTTAGAACCTCAATTCCTTTTTCCATGCTGTGGGTATAACGGAAGCATGGATTCATAAAGCACATATAACCATATTCAGTGCCCCCATTTGACTGCACTGTGTTTGCCGTTCCTTTCTCTGTCCTTTCATATGTCCAATGAGGTCATCTTATATCCGATGCCACCTCTTTGTCATGGCACTTCTAGTTGCTGCTCGAACCCTGCTGGACCTTTGTGCTCCCGACTCCATCTAGCAACCGGAGGCACTCATTCTTCTGCGATAGATTACGAGGGTCTGCCCAGTCCTCAGAACACCTGCTCTGCTTTGGTACTGCCCAGGCTTCGAGGACCACAGACAAAGCCTTCTCTGTTCTCCTTTAAGGGTTCGTCTTCTCTTAGGGGCTGAGTTCTTTGTCAATCTTTCAGGTTGTTAAGTTCAACTTTTCCAAGACGGACCCCTAATATGTCAATAACTTGGAGTAGGAGAGAGAAGGAAGCCTTAGGTTTCTGCAGAGATTCTTCATGACCACCCAGTCTCTGCAGGCCTTTTCATCTCTGAAGGCCACCCCACCTCCACAGGCCGTCCCATCTCCAAAGGCCACCCATCTCTGAAGGCTATCCTATCTCCGAAGACCACCCCACGTCTGAAGGTCACCCCATCTCTGAAGGCCACCCCATCTCTAAAGGCCACCTCATCTTTGAAGGCCACCCCTCCTCTGAAGGCTGTCTCATCTCTGAAGGCCTCCCCATCTCCAAAGGCTAGCTCTGAAGGTCTCCCCACCTCTGAAGGCCATCCCACCTCCACAGGCCACTCAACCTCCAAAAGCCACCCATCTCTGAAGGCCACCCTATCTCCGAAGAGCATCCTACCTCTGAAGGTTACCCCTCCTCTGAAGACTACCTCATCTCTGAAGGTCACCCCATCTCTGAAGCCCATCCCATCACCAAAGGCTACCCCGCCTCTGAAGGCCACCCCCACCTCCACAGGCCGCTCCACCTCTGCAATCACACGCACACTCGCAACTCTTTCACTTCAGTCAAGTTCACTTGACTCTTTCTGTCCTTATCTCTTTAAAGCCCCCTCATTTTCTCAGACTCAGATCTAGATCTTCACTGCCCCCATAAGGATTGTCACCTGTGATGTTCTCATATGATTCCTCAGGCTGGGCTGGGATCTTCTTTTGGTCCCCTCATGTCTCCTTCCATCCTGCTTTGGGCTCTGGGAGGGTCTCTGGGCTCCTATGACTTTTAAATTCAGCTTGGGCTTAGTCATTGGAATGAAGCAGCTGGGGAGGGAGGTTGGGGTGGGAGGAGAGAGAGAGAAAGAGGTGGGAAGTCTCCTTTTAGTCTCCCTCAACTTGGGGCGTCCTCAGGTTGCGCAGTTTTGCTCAGTGAACCTCTCTACACAGACGCTCTCTCTGACTTCAGCGGTGTCTCTTCTAATTGGTCTCTTCAAACCTGGATCTTCTCCCTTGTGCTTTTCCTAAGCCCTTCCCACTTATTCTAAAATAGGACTCTCATTAAACTCTCCTCAATTACCCAGCTTGAGTACACCATCTGTTTCCTGCTGAGACCCCCGACTGATACGGCTTCTGATGGTGCAGTATCCGACTTAACACTTTAATGTGGATTGTTTGATTGTTTTACTTTGTCCTTCACTTGTTTATCTCACGCTCCTTGTGGTTAGGCTCTGAAGAGCAAGTGTGACTATCATCCAGCTCTCCTTGGAGTCTTCAGATGGACTTGGAGTCTATCACGCTAGTCTCATGCTGTGGGTGAAGCAATCGCTTGCAAAATTGCCCAACGCGAAGATGGTCTCTTTCTTCTCTGTCCCTGCTAAGGTGTGGGCAGTGGGGTAATTCTGTCCCTGGAAGTCAGGCTCACATTCTGGATGGGGAGAGGCAATGAAGTAGGGCCCTGTATTTTAGGGGGCAGTTGAGGAGGTTTAAATTTGATATTCTGAGATGATTGGTTCAAGGACAATGTGGGGACATTGGCAGGACGGGAAGTAACATTGTGCCCTCTGGTGAGCTGATGGGCAGAACTTGGAGATGGAGAATCTGGTCCTAAATGAAGTATAAATACATAATCATGAGCTCACGGGTCACCTAAACTAGAAGGGACCTTTAGAATATACAGCCTTGTATCACATCTGATATGGTGACTGCTTTACCACATTGGGATTCCTGAGCAATTGGTAGGTGACTGATGTCACTTTTCATATGCTGAAGATACAAAATAGATGTCAGATTTCAAAGCCAAGTCAGCAAAGAATAAAAATTCCTCATCCAAATATTTGCATTTACTATATGTTGAAAGGATAATGTGGTGTTTATATTACATTCAATGATATGTCTTAGACGAATTCATTTGTTTTCCCTCCTATAGTGTGGCTACTAAAAAATTTAAACTTACAACTACAGCATGGGTTGCATGGACACTGGGCAGCGCTGACAGACTTTAGCATTCTTGGGAAGAGAGCAGCCCAAAGTATCATACCTGGTAGAAATTTAGCCAGGAAAGCTGGGAGGTTACACATTGTTTCACTATATCAATTCTTTATCATGCCAAGGGCAGATCTCAATGATACTGCTTCCCAAAGTTGGTGCCAATAATTCAAATATAGCCTATGTTTGGGACCTTTGCATGAGTTTGGATTAGAACCTGGGGCCTTTCTCCTAGGTCCACCTGATCCTTGCCAAGCACCTCATCCTTTTGGAAGCCCACATGTGATGTGGGTTTTTATATTGTTTGGTGGTAAGGGTCCTTTCTATACATGACATCGGCCCAGGAAGCCTGGATTGAACATGGCAGAAGAGTCAAATGCTAAGATTTGCAGAGAGCCTTCCTCCCTTATCATGGTGGGTGTGACTTCTGCAGGGTTCTCCAAAGCTGCATGACTCAGTCATGTTTGGATTGATTCTTCAAGTATTGTATAAGCAGATCATTTGTATCTAGGACAAGAAAAGGAGAGGGTACGGCTTCTGGACTCTTTATTAACATCCTGGAGCAAGATAGTCCATTATCCATAGAATAACTCTAGAGCAATGGCATATACTACAGATCCTTCCCAAGGGATTGTCCCAGACTACAGCTGATAGGGTGGCTGTGGTCGTAAAGGCGGTATGGATTTGAGGAAACAGATCCAAGGCAGAAGAGCTCTTGAATAGTTGGGGTCTTGCTAACAAATTCAGTGATGTGGGCAGATCATAGTCACCATAGCCTGAGTGCCTTCCTTAAGGAGGCAGTACCTACCATCTGGTCCTCACTCCTTGGTGTGGCTGGGCATAGTGGAAGTGTAACACATAGCTCTGGAAAGGGTATACTCGGGGCCGAGGTCTCAGTGAGAGGGGAAAGGACCAGAGGGAGCTCACAAGGGAGGCTGGCTAGGCCATTTATCTTCCAAAAGGGTTGTTTGGAGGGTATAGGGAGATGCTATTAATATTAAAATTGGGACGAAGGATGAAGAACAAGAACGGTCTATGTAATTAGGACACAGTATCATTTAAACGTAGCCTGTATCTCCCTTTTCTCTTCTCAGGCCTTATCTTCTTTTCAGGCCCAGTGGGTGACACAGTTTGGTGAGGTGGAACTTTGGAATATGGGACCTTGTTGACAGAAACAGGTCACTGGGCCAAGCATTGAAGGTTCCTTCTCTTTTGTATTTCTAGTTTGTATTTCTGACCTCTTGGCTCAGCTGCCATGGACATGCGCATTCTCCAAACCATGGGCAGAGCCTCTCACGCAGGCAACCATGTCTTCCCTGCTGTGATGGACTGGACCCCCTGAAACTGTCAACCCTAAGAACTCATCCCTCCCATGAGTCGTTTCTGCCAGATCTTTGGTTCACAGGGATGTAAAAGGAGCCAGTGTAAGGTATACAACCATCTTGTCAGAGACAAAAGGGAGAGCCAAGATCAAGTTCATTCTAGTAAATGAAACTTGGTGGTAGGGACTGAAGGCAGGAGAGGGTCTAAGGCAGAAAAAAAGGTGAGGAGAAGGAATGAAACAGGAAGGTGTATTGCGAACACTGCTCCAGAAGCAAGGCTACTCGGAGGATGTGGGCAAGTGCTGGCCTGGAGCTCAAGAGTGGCTAGCCATGTTGTCCTTGATTGACCTTCCAGGGTATTATGAGTATGAAGGGACAACATGGTAAGTGACCTGACGTCACAGATATATGTCACTACTGACACCCTAGATGGTTGTTTTGAAGACATTCCCCTGGCTGCTGAGGAAAGAAAGCCTGCTGCTCAGAAACCACCGGAGCAAGCATGAAGATGCTTCATGTGTGAGGCCATAGTCTCCAGCCTTAGAGAGGAACAGTTCAAATGGTTGAGACCTTGAGTGCCCCCAGGGCCTGCCTCTACCCAGAACAATGCTCTCTGTTGTGTTCCTTGGTTCCTAGGAAGTAGTGCACAGAAGGCCTTAGCAGAGGTGCCTCTGTGACCTCTAGCTAGGCAGGACAAAAAGCCAATTCTTCTTGCCTTGGGGCTGGGGTGGGAAGGGCAGCACTGCCTCTTTGTCTGTGGAGAAACAAGAGTGGCCTAGTGTTCCAGCCTTTGGCCTGCGGCAATCTCTCTTTCATCTGCTGACCTCTTGGAGTTCTGCTTTAAGTCTCCTTTGCCTCGGGTGCAGCTCTGGGGAGAGAGACAGTCCTTTCTTCCCCAACTGTGGCCCATGTGGACCAGGCCTATAAGAAAAAACCATTATCCCCTCATTCAATGGTTCTTGGACAGAGCTTAACTGGATTTCCTCTCTCCCAGGGAAATGCCGCTAGTTGTAAGGGTAACCAACATTGCACAGACACAGACGTGAGTGTCCTGAAAGGAAGATATGTCTATCCTCACAGGTCTGTGGAAACTGATGTCTACTGTAATCAGAGCCTTGTTGTAAGCTCCATAGTGTATCAGGAGGCAGATGGATCAAGGTGAAGGTGGGAAGAACTTTCATTGTGGTTGCTGTGGAAACCCAAGTGACATGGGTGAACAGACTGGGGATTGATCAGTCTGAATAATAATAGCGGACTCTGAACACAGAGCTTGGTTTAGGATCCTGATCCAGGGGCATTAAGAGCCAGTATCTAGGAGTGAAGCATCCGAGTTCCACAGAGGCAACAGTTTTAGGACTCAGTCTTTCTGGAAAGGGTAATGGTGTGGCCCCAACATGTCCAATCATAGAAATCCGAAAGCATGACTGTTCTCCATTTATTCTCAAGATTCAATGGAAAATTACCACTCTGCCACCAAGATCTCCAAGATCTTTCATGGCACTTCTTAGATTTTTTTGTTTTTTGTTTTGTTTTGTTTGTTTTTAATTTGAAGCCAGCATTAAAGCCTACTTTGGGGAGCATTCCTTCTTCTACCTCTGGGGTCCCCATTGGAACTTTCTCCTCTCCTATAGGATCATCTGTCTACACGCAGGTCTGTGACATATTCTGAATGAGCCGTGTTTGTGTCCTCTCTTCCCAAGATTCAAGAGCCTCTTGAGGATTCCGCTTGTCTTGTTTCTCTCACAGCCTGTGCCACGGGCACAGAACAGAAGCTACATGTGTTGACAGGATGGGGGATGAAAAGAAAATAGATCTTTGGAGTGTCTCCAGACTTAAGGGGGTCACGGTGCTTGCTGTGTTGGTATCCCTATGGAGAAAGTACCAGGAAATATGAAGTGTGGGAATCAGGCAAATCACTCATATTCTCACAACGGATGCCATAGGTGGTCCTTCTTTGGCCACCAAAGGATGGCCCCTGGAGGAATTTCAATACCTGAACCTTGTGGAGCCCTTCAGGACCTGAACATCATGTAATATGGGCAGTGGATTGTCCTAAGGGAAGAAGTAAATCAAACTTGGGAATTGCTTCCAACTCGGAATAGGTTAAAGCCATAGAACGCAGGTCCTTGCCAAGGCTGTGTAGCTTGAAGTTGGTGTCTACCTCCCATCTTGACACTATGCCAAGCTGTGTGCCCACTGTCCTCATCGGGGTTCTCTCTCTCTGCTCTTCCTTCTCCCATAGTTGTGGATATTGGATCTCTCATAGCTTAGTCTCCTAACCTCCAGACCTACTCCTGATGCATAAGTTAGACGCACTTGGAAATATTCTGTATTGTAAGCCTTACAGCAAAACCTTATTCTGATCCTGTTCTCTGTGTCTCAGAAGTGGACCCCAGACAACATCTTAGGCCAAATGCCCCTGGGGACATAGCAAACATTCCTAGTGATTTAGATGAGTGACTTTCTCAGTTCCTTGCTCTTTCTCCTACCTACCCTGCCAGGTTGTCCTAACCTAGAATAGTTGCTGAGAGAGTTTTCAGACGCTAAGGACAGCTCCATTAATACTGTTTTGTCATTATCAACAGCAATTGCAACAATACCAGTGACCACCATTTTCTCAAAAAAGATTGCCAGCTATGGCAAGAACCAATGCAGAAAGAAGGTAGACATGTTTATTGACTCATGCATGAGATAATGTATTATTTAGGGTTCTGGAGAGGAACAGAACTGATAGAAAGGCTATATATTGAAAAGAAAAGAGGCTTGTTACATTGGTTTCCAGTCTAGGTGGTTTTTGTTTTGTTTTGTTTTTGTCAACTTGACACAACTAGAGTTAGCTGAGAAGAGGGACCCACAATCGAGAAAATGTCTTTGTAAGACTGGATTCTAGGCAAGCAAACCTGTGGGACATTTTCTTAACTGGTGACTGATGTGAGAGGGCCCGGGCCATTGTGGGTTGTGCCACTGGTCTAAGAAAGCAGGCTGAGTCAGCAGCATTCCTCAGTGTCTTCTTCTTAGGTTCCTGCTTTGAGTTCCTACTCTGACTTCCTCCAGTGATGGCGTGTGACCTGAGCATTGTAAGAAGAAACAAACCCTTTCCTCCTTGAGTGACTTTTGGCCATGGTGTCAGCACAATAGTAGAAACCCTGACTAAAACGATCAGCTTACATGATAAGGTGCAGAGAGACCAATAGTGGTGGTCCTCACACTGGAGAGCTTCTCAGTCTGCGAGGCTGGGCCTCTCAGTGGGTCCACATTGGTGCTGAAGACCTGGGGACTCCTGGAGAGCCACTGGTCTTCGGCCTACATTGGAACGCTGCAGAAGCCCCATTCCAATATCAGCGAAGAAACGTAGCAGCGGCAGTAGCAGCAGCAGGGTAGATGAGACACAAAAACCAGTGAAGCAAAAATCAACTCTTTTGCCTTGAATCTCTTTTTTTTTTCCCGGGTGTTCATATTCAGGGTTTGTCTTCCCATTTCAGATAGCATGTTCCAGAATGCCCCTCATAGGTGTGCCCAACAGCTTACGTCTTAGTTGATCCTAGATCTAATCAAATTGACATCAAAATTCATTGTCATGAGTAGGTACTTTCAATTTATCTATCTTCCTTTCAGAGGAAGAAACTAGGGGCCAGAGAAATAAGCTACTTACCTAAGGTCACGTGGCTGGTAAGTGAGGACCTAGAGGTTCCCTTAGGTGTGTCATCTTCCCGTGCTCACATGTAGCCCCACACCATGTTGCAGAGCTTAGCCACCCACTTGGTTTATGAACACCAATGTCTCAAGGACCTGGACTTCTAAATCCTCCTCATGGGTCCCACAGCACCCGTCTTCTTCACTAAGAGACTTGTCCCACAGATTTGCTATAGTTGATTTCTAGAGAGTAGGCTCTGTGAGGGTAAGACTTGGACCCCTGGCTTCCATGGTAACCTCAGAGCTGGGCACCAAGCGAATGCACCAAAGTGGATAGATTTAGGAGACCACCCAGGGCTTGGGTCTCATCCAGTTCTGTTTTGAGAAACAGTCTTGTGCTTGAGTTGTGCCAGACGGACAGTGTGACAGGCCCTGTCTGCTTCGTGTCTCCTACCCTCTTAGCCTGAGCCTAGAAGTGAAGCGAGGTTGTGACCACAGACAAGGCAGAAGGTGTGGCAGGAAGCCTGCTTCCCGATTTGCTCTAGACTTCCACAGGAAATGACATCCCTCCTCTAGCTGTGACTTCTCCCCCCATCCATTCCCTGGGAACTCACAGCTCAGAGCTCATCAGGAAGGATAGACTGAGTTTCACTGGAGCAAGCATGTCATCAGCAGGACCAGAACAGCTCCTTTACCGAGGAGTTCCGCCAGGCAATCGAGGCGGGTTGACATCTGCAACAGCTGGGGTTGACATCTGCAACAGCTGGGGCCACCAGGGGTCTCTAAGCTTGGGCTTGGTGCTTCTCCTGACCTCCGATCGTGATCATGAGAATCCTTTGTCCCAGCAGTCTTCTATTTCCCATTCAACACAGGCACTGGGTGCTCAGAGGTCTCTGTCTAGCTCAACCATGGGTTTTAAAACACAAGCCGTGGCCTTAAATCTCCTGCTGCCATTGTCAGTGTTTGGAGCCGTGAGAGAAAACACCGGAAGCAAAAACCAAATTCCCAGCAATTCCCTGGTCTAAGAAAGAGGAACTATGTGAAGTCAAGTTTAAACTGGGCTGCCAGGGTTGGTGAGCTGGCTTAGCTAAATTGCTGTTAAGCCTGAATTTGAGTTTGATCTCCAGAAACCACACGGTGGAAGGAGAGAACCGATTCTTGCAAATTGTTCTCTCATCTCCAAATGTACCCTGCAGCAACACGCCCCCACCACATGAATAAAATAATTAAAAAAACAAGTCTCATGGGGAGTCAGGATGTATAGACACTTGGAGAAGTGGCTGGGGGGAGCCACTACTGGGGACAGTTAGATACTCACGCAGCAAGAGGACCCGGATGGAGTCCTGAGTGAAGCCGAACTAATTACAACGGTTTTGAAGCTGTTTTGCAAAGCTGGGTATGCCAGGAGTGATTTGAGTCTTCAAAGAAGAGGAGGCATTTGATATAGAACCAGACTGGTCCCACCGGCTCTCCCTGTGGCCACACTCCTGCCCTCCAGAAATCCCTGCTTCTTTTGGTTCGCATTAATCAATTAATCCACCAGACAATTGCTCATGCCTTTCTTTCATGCATCCCCCGCCTCCCTTCAAGGGGAATCTTACACTCTCACTGAAGAGGGATGGTGACAGACAGACAGATGCGCCCCCCTCGGCAGGCAGCGAACATGTTGTGATGTATATATCAGGATGGTACTGTGAGGTACTGATGGAGAGGCAGACAGTGTGAGGGGCTGGAGGAGGGAGCAGTTAGAGGCTATAGTGATGGCCATGCAGAGAGTCTGTAGGGTGTGACTCTGTGATTGGTAGAGGAAATGACTCCTGTGTGCCTGCTGCCAAGATCACCTTCAGTCCACCCAGCTTCTGAGTGTGATTTTATTCCTTCAGCAACTATACAACTACAGTTGTGGATGCAACTTGGCTACACTGACCTTCCTGAGGGGGGATGTGTACTGACTAGAGATAGCAGAGACAGGAGGAAGAGTGTCTGTCCGTCTCTCCTTCCTCTCCTCCTTCCCTTCCACCCTCCTTCCTTTATTCTGTATATGCTAGATATCATCCCAATAGTTAACAAAAGACATAACTTGGTCCTCATAGAGCTTACAGCCATTTCTGCCTCCATCTCTGGTCTTCGGTTTCTCATTAGTGAAATGAATCTAAAGCTTCCAAACATGGTGGAGTTTCAATTGTAGTCTTGACTGGCCCCAACTGTGGAGGGAAAGCTGTGAACTTGCGCTGTTCTGGACACACACACACACACACACACACACACACACATACACCCCACTCACAGGGAACACGGAACATCAGTATCCTCAGTTATTTGTGGGTAACCCACAAGTCCCCAGGTCCCAGGTGGATTCTGTCAGGTGGCTCTCCTGGGATGCTCCAGCTACAAACACACACATACCGGCCTCTTGATGTTCCACCCTGTGTACTGGCTGGTTTTGTGTGTCAACTTGGCACAAGCTGGAGTCATCAGAGAGGAAGGAGCCTTAGTTGAGAAAATGCCTCCACGAGATCCAGCTGTAAGGGCATTTTCTCAATTAGTAACCAGTGGGGGAAGGGCTCAGCCCATGGTGGGTGGTGCCATCTCTGGGCTGGTGGTCCTGGGTCCTATAAGAAAGCAGGCTAAGCAAGCCAGGGGAAGTAAACCAGGAAGCAGCGCCCCTCCATGGCCTCTGCATCAGCCCCTGCCTCCAGGTTCCAGTCCTGCTTGAGTTCCTGTTCTGACTTCCTCCAATGAAGGACTATGATCTGGAAGTGTGAGCCAAATAAAATCTTTCCTCCCAAACTGCTCTTTGGTCATGGTGTTTGGTTGCAGCAATAGAAACCCTAACAGAGACAAGTTGGTATCATTGTAGTGAGGTATTGCTGTGACAGACCTGACCATGCTTTGGGAGGATTGTGGAAGGACTTTGAAACTTGGGACTAGAAAAGCCATTGAGTGTTAAAAAGCTCTGTGGGATAGTCTGTGGGTTTTGGGAGATAGGAACGTTGAGAGCAGTGCCGAGGATGGAGACCTGGCTTGTGAAGTTTCAGAGGGAAGTTTAAAGACTCTACCAGGGCCATTTGTCATTTTGATTTAGGATCCTCTGGTTCTGGTTAGCTGGGCCTGAGGAATCAGCTATGGTTAACAATATACCAGAACCACCAACGTGAAACTTTTTCGTTACTGGGACAATTGATGCTGGTCGACTGGAGCGAAGACATTAGCGGTGACTAAGAAGAGACCAGCATCACTCAGGTGACATCTTCTGGGAAGTGTTTTCTGAGACCACAGAGAAGCTGTGTTACAGAAGTGACCACGGTTGTACCTCATGCTGGCAGCAGGACTTGGTAATGTGTAAGTATCACCCAGGCGGTTCTGGTTTTGAAGGCATGAAGGGGTCGTGGAGAGCAGCTGAGGCTCGGCACTATGGGAGACCAGGAGAAGCCACTGGTGAAGGTGCAGCCTCAGTGGCAGTTGAAGGCCCAGGGCTGAAGGGGCCATGCAAAGAAGCTGAGGCTTGGCCCTGTGAAGAGAGCTACGAGAGGTGATTGGTGGAAGTACAGCCCTAGGAAGGGACCCTAGCATTGTGGAGATGCCAGTACTATGGAATGACCACCAAAACCAGTAACAGAAGTGGAGTGGAGCTAGCGGGAGCCCAGAAGACAAACTGTGTGTGCTGCAGAGGGCAGGGTGGAGAAGTGACCCAAAGCCCTTTGAAGGAGTCCAGGAGATTGTGAGTAAATTCCAAATAATTGGACTTTGAGATATTTATATTGTTGGAATTTGGTTTTTCTTGGTTCAGATTATGATGGTGCCCTGGTCATTCCCTCTTGAAGAAGGTATTTGATTTAATTTCAATTTTTAAAGGAGCCCACAGATGAAAGGCTTGAACTTTTAAAAGCTATTAGATATTTTAAAGAACCTGACATTTTAATGTGTTTGAATTTTTGAAGACCGTGGGACTGTTAAAGTAATTTATGATTCTAATGCGAGATCTTGGAGATGAGCAAGAAAGGAAGGGATGTGGTTTCATAGTGGTGTGTTTGTGTGTCGAGGTGACAAGGGGTCAGTTGTGCTTGGTTTGGTGTGTCAACTTGACACAGCTAGAGTCTCCAGAGAAGAAGGAATCTCCATTGAAGTAAAGCCTCCCTGAGATCCAGCTGTAGGCCATTTTCTCAACTAGTGACCAATGAGCGGGGCCCAGCCCATGGTGGGTGGTGCCATTTCCCGAGCTGGTGGTCCTGGGTCCTATAAGAAAGCAGGCTGAGCAAGCCAGGGGAAGTAAACCAGTAAGCAGCGCCCCTCCGTGGCCTCTGCATCAGCCTCTGCCTCCGGGTTCCAGTCCTGCTTGAGTTCCTGTTCTGACTTCCTCCAATGATGGACTGTGATCTGGAAGGAAGTGTACGTCCAATAAACCCTTTCCTCCCAATCTGCTTTTCCGTCACGGTGTTTCGTCGCAACATTGGAAACCCTAACTGAGCTACCTGGCCTGTGTGGTAACAGCAAGTTTTGTGTCACGAGGGCGCAGGAGAACTACTTCAGTAGAGGTTTTCTTTTGCTGGGACTAAACACTGAAACAATTATTGTTTAATTTCCAGGGAAAGGAGCACGGGAGGAGACACGCTGTGACCTTTCCTGCGTCTGTGTCTATAGATAGAGATATACAGACATTGGAATTTATTTCCCCAGGGAGACAAGTGGCACTGGGCTGCCAGCTGGGCTTGTGTTTGGAGCTGTGTTTGTGTACAGTGTTATGTGTAATTTATTTCCCCAGGGAGGACCAGCTAAGATGGCGCATCTGATTTTTAGGAAAGACTTTTTTAAAAATGAGCCAAACTACCCTCCGCCGTGGGAGAAAATTGTCTCCTGCAGCCAGCTGCCTTATTTGACTGATTACACGGAGCTTCACAGTGACACAACAGAGGACTGGGACCGTGGTCCCCACGCTCCGCCATCCCTCCTAACTCAACTGTCTCCAGTCCTTCTGTTGCTTCCCTGACTATGGGTTGGCGCGCTGGGGTTGCTGCTGACCGAGGCCAAGGACAGCCATTGCTGGAGGTGTGTGTGTGTGTGTGTGTTTTCTGTTTTCCTCAGCTAGGGGGCTTGGGAAGGTCTTTCTTATCTCTGGTGGCTCTGCCTGGAACTGGCTTTGGCCCCCTGTTCTCTGAAGGAAGGAATGTTTAACCTCTTACTCCCAAGCCTACTTTTTCAAGCAAGATGTGGGCGACTCTCTGGACTCGGCAGTAATACGCAAGAGCCATGTCCCTGGTCCTTGTCCAGACCAGGTGATGGAGAGCCTAGAAACTGTGATGGCATCACTTGGCAAACGCAGTGCTTACTTTACTTTGACAAATGCAGTTGGTACCAGTGTCCACCAGTTCCAGTTGCTATAACAACCATATATTTCCTTTGTAGTCACTGCTTCCGATTCTCCTTTATTTGTAGACACACACATGCTTTGTCTGGGAGCGAATGGAAGCTTTTTTTTCTTCCCCAAGTGCTTTCTCTTTGGTTTCTTTTACCTGGGTGATTTACTTTTTCTGCCTTTAGGATCTCCCTGTATGTTTGGATCTAGAGTAGAGATACTCTGTCCCTTCATTGGAACTGTGAGCCTTGAGTTCTCAATGACACACCCAGGTACTTCAGGCATATGCGAGCTTGTGTCTAAGTGGTGTGATTTCAGGATTTGCTAAGAAGCTACAAACCTCAAACACCCACCCAAGTTTGGGGTGTCACGGCATCCCAAACTCACTCACAAGAGCCCAAATGCCTTGAAGGCATTTATTACTTTTACATTAAAAAGTAAAATTTATATATATTTATAATACTGTATTTGGGATATGTACAAATTGTGAAATGATTAAATTAAACTAATTAATCTATCCTCTAATAGACATAATATTTAAAGTCTGCTGTCTAACCAATCCTCAACATACATTTTTATACTGGCTGTGGCCCTTATGCTGTGAAGGTCTCCAGATCATAGCCCTTCTATTTAATAGAAGCTCTATTCCTCCTTCCCACATCCCCTTACCAGGCCCCATTTATCACTATTCGACTGTCTGACTTTGTGAATTAAGTGGCTTATTTCATCTCGTGTAATGTCCTTCAGTCCAATTAATGTTGTTGCAAATGATACAATCTCATTCCACTTTGGGTGTGTATGTGTGTGTACGTATACATAAATACATAGACACACATATTATATGGCCTACAGTAATATAAATATCACAACACTTAGGTTGACTGTTTCTTGGCTATTGTGAATAGTGAACATGGAAGTGTAGAGGTTCTTTGACATCCTGATTTTATTTCTTTTAGATGTTCCTGTTAGAGATGATTGGCTCCTTATGCTAGTTATATTTTGTAACTTTTAAAAAGAATCGCCACACTGTTCTACATATTGGTTATACTAATTAACATTTCCTTTTCATCTCAAGCCCTCATTGATGCCCGTTATTAATATTAATTTTTAAATAATAGCTACTCTAAAAGCCATGAGATAGTATCTTATTGTAATTTAAATTTGCATTTCCTTGGCTGATGCAAGAAGACTTTGAATTTGAAGCCACCAAGGCTATACAATGAGACCCTCCTGTCTTAAAAACCCAAACAAGACGCTAGAAAAATAGATCAGTTCGTAAAATGTTCTTGCAAACCTTAGCACCCGAGCTTAGTCCCTATAACCCACATTAAAAAGAAAGAACAAGAAAAGAAGAAAGGAAGAAAAGAAAAAAAGCTAAGCGTATAGCCTGGGGCGGCTGAGACAGACAGATCACTAGAACCCACTGCCTAGCCAGTCTTGCCTAGTGGGGGAGCTCTGGGCAGTAAAAGAGCTTCAAGATACAAGGTGGAGGGCACCTGAGGAATGACATCTGGGGTTATCTTTTGACCTCTAAGTTCATACACACATCTGTGAGTGTACATATGCCCCTCCCCCGGCACCTGCTTATAAGTGAAAGCACAAACAGAAACAGACAGACAGACAGATACACATACACACACATACACTCTAATAAAAATCCATAAAACAAGTAGACAATATAAGCCCAGCCAACAAGACTAGAAAAAAAAGGCTCCAAACCAATTGATTTCTTCGTGCTGAGTTGTTTGAGTTCCTTATGTATTTGTGTATTAATAGCTTATCAGATGTATGTTTAGCAAACTTTCAACATGTAAATTGTCTCTCTCCTCAATCTGTGGTGCAGAGGCTGTTTGGTTTGCTATTACCCCATTCATCTATATATGCTTTTATTGCCTGTGCTTTTCCCCACATGTTTTCTTCGAGTAATTTTTCATTTACTGTTCTTCCATTGAAGTCTTTAGCCATTTTTATCTGTGATGTAGTAGAATTTCACTGCATTGCTGTGAATATCCAATTCTCCAGCACCACTTATGGGAAAGACTGTCCTCTCCACCATTGTGTGCTCTTGGCATCTTTCTCAAAGATCGGTTGGCCGTAGACTTGTAGTTTGTTGCCTGTCTGTGCCAGCACCACGCTATTTTAATAGCTTTGTCGTGTCTTTTGGAATCAGGTAGAGTAATGATTCCAGCTTTGTTCTTTTCAGGATATGGCTTTCGATATTTGGGAGCCCTTGTTACTTCATGCAAATTTTAGTTTTTTTCTATTTGTATGAGAATTTTCATAGAAATTTTAGTGAATCTATAAATTACCTTGTGTAGCGTGGGCATTTTTAATGCTATTAATTTTTTCAATCTTTGAACATGGACTAGTTTTCCATTTACTTCAGCCTTCTACAATTTCTTTCATCACTTTTTATGAACTAGTTTTGATTGTATAAATTTTCTTAAGGCTTTGTAGTTCAGTCTGGCCTATAACTCTCTCTATCTCAGAACAGATTCAAACTTGTAATTCCTCTGTTTCGCCTTGTGAGTGTGGAATTATGTGGCTGTAGCTGTATCAACATGCTTGGGGGGTGTACAGATCTTTTAAATGCTTAGTTAAATTTACAGCTAAATATTTTTAAAAATATTGTAATAGGCTGTTTTAAAAATTCTTTCCTTTTAGGTCATTGTTTTTTAAACACCAATGACTTTTTAAGGTTGACTTTGCATTCTATAAGTTTACTGGATTCAGTTAGTTTTTTGCTTCATTATTCTTTGTTTTTAGAAAAAGATTTGTGAATGTGTATTTGTGTGTGTGTGTGTGTCTGTGTCTGTGTTTGCATGTGTGTATGCATGTTTGTGTGTGCCCATAAACTATAGGGTGCTCTTGGGGGCCAGAAGTGGACATTAGATTTATAAGATGTAATGACTGGCTGTGTGTGTGCTGGAAACTGAACTCTGGTTCTCTGCAGGGACAGCAAGTCCTCTTAGCTTTAGAACCCTCCCCATCTCCAACCATTCATTTCCTCCTCCTCCTTCCTCCTTCTCCTCCTTCTCCTCCTTCCTCCTCCTCCTCCTTCCTCCTTCTCCTCCTTCTCCTTCTTCCTCCTCCTTCCTCCTCCTCCTTCTTCCTCCTCCTTCCTCCTCCTCCTCCTCCTTCCTCCTCCTCCTCCTCCTTCCTCCTCCTCCTCCTTCCTCCTCCTCCTCCTTCCTCCTCCTCCTCCTTCCTCCTCCTCCTTCTTCCTCCTCCTTCTTCTTTGAGACAGGGTTTTTCTGTGTTACAGTCCTAGTCCTAGATGTCTTGGAACTAGCTCTTGTGGACCAGGCAAGCCTCAACCTCATAGAGATCTGCCTGCCTCTGCTTTCCTAGCACTAGGATTAAAGGTATGCGCCACCACTGTCTGGCTATTTATTATTCTTAACAGGTTTTCTCAGCATGAACTTTTTGGAGTTTTCTGTATACAAAATCATATAATCTGCAAAGTGATTTGGCTTGTTTCTTCCCTAGTTGGATATTGGAGATGATTAGCTAATTAGTTATGCATTTAGTGTTTTTCTTGCTTAACTACTTTGGATAGGATTTCAAGGGTGATGCTGAATGTAGTGATGGGTGTGGGATTTACTCCCCTAAGGAAATGCTAGTGCTTTTGGAAGAGATCAGCTGTTCCAAAGCTTTTGTGTAGGAAATAACAATAGGCTTGGTGGGTTCTTCTGGTTTTGGGGGAAAGACTATCAGGCACCTGGGTCCTAGAGCAAGCCAAAGGTGCAGGAAAGGAGCAGCGCCCAAGGACTGTTCTTGGATTTATGCTGTTCGTGCATTCTTTTGCTGAGGAAGCGTCTCCTTCTTTGGCCTGCTTGTGAGTCTTGAATGCCAACAGTAAAGTCACAAAGCTGGACCCCAACTACTCTGTGGGCTGCGAGTAGGGCATGAGCTCCTCTAGATTTCCTCAGCCTTTCTGAGTAAGGGTGACCTACATGTCAGTGATGAAGGAAGCCTCCTGGGGGGCTGCTAAGGAGTGGTGAGACACGGCTGTGTTCTTTGGCAATTGGATTTGTTTTGTAACCTGAAAGGAGAGAGAGTCTAGAAATTGCCTCCCCCAGGGGCAGATAGATAGGTGGTCTTGGTAGGAGCATAGAACTTGTACTAACTGTGTGGAGTCCAGGAAGGTCAGGGCATAAGGAAGCTGGGGAAATGACTTTCGTCTGTTGTCTCCAAATTTAGTCCTGAGCTAACAATCTCACTGAGAACAGATCACAGATGGTTTGTTTGTAAAATGACCCCAAGCAGCACAGGAAAGCAAACAACAAAGGCTATCCTGTTACACAGGTGGCATCTTTGGTATGCTGATTCCTAGTGCTGCTGGGAGACACTGTGAGTGAGTTTTGAACACACGGGTGATGGAGGAGGGTTATCTGTTTATTGTGTTATTTTCATTTGTCAATAAAGAGACTGCCTTGGCCCCTTGATAGGACAGAAAATTAGGTAGGCGGAGTAAACAGAACAGAATGCTGGGAAGAGGGCAATGAGGCAGACACCATGGAGCCAGCCACCAGGTCAGACATGCTGAATCTTTCCCGGTAAGCCACCACCTCGTGGTGCTATACAGATTATTAGAAATGGGTTAATCAAGATGTGAGAATTAGCCAGTAACTAACTCTCTAGAGATAATGGGCCAGGCAGTGTTTAAATGAATACAACTTATGTGTTATTATTTCTGGGGCTAAGCTAGCTGTGCGGGAGCTGGGTGAGGCGAAAAGCAGGCATGCCCACATCCCCTCACTACACACGGGCAAAGAAAGAGATGTACCCTCCCATCACCATCACTGAGCACTCTTGACTGCTGGCCGCCTGTAGGTGCACCACTTCCCCAACACTTCTGGGGAGCTCAAGGTGAAGCTTTACAGGTGCTGTGGGTACAAGGACTGGAGCAGTAAAGGTCAGGGGATGTGGTTGGTGAATCAGCAGTGAAACTATAGCCTCACTGTTTCCTGAACATGGTAACTTACTCTTCATGTTACATGAAAACAAGACAATGGGAGGAGGGGCACTGAGGCAAATCAAAGTGTTTGCTGCTGCAGTTGAATCTGAGGTTGCAATTGGCGTGCTTCTCATTACTCTGCCACCGACAATTCCAAAATGTCCTCATGGTCAGTCAATGTTTCTGCTCTACTTTGCTTGTCTGGTGGGATAAACTAAGCATTATCCTCCAGGGATGAGGTACTATGATCCATTTGTGGGCCACTGGTTAAGATACTTGCCCATTCTGGGTTATCACAGAGCCCAGAAGCACAAGGAAGCTGCTCAAGTGTCAGACATGCTTGTCTGTCCCTATGATGGAGTAGAAATCCTGCTTGTGACCGTGGTACTTTCCTTCCCTACTTCTTTCTGTGTCTGCTGGCACATCAGCAGGAGGAGGCCCAAAGTACATAGGACTGCTTTCACACTGATGGAGGAGCTTTTCCTCTGGGCCCTGTTTGAGGTATTCCTGTGTTCTGAACTCAGACTCATCAGATATCGAAGTCCAGCGCCAGGAGACCCCCAGCCTTCGGGTGATTTTGGGAGTAGTAGGCAGAATGACTACCTCTTCTTCCAGCCCTTGATTTTCAGACCTGTGCATTTTAGTTCTTGAGGCCACAATATCAGAAAGGAGCTGTTAGTTCACATGTATTTTCTATCTTGATCAGCACCCAACATTGTGAGCGTCATGACCAAGCTGGTACGCAGATGAAACTCCAAGAAGTGGTAGTAAAATACCAGAACAGCAAGTTTTAAGAAGTGGGCACATGGCAGAATGCTGGGTACTGTGGTCCTGAACTTTCTGTTACATTTCTTTTTATAAGATGGGTCTTTTCGGCTACAGTGACACATTCAGGATCAAATAACAAAATTACAAGTTCTATAACCTTTGGATAGTAGTTCTGTCAAGATACTATGGTCCACAAAGTCAGTGTTACTCCTAGACTGTATGTCAATGCAGAAGACACCTACATATCTTCTAGAATGTAGGATTATAATACCATTAACTAGACTTGAAGTGGGTGCTTGTTTTATAGCATGTTGAGAACTAAGCACTGGTCCAAAGGAATCATTTCCATCCTTGTGGGTAGCTATATCTGCTTTACCAAGAAAAACAACAGCAACAATCCCCCCCCCCCCCAAAATTGACAATCTCTGCCTGTCAACTTGTCTCTACCTGCTGATTGGTGAAAGACAGAAACTGGTGACTTCTAATTCTGTTTGTTTGGTTGTCCAATACTTTATAAAAAAAATAAATTTCTTTGTTTGTTTTACATCCTGGCCATAGTTTCCTCTCCCTCCTCTCCTCTCAGTCCCTCCCTGCATCTCTCCTCTGTGCCCCTCCCATCCTCTCCTCCTTCAGTTCTGTTCAGAAAAAGGCAGCCTCCCATGGATATCAATAAAACATGGCATATCAAGTTGCAGTAAGGCTAAGAACCTCCTCTTGTATTAAGACTGGGCAAGGTGACCCATTATGAAGAATAGGGTCCCAAAAACCAGTAAAAGAGTCAGAGACAGCCCTGCTTCCACTGTTAGGAGTCCTTCGAGAAGATCAAGCTACCCAATTGTCGCATACATGTAGAGGGCCTAGGTCAGTCCCATGCAGTCTGCTAGGTTGTTGGCTTAGTCTCTGAGTTCTGTGAGCCCAGCTTAGTTGATTCTATAAGTTTTCTTGTGGTGTCTTTGATACCCCTAGCTCTTACAACCCTTTCTCCCCACTTCTACAGGATTCCCTGAACTCTGCCTAATGTTTGGTTGTGGGTCTGCATCTGTTTCCACCAGTTGCTGGATGAAGCCTCTCTGATGACAGCTTGGCTGGGCACTAACCTGGTCACAGAAGGTGGCCAGTTCAGGCTGTGCCCACTATTGCTAGGAGTCTTTAGCTGAGGTCATCCTTGTAGATTCCTGGGAGATTCCCTTGCACCAGGTTTTGACCTGACCCTGAAATGTCCCCTGCCCCATACCCCTTTGGACAGGTCATCCAATACTTCTTCAGTGGGATTTTTTTTGTGACCATTGAGAATGGGCCATATATTGTCCTCATATTTTAATATTGCTCCTTTCAAGCTTTTGGTTATAGTCAGCTAAGAATTTAATATTGCCTATGAATATATGAAGGTGACTTCAGGCTACTCCTCAGACCAGATCATATTAGTGGGCAGCTGAAGAGATCTAGGCTCTCTCCACAGGGAGATTTTTCCCTTCTCTGCTGATTCTCGAGGCTGCCCCTGTCTCAGTATGTAGAGAGGCAATTGTCCATTTTCGTGCATAGAGTCAACTTTTCAGACCCAGGAACAGGTATTTCCTTCTCCCTCAGCTGATGAAAGGGGACTCATTATAGATATGAGCAGACACATGCACTTGGTTTCTTTGTATTCTCCGGAGTTGTTTGTGCCTGATCCCAAATGTGCCACAGCTATTAGATGGTAGAATGCTCCTGTGTTCATGTAACTTATGGCTTGGTGGGTTTCAACTACTCAGATCGCAAAGGACAACTCTATTATCATTCCTTGATGCCCTGTGCTTGGTCTTTGCTAAGACTCAATGGCAAGCTTAAAGCTGCTTCTTTAATAGTCTTTCCCAATCCATGTATAATCTTGCTACAGTAGAAACCTAGGGCTTTGTTTTGCGATTTCCCCCTTGACACTCAGCAGAGACTCCTAACAGCGCCACCGTCTACTGCAGATATTGCTAAACATCATAGAATATTCCTGGTCTTGTGGTACTAAATATGAGGTCTTTATCTGAAAGGAGAGATATTCAAATTTTTTATTAGTCATTTTTTTTTTCTGTCCAGGCAACGGAAGGTCTGAGGGTGGGCACTGAAAGGAAAGAGATTTATTCAGCTCACAGTTGCGGAGGTTCAGGGGCATGGAACTAGCTTCACCTCGATGTTGGTGACGATCTCATGGGGGTCAACACCCACCACAAGAGTGGGAGCAAGTGCAAGAGGGAGTGATGTCCTGCAATCAGCAAAGTGGAAAGTGGAAAGGACCACTCCAGGGAATGGGTATCAGTAACATAAGAACCTCTCGCTACACTTAAATGTCTTAAAGATTTCACCATTCATTAATGTTGCTAGGCTGGGGTCCAAGCTTTCAACACATGAAGCCTTAGAAATATGCTTCAACCAGATCCAGCCTACAGTAAGGTCTAATGATTTCTCCTTTACCTCAGAGAAAAAATGATCTCAGTATGTCCTCAATCAATGAGCCTTTACAGACCGTGTGATGCAGCAGGCTCCGAGTCTTTGTAGGGCTTATCTCCCATCCCAGGTACACAGATCTTAGCGGGGTTTCTCAGTGTTGCCACTTCCTGTTCACCAGCATTACGGTGATGATGCTATCAGTATAACGGACCAGTCTGGTATGTGTGTAAAGTCAGATAATAATAGAGCTATATAGTGATAGATAGCAGAAGAATTAAATAGATCAGGGGCAGTCATTCACATGTAGAGCCATGAATTACAACTGATTGCATTCTGACTCTTCCGAAAGAATGCATTCACCAGATTGAAAACTGTGTACTAAGAGATAGAGGGTGTGGAGCTGTGTTCTTCCAAATATATCTGTCAGTACAGTTGTAATTGAAGCACTAGTTGGTTACTGTCATCTGTTATGAGCCACCTGATTTTTTAAAACAGACATGCACGCACATATCCACACACTTTTAAATCTAGTTCCCACATATGAGAAAGTATTTGTCTTTCTGAGCCTTGCTTTGCTTAACATAAACATCTCCTGCTCTACCCATTTTTCTGCAACTGTCATAGTTTCATTTCATTTAGATATTTTTAAAATTTATGTGTATGAGCTCATGTATCTGTGCACCATGTCTAGTGTCCACAGGGACCAGAAGAAGGCATTAGATACCCTGGAGCTGGAGTTAGGAAGTGGTGGAGAGCGGCCTCAGCTCAGGTCCTCTGCAAGAGCACTAACTCTTAACTGTTGAATCGCCTCTCCAGCCCCCATACATTCTTTCTGTGTACATCTGTGGATAGACATCCAGGTTTGCCCATTTTTCAGCCACTGAGAAGAAGTAAACATGAATATGCAAGTGACTCTGTTATGTTGATTGAGTTCATACCCAAGAGTAGCATGACTGGTTCATGGGGGTAGTTCTGCTTTTATTTTCTTTTAACTAGGCCACATACTGACTTCCATAGTGACAGCACCAGCTTACCTTCCCACCAGTAGTGGGTGGCTCCCCCTTTTCATCACCTTCTCCCCAGCATTTGTTTTCTTAACAGTAGACATTCTGACGAGTGTGAGATGGTATCTCAAAGTAGTTTTAATTTGCTTCTCTCTGATGGCTAAGGATACTGAATGCCTTCAGGTATTTATTACTCATTTATATGCTTTCCCTTCTGATGTGTGCATGTGTGCAAGAATATATGTACAATATATCTCTCTCAGGGTCCTCTCGCTCGTCTGGGTTCTCTGGGGTTGGGGCTTGTAGACTTATATGGATCTAAATAGGAAAGATAAAAAGATAAGATAATCTGGGTAAATTGAGAGTGTGGGGGTCACAGGGGAGGGTAGAAGGGAAGGGGGAGAAAGGGAGGGGAGTGGAGAAAAATGTATAGTGTGATAAAAACAATAAAAAAGGAAAAAGAATATATGTACAGTATATATGTGGTATATATACACATCGTATGTGTGTTCCTGCATGTATGTATTTATGTGTTGAGTTACACTTATTGATTTGAATATATTGAACCAAACTTGCATGTTTACAGTGACACCAACTTGGTCATGGGGTATGCTCTTAGTGTGTTCTTGAATTGTTTGTTAAAGTTTTGTTGAGGATTTTTTTCATCTGTGTTCACCAGAGAAATTGGTCTATAATTCTCTGCTTGTTCTCCCTGCCCCCTCCTTTCTGTGTGCTCTCAAGACCTGTTTTATGCTGTTAGAGTAGCATACATTGGGTGGTTTGTAAAGAACAGAGCTCCATTCTTTCATAATTCTCATCTGGCAAATTCAAGATGCACTAGCATCTAATGAGGGTCTTCTTGCTGTGTCTCCACATGACATAAGGCAGAACAAAAGAGGACAAATGCCGAGTCGTCACATGACAAGGTGAGAGAACCGACCACCCAAAGCACTTTTAATAGATCTTTAATCTGTTTATGAAGGTATAACCCCCTGAAATAAATACATTCTAAAAGCCCACAATAACCGACACTGATATATTAGGGCTTAGTTTCAATATGAAATTTTGAGGGGACAAAGATAATCAAACCACTGTGTGTGGGTGAGTGTGAACATGCATGTGTTTGAGCATGTTGGTGTGAGTCACCATAAGCACGGAAGAATGAGTATGTTTGATGCATGTATGCTCGAGTATTATAGATATGTGTTTAAATTGCCTGGCTTTGAGTATATAGGTGAATGAATCTGTAGGCGTGTCTGAGTGTGTGGGTGTGTTTGAGTGTGTGGTGAGGGGTTGGCAGGGAGGCTGCCACTTGGCCATCCTATTCTGGTGACACTACTGTACATGTCAGGGATGAGTTCTACAGACTGCTATATGTACTCATCTAGATTATGGACTCAGAGCCCCGGCCACTGACAGAGTGTGACAGCCAGTCCACTGGAGCAGACATCTGCCATGCATTACATGACATTTCTGTGCTCTACATTCTAATGGGGTGATATTTTCATAACAGTTTCAAAATACTCAGGCCTCATATTCAGCCCACAGTCTTTGTAATGTTGGGGCATTCTTCTTTTCCCAGCGTGCTCATTTCTGTGAAATCAATGGATCTTTGGGAGATGGAACAGAAATACTGTTACTGTATATATTTACTGTGACATTTGCAGGCTCCCTGGTCAAGCAGCCTATTCTATTCTGTTCTTGATGGTATTTGCGTCTAAGAACCATCTCAGATCTGGAAACCAGATGAGGGAATTATAGTTTTCTGTTGTGGCAGATTATATCACCCTCTTGATTTTTCCCTCCTGACCATTTTTAGTTATATAAACTAAATAAGATCTTTGTTGGCAAAGTACTTGTCCCACTTCTGGGAACGTCCTGACAGGCAGTCACTGCAGCATCTCTCTGAAGGTCCCTGTAGGTCCTGGTTATCATTCCAGTCTTCACAAATTGCATTTACTTTGCTTCTGACTTGGCCCTGGCTCTTCCAGAATCATAGATCCATTGAGATGGGGCAGTGGCAGCAGCTTTTTCACTTTGTTTTCTTTCTTACCTTAGACAGCCACCCTGTATTTCTAGTCACAATGACCCAGAACATTTGCTTTAGTGAAGAAAGGAAGGGAGGCAGGAAAGTCCTCTAGGACATCCTAGGGGAGCACACTCAACAAATTCTCGGGCAACTCAGAAGGTTTAGTTGATAATGGATACTTCTCTGAACTTCCTGTGCCTTTCTCAGTGCTCTAAGGCTGTTCTGGCATTTCTACACCATATACTGTAGCCATTACTACTTGGAAGCTTCAAGGGACCATTACAACAGTGTTTTAGATCTGACTCTGCCTGTCCTGGCCAAGGCATTAAATACTGAACTGTGGGAAAGTGCTCTTGTGTCAATAAACTGCCCACAATCCAACTTTCTATTCCAAACACAGTCCAGTGTCCCCAAGATGCCTTCCAAAGCATATTACCCAAGTTCCTCCTTGCTTTGAAGCAGTTTGCATTTTTTCTTGTTAAACAGTCCATTCCCTCTAATAAAAGTACTATAATTACCTAGTTGAGTTCTGTGAAGGCTTTGTCCTAGAAACTCATTGGGAGATAGGAAAGAGAGGTGTAGGTAGCCACTGGAGAGGGTAAGCATCATGATGTAAGCCACTGGTTTCTAGGAAGGTTTTATGGATCCAGACCAATGAGTTGTCTTCTCTGCATGGGCAGGCAGGTGGTACTTCTGCTGGTCCCAAGCAATGAAAGGAACTTAGGTGATTCTTAAAGGGCACCAACCTGTCCTATTGTGGGTGTCATGATCCTACTTATTGCTTGGCATGTCCTGCTCTACCCTGAACACTTGCCAGGCTGAGAATCCAGCCTCCTCCCTGGCTCTTTTGTTCATCTAATCAGATGCAGAATCTGCTTTTCAGTGCAGTCTGTTTTTCAGGTGTCAGAGAGTCGGTTCTCTTCCACATGGAAGCTTGGCTTACATCTGGCCTTCAAGCTGATAGTTCTTCTAACCAGCCCCCTCATTAGCAGAGCTCATATTACTCTAGTGGGTTTCAAGCATAGGAGAATGAACCTCAAGTTGTCTGCTAAGGAATTTATCAGTAAAATAAATTACTTAAAAATAGAGTAAAAATGTATCTGTGACATAAGTCTAATTTAAAAAGTTATATCTAACATATATAAAATTGTTATGTCAAAGTTCTCCTAGGTCTACTTTCAGTTTCTGTCCTTATCTTGTCAAAGACTGGCATCAAATAGCCCACAGACTGGTACTGGTCCATGGAACCCACTTTGAGTAGCACAGTGGGAGACCTATGCCAGTGTTTCTCCTCCCACCTTTAACCACAGCATTTTAGCAACTGTGATACTCTAGAATGCTGTGCCGTGCGGACAGCTTCTTCTCTTTTTCTTTTTAATCTGCGGATTGACATCCAATCCTCTATTCAGAACCTCACAATGGATGTCTGCTTCTTACTCCTATTCTGGCACCAAGTTTCTTAGATCAAATTCTCAAAAATATGAGTGCCCCTAGTTTATTTTTTAAAATTTATTTATTATGTATATAGTGTTCTGGGCACCAGATGTCATTTTGGATGGGTGTGAACCATCATGTGGTTGCTGGGAATTGAACTCAGGACCTCCGGAACAGCAGTCAGTTCTCTTAACCTCTGAGCCATCTCTCCAGCCCTGCCTCTAGTTTATTTGAATGAAGATAAAAGACTCATGGAAACGTGAAACAAGGAAAGGAAGGAGGCTGTAAAAGAGTGTTACTGTGCAAATGACCACCGTAGAAACCTGAGTTTTAAGTCTACCAGGAAGTTAGGTACCAGATGGCAACATTCCTTGAAATTATTTTACCTAAGTCCTGTTGGCTGATGGGGTTTCCCTGATAAAGCTATCTCAGCACTTTTGGCCTTGCCTGTGAATTTCAGACTTAAAGACAGAGAGACAGGCATTTATTGATGACACCAGGAAAGGATGGATGCCCTAGATATGGGGAGGGCACTGCTATCTGACGATGTTGAGAGAAAGGTCCAAGGGGGCAGCAGCGTGATGCCAATCCCAGCCACACACCAAGGCAGAGTGAACACTGGAGATGACAAGTAGCTCATGTTAGTCTCAGAGAAGCGGAGAGAAGAAAGCAGGGAAGAACCGAGCATAAAAAAATAGGGGCAGGCAGGGTGGTGGCGGCACACGCCTTTAATCCCAGCACTCAGGAGGCAAAAGCAGGTAGACTCTGAGTTTGAAGTTAGCCTGGGCTGCAGAGTGATTTCTAGGACAGTCAGGGCTACTTAGAGAAACTCTGTCTCCAAACAAAAACAAAAAGGTGAGGTTCAGTTGAATGAAATCTTGTCGGTAAGCAAAGAATTTTGCAATGGGGAGTGAGTGAGTGGTTCTCCAGCGATCAGAACTGGGCAGCAGTAGGACAGTTCT